>NW_017732214.1:15322-40978 GCF_001890085.2 Hipposideros armiger
CACATAGTACTGTGTGTGATGTGCACAAGGGAAGATCTGGGAGGCCTTGTACAGCAACAAGTCCTGCTTCTTCTGCTATGGTGTTGGAACAGTTTACAAGCTCGCCACAGAAGTCTACCAAACAATGTGCACTTGAGACAGAAGTTTGCAGAACAAGCATACAACACAATCTTAAAACAGCAAAATGTAAAGTTTTCATCCCAAGATTAAAATGTGTATACATTTTTTTGGTTCCCTCTGTATATATGTATTTTCAGGTAAAAAATACTTATAATATGGGAATATATATTTAGAATTTCTGCCCATATGAATTCTTATACAAACAGAAATTTATTGTGCTCAGCTTCAATGGTAAGCAGAAAAAAATTAAGTGAGATACCATTACACACTTACCGGAATGGCACAAATTAAAAGGACTGTCAGTATCAAGTGTTGACAGGGCATGGAGTAATGTTAGCTTTTATACTCTGCCGGTGAGTGTGTGTATTGCTACAATAATGTTGTAAACATTTTGGCATTATTTCAACTATTTGAAATACACATACTCAATGCCTTACCAATTCCACCAATTCCACTTCTAGTATATACCCTAAAGAAACATTTGCTCATCTCCACCATGAGAGATATGTAAGAATACTCACAGAAGCATTGATCATTACAACCCAAAATAGGAAACTGCTTGTTGGTTCATAAACTGACCTCTGTACCCAGAGAGCAAGGAGAGACTGAAGAAAGAGGCAGACCACTCCAGATTGGTAGGTGGTAGTTTTAAGAAGCAATGGCATTTACTCACAAGGCTTGTCTTTAGCAGCCACAAGAGAAGATTTCTGTACCACCCACCAGAATCTTAAATGTTTATATAGACGTTTTAACTGGGTTTAGTCACGTATACTGTCCAGGTGGTCTCAAACCCATATTTCTATTTCAAGGCTGTGTCTTTGGGAAAGCTTCCAGTAGTGGGAAGGCAAGTGGAAAGAACATTCCAAGGACAGGGAGGGGTTGGGGAGCCACAGATTGCCTGGGCCCAGCTTGAGGGTTAAAGGAGGCCATGTCCTCTAAATTATCTCTTCCAGTACAACCAAAACGGCCATTCACAAAATATTTGATAAACAGTTGTATACTTATATAATGAAATAGTGCACATAAATGAAAACTACAGCTACATGCATACAACATGGGTATTCCTTACAATCAGGATACTGAATTGAAGAAGAAAGTCACAGAAAAATGCGTGTGGAGAGTGATTCTGTTTCTATAAAGTTTGAAATAGGCTAAACCAAAGGCATGAGTAGCTACTGAAACTATATGTTTTTAAAAATAAAGTGAATATGGGATTGCTATTCCAACCTTTAGGAAAGGAAGATATGTGAATAGGTAGGGACCTACAAGTTGATATTTGGGTCCTGGCAACATTCTAATTTTTAACTGGTGTGGTGTGTAGGTTAGTGCTGCCACTTTGAAGGGTGATTTGGCAGCATTTGGGTATATACTGAGGGTACATTCTTCAGTGAAATTCTTCCACGGGTTCATAGGGACAGTCACAGTTAGCGGTAGTGAAGAGTTGTGGGCAACTTGGGTGTCCATAACTGGGGCAATGGACACGCATAATGGGATGGATACCCACTGGGGAATAACAGACAGCTATTAGAAATAATTTACTAGGTGTATACACATGAACCTGAATAGATAGTTGGAAAAGTACTTATTAAAAAAAGAACAGAACAAAGTTTATTCAGTTGTTGGTATCTACTGACATTGTTTTTAGTTCTCAATGATTTTAGACCCTGGCTCTCTGTCTCCTGTTACAACACTTCTATCTTAACTCTTGGAAAATACAATATACACATAAATGATCCAACAATGTTATGCCCTTTTACTTTCTTCCAATGATCTTGTTTCCTGTTCAACCTCAACCTACTTTTAAATAAGATATAGCTTTCATAAGTATGTTTTAGATATTTTTCTGACTAGCCCTTCCATAATATCAAATTCATGTATCTCTTCATGTATTTTTTTTCTCTATTTCTGGCTCACTTTTTCTGGTACTTCCACGAAACAATCTTTTAATGCACCAAAACCTCCCATCCTATCACTTGCCCCTCTGATGTCCTCATTGTCTTGTATACCCAGCCTAGTTTCCATGGAGAATTTTTATAATCACATCCCTGAATATACACATTTCCAATTTTATATACTGAGCTAAAAAACAAAAACAAAAACAAACAAAACCTTGTTAATTTCAACTTTTCTCCTACTCCAGGCCTATACCGAGATGTGTAAAAAGCACACAAAACAGTGCTTATCAATAAGTCTCTCTTTTGTACTGATGACCTCAAAATCAAATGGACTGTCAATGCAGCCAATTTGCCATTTCATCCACTCTCCTAGATGACTATTTTACACCTTCTCTTTAAACACGCGTCAACCCCTGATATCCTTCTTCTCAGCTTATGATTTCGCACCTTTGTTCAGAAAATGAAAGCATTCAGAAGATGACTTTCAAAAACCCCTGGTTCCATATCTACCTGCCTGTTGACAGCTACAAATACACATAGTTTGCCTTCCTCCATGAATCCGTAGATGATTTATTCATGCTACTCCCTTCACATGTGCACTACCTCTGATCCTCTCTTGCACACTCAAGGACATTTTATAACTTATATCATCAAGTTTTCATTCTCATAAACTTCCATCTTAAACACTTTTTTT
Source organism: Hipposideros armiger (assembly GCF_001890085.2). Classification (NCBI taxonomy): domain Eukaryota; kingdom Metazoa; phylum Chordata; class Mammalia; order Chiroptera; family Hipposideridae; genus Hipposideros; species Hipposideros armiger. The sequence goes on from NW_017732214.1 coordinate 18,032, forward strand.
CTTGACCTATTTCTTAACTAGCTACAGACCATTTCTTTGCTCCTCTTAGGAGCCAAACTGCTAAAAGCTTTCTGTATTTGCAGCTTCTGATTTCTTGCCTTCCATGTTCTCTCTGGGTTTTGCCTTAACCAATCTACAAAACACTACATTTGTTAAGGTTAATGATAATTTCCATGTTCTTGGTCCAATGGTCAATTTTTAGCTCTCTCTTTGCTTGACCTATGGGCAACACTTGATACAGTTGGCCTCGCCCTCCTCATTGACACACTTTCCTCAACAGGTTTTTAGTGTATCACGTTGTTTTGGTTTTTACTGATCACTCCTCAGTCTGTTTTGCTGATGACACCTCTTCTTTCAAATGTCTATTTAGAGTACCTAAGTCCCAATTCTTAGTCATTTTTTTCCTATATATTCACTTCCTTGGTGACCTTGTCTACTCTCATAGCCTTAAATAAAATATATATCCTGATTACTTCAAAATATCTCTCTAGCTCAGGCTACTCTTTTGAACTCTCTACTTGTATAATAACACCTCCAACTCAACAAGTTCACACTGAACTGCTAATCTGCATTACCCATCTAATCCAATTATTAGGCTAAATCTTGTGGGTCTTCTTGATTCCTCTTTTTATCTATTACTTTACATTTCACTCAGGGAATTCTTTGGCTCTTTCTTCAAAATATATCAAGAAGCCAACCAGTTTTTATCACTTTCACTGCTTCCATCTTAGTCCAGCCTGGATTATTGCAGAAGTCTCCTAAATAGATTCCTTGTTTTTACCCTTGCCCCATACAGTTAATTTTTAATACAACTACAAGAATGATGCTTTGAAAATGTATGTTAGATCATATCACTCCTCTCCTCAAACCTTGGAATAATCTAGATAGACTGTACCACTGGTCTCTACTGTCATCTGATACCCTTCCCCTTATTCGCTGAAAGGTCACACACGCCTCTTTGTTATTCTTAGAACATGCCTGGGGTTCTTCCACTTTAGGCCTTTGCTCTAGCTATTCCCTCTACCCAGAAAACTCTTCTGCAAGATATGTGCAGGGTAACTCCCTCATCTCACTTACATTTTTGCATAAATGTCACCTTTTCTAATGAAGTCTATCTTAATCACCCTATTTAATATTCCTACACCACCACTCCCCTTTAGCAGTTAATTTTCCTCTCTTTGCTTGGAAATTATAGATTCTATTTCTATTCTTCAAAGCCTAACCTTATACATCGAGCTTACATATATAATAAAGTCTAATGTTATTGTCTATAACCATGTATCTTAACAACATTTGGTCTTAGTCTTACACAGTAATGCCTTGGTTTGCGAGCATAAATCGTTCTGGAAGTAAACTACTCATATTGCAAGACATCACTCGTTTACCAAGTTAAAATGTACTTGGTTTGCGAGCATAATTCGTTCCAGAAACAAACTACTCATATTGCAAGACATTTCTCATTTACCAAGTTAAAATGTATTAGAAATGTTTGCTCGTCTTGTGGAACACTCACAAACCACGTTACTTGCAATCCAAGGTTTTACTGTATATAAAATTCTTATTGCTTACATTTAGCCCTTTACCACAGCTTCATCATGTCATGAGGAGTTAATTTGTCACATGTTGTGTTTTCAAAAAAAGGCTCATGGGTTCTTGTTTCTTTAATTCCCGCATATCTGAAAATTTCTTTCTGTTGTCCTTACACTTGCTTCAGAGCTCAGCTGGGTGTAACATTCCTGGATCACCTTTATTTCCCCTTAGATCTTCATAGGCTCTGCTCTACCCATCCCCCCACCCCCACTTAAAAAAAAATATTTGTAATTGTCTGAGAACAACAGGTATTTTGCACCTCATAAGTGTCTTACTTTTCTTGCCTAGATGACTGAAGAATTCTTTCTTTATCCTTAAAGTTCAAGAAGTTGACGATCATGTATTATTTAGATGGTTGTCTGTTTTAGAAGACTGCTTTTAGAAGCACATAATCTTTTGATCCATACATCTGTTTATTCTTTATATAAGAAAATTTTTAAGAAAATATTTTTTCTGAGGTGGCCGGTTAGCTCTCTTGGTTAGAGCGTGGTGCGAATAACACCAAAGTTGCCGGTTCAATCCCCATATAGGCCATTGTGAGCTGTGCTCTCCTTAAAATTATATATATATGTATATAATTATACATTTGTATATGTATATGTGCATATATACATGTATATATTTGTATATGTATACATAATTATACATAAAAAATTGTATATATATGTTTTATTTTTCTGTTCCACTAGTTGTGTTCTTTACTTCAGATACAAGGATTATACTAGGTTTCATCCTATTACCTGCTTTGTATCTATTATCTCCTTTTTAACTGCTTTAATCACTGTCTAGTTTCTCTGCATTCACATTATTACCTGAAGACTCTCTATGTTAATCTTTTTTGTTATCCATTTTACCTATGTTACTTAGTATAATCTAGTTACCTGAGTTATCTGTTATTTTCAAATTATTTCTTAGTTCTCTAATGGTGTTTTTGCCCTTTTAATTTGCTCCTGAACTCTGCATTTTCATTTTATTCAGCTATTTTATCATTAGTATATTCGTACCTTGGATTTAGTTTTCTTTAAATTTTTCTTTGGGAAGAAACAGTACTTTTTTTCTTTATTTTCTTAGGTAATTTTTTCTTTGAAAGTTGATTATTTTTCATTTTTATATGCTATTATTTCTTTCTATCTCCATTTCATCCAACTTATTCTTTCCTTCCCTCCTTCTTTTTTTCTTTCTCTCTCTCTCTTCCAATCCTTCTTTTTATGTTTCAATAGGTTTTTATTTTTATTTATTTATTTTTTTCAATAGCCTTTTTTACAGTGTTAACATGCTTCTTGCTTCCTTCCTTCTCTATCAAGGCCTTCTAATTCCTTTGATGCAGTGTGGATAAATCCTCCATGATTTTCTTTTCCAATGTAACATCTTGGTTTTTCATACTCTATTACTTTTATGTAGCTTAAGGCCATGAAGGTCAAGTGGAGAATTTATCCTGGGCTCTATGATATCTTATTTAGAGGATTTGGTCTCTGTATTCTTTTTTCCATTTTTGTGAAATATTTTGTATCAGTTTCAATGTCCTAATTGTCTTTGTATCCTGTTTCTGTTCTGTGGTGAAGTAAAGTGAAATCTTAGCACCCCACTTAGCTTCTGAGATGATTAGCCTACCTGGTTCTCTTGTCATTTCTTCCAGACTCCATTTTCACATTCTACCCAGACTGACAGAAACACAATTGGAAACTATTGTTTGCCCATAGAATATTTAGATTGACCAGTCTCTTGACTGTGGGGGGTTAAAGTATGAGCGGCTGGGTCACGGCATGGTAAGGGATCTAAGGGAATGCTAACAAGGTGTCTAGACCCACAGCTGTTAATGCCCCCATTTCACCTACTCCTCATTCGCCTCTCTCAGAGGGACAGCTTTGCATTTTTAAATTCTTTGTCTCTGACTAATTTGCTTTCCAGTTGGAGACAGTTAATTCTGGGAAATACTGTTCATTCTATCTTTCCTTTAAACATCCTTCCTGCTGGGAAAATATAAATGAAGAGTCTTAGACATTTTTTCTGCTCAGACATTGTAGGGAGGGCTAAGTATCTAGACCTTTTGTCCATATTTTTTCTAGCCTGCCTACACATCTCTTCAGTTTGATTTTCAAATTGGGAAGAAATATTTCTAAACTGTCGGATTCATGGCACAGAAAGAGCTCTTAAAATTATGCATTATAGTGTTTATTAACCAGTAGCTTAGGTAGTTATTCAGTTTCTGTGTTATTTTTGATAGTAGGTACTGATGATAATTACTTAGCAAGAAGAAAAGCAAGTTGCAAATAAAATGATATCCTTAAATACATGTAACTAGATATATATCCCCTGACTCTAGATTTCTTAATGCCCATATTACTATATTTGTATTACACCATTTTTTGTTTTTTGTTTTTTCTTTTTGCCTACTAAACCCCATAGAACAATATAGAGACATCAAAAATATTTATTTTAGCCTTTTGGGTCATTCAAAATTTAAGCTGACTGGTAAATTTTTAAACTAAATTTTAAAAGTTTTTAATAAAAAACCTAACATATTTTGGTCAGTTAATCAGGAACAGCAAATTTGATTTGCAGATTCATGCGGTTATAAATTGAGATATTCTGTCCAATATTTTATGAAGGAGCAAGGGGAGATTTCATTAAATTTCAAAGGCCTGTCTTGTGTCTGATCATCAGTGTGCTATTATTACACTTAAAGTCTTGTTTCTCGTGAGAGAAATCTTTTTCTTTTTCTTTTTTTAAATCCTCTGTCACTTTCCAAATCATCATTTTTGAGAATCTACCAATCAAAGGAAATTGTGATTCTTTGAGCCTCTCAGCTGTATTCTTTGTAGCCATGGAAACCAAGCCAAACTGTTACCAAGTTAACCTTCCTGAAGCCATGATTTCAATTTCATTATCAGTTTTTCCTTGGATTAGTAAATTCATTGCTAGTTTAACATAAATAATGTTGTGTTTGTGTATAATATATGGGTTAGTGTAAGATTATTTTTAATTCTCATTTTAAATTATATATAGATGAATTTATGGTTCAAGATGAGGGAGTAAGCGCACTCATGTAACAGTATTCTGAGAAATTGATTGTCTGGAAAGAGAATTAATTTGACCTTGATACTGAGAATATTTTCCCTTTAGTGGCACACATTTTGCAGCTTAAGGTTACTTGCTCTTTTTTTCCCCCCACACAACTTGGTTCTGCACTATTGTATCCCATAATATTATAAATGCTATTATTGGTCTTTAATTTGTGTAATCAACCTATGGATAAAACACAGAGGACAAGGTTATAGATAAATAACAGAAGGTAAAATATAGACCCCTTGAAAACATAAAAGCAATTGTATATCTTTATAAGATGATGAAAGGATGTGCAATTTTATTAAATAGCTAATCTAATATTGTTGAGAGTCCATAGGTACTGTTTAAATTGATAAATCAGGAATCTGAAGCATAAGCATATTTTAGAATAATAATCTTCTAAATCTTTTCAGATATTTATAGTACTTAGATATTGAAATATTTTAAGATACCCTAAATATCTTCTCATATCCATCAAAGAGAAAAACAGTAAATTGTTCAAAGGAAAGTGGAACCAGGTGTTGGAGGTTAGAATATAAGACTCACATTTTTAGACTTCTGTATAGTTTGACATTTATGTTTTAAGCACTCAGCACTTTAAATAAGCTTCAAATCAAGATTTTTGTTGTGCTATAAATTGAAGTGGTGATTTTCACGGTAAAAAGGAATGTCTAAGAATTTTTATTTCTCTCCAAACTGAATACAAACATACGCATATGTGCTAGCTTTTCTGGGAGGGTTCTATTCCCCACAAAGACTTTTCTTTTTCTCAGATTGTCCATTTGTTTCCTTTTTCTAGTAGGGAGAAAGTACAAGGGCATTTGTCAGTAGAGCCGAGGTCCTGAATTTGGAGCATGAGCACAAGCGAGGGCTAGCACGTGCACTGCCTGTATGTGAATGAGGGAGGAACCCGAGCAGACAGGGTACCAAGGGGAAACGGATGGCACCTTCAACATCGGACAAGATCAGGAATGTTTATTTACAAAAGCACTATTTCTAAATTTGTGTGTATGAGACAAAAAAATCCTGTCTCTTCGTCAACCCCAAAGGGACAAGTGTGTGACTTACCATAGGAGCCCAAGAGAGAGAGAGTCACAAGGGGGTAACTGGCCTGAGAGGACTGACCTCACTCTCCTTGGACCTTCCCATCTCCCAACTTCCCACCAGCTAAACTCCAGCCAGAAGCCAGAGGGCATACAGGTTCTGTTTTGTAGAATGAAGAAGTCAGCTTCTCAGGGCAGAAAGGAGGGCAGGGAGAGGTGGAGATGGGCAGAGAATGGATTTTTAGGGGTGAAAGTAAGATATACCTACCTTGAGATCCTTTTTTGATTTGGTAACACTAGGATTTTACTCTCGTGTCAAAAAAACTGTAATCATTTTACAAACCTGCTATATCTTCAATATGAACAGCCTTCTCTTCGGGCAACTTTGTACACTGCACAACCTACAAAGCCATGGGTTGCTGGCTTGACTCCACGCATGGTGTCTTTTATTGATGATGCCACACTAACCAGTAAAATGAAGCTACTATGAATTTAAATTTCATTACATCTCTAGCATCACATTGATGGAATTCAGAATGTATGAGCTCACCTCGTCAAAATGCTTTAGGTCCAAAAACTGCACCATCAGAGAATTCCTTTGAATTTCATTTTCTGAAGTCCTTATTTGGAATACTTATACTCCTGGTTGGGAAAAAACAACAAAGCAATTCTTATTATAAGAATAGTAACCTCAAATACAGATTTAAAAATTCTGGGGCATCACTAGAGTCCTTGCTTCACTTGAAAAAGGGAAGGAGGAAAATCCATGTAACCTTAACATCTTTGCATCAGATGCTATGAGAGGGAATTAAATGTTTGTATTTACTTCAATTTAGTTCATCACAACAAATTGATAAAGGGAGTAGTTTTCTCTGCTTTACAACTGCTGTGTATGTTTTCTACAAAATATGGTTCCAATCATGTTTTTTTTATTGCTATTCAGTTGAAGGTGATTATGAGCCATAAAATAACCAGTTAGTAGAGGAAAAGAGTGTGAGAAGGTAATAGACTAAATCAATGAATTTAAAAACATGTCTTGGGAAATCCTCGTGTTCTAGCAAGAGGGCTCTGGGTTTTCTGAGGTGTTAGGAGACAGGCAGGACAGGGGGCCCAAGTGAGTCTGGGCAGGGACTTCCCTTCTTCAAACAAAGAAAGGTCGATTCAATCTGCTTTCAAAATTTTCTTAAAATTTTGAAAATGGTCTAGAAATTCTAAAAATTGTATGATCAGTTTCTTAATATGCATTCAAAATCACTTCTAATATATAAGCGGCATAAAGTTTTCAAATGGGTATTACAGTCAAGTAGAAATGACACAATAACCTTCTTGATATCCACATAGAAAACAGTATTGCCTATTTTGCTCCACAAAGGTTCAGTAACTCATTTAGAGCCAGACACTTCATTAAACAAACATGTGATCAGATACAAGCAGTTCCTCAGAACGTGAAAGTGAGAAACAGAGTATAATGTAACCTTTCAGGCGAAAGACCTGACATTTGGCTATTTTATTGGAGATCTCTTTTTGATTGCTCTCTTACATCTATCAAGAGAACAGTTTGGAGGAATTTGTTGAATTAATAAGCAACTGTAATCTGTCCATCTACTGCATGAGTATTGTGTTTTGATGGTGATGCTAAATCTAGAAATGACCTGCAGTTTTGCCCAGGAAGGTGGAGGTGTGAAGCTTGCCTATCCAGTTACACAGAGAGTCTTAAGTGACCTGTCAGTAAGACGTCTTGATAAAATAGTGGAGGAAAAATAATTCAAACCATTTTTTCCCTTACGTAGCCATTTTTATTACATGTGCTTTTCATTGAAATATAATTGACAAATGACAGTCTACAAAGTCTTTATTTGATATATTTACAAGTATATATTGCAATATGATTACCACCTTAGCCTTAGCTAACACCTCTACCATGTCACATAATTACTATTTCTTCTTATGGTGGGTACAATTAAGATCTAGTCTCTTAATAGCTTTGAAGATTATAATACAGTGTTGTTGACTATAATCAGTATGCTGTGCATTAGATCTACAGAACTTATTCATATACTAGTTGCAACATCAACCGAACCCCTCACCCCCTAGTCTCTTGTAACCACCATTCTACTTTATGCTTTTATGAGCTTGGCTTTTTTAGATTTCATATACAAGTGATATATAGTATGTATCTCTCTCTACCTGACTTATTTCACTTAGTATAATGCCCTCAAGTTCCATCCATGTTGTTGTACATGGCAAGATTTCACAACAGTTTTTTCTTTTGATTGTAACTAAAATGATGTTACCAAAGTAGGAGATCCTAGGGGATCTCACAGAAGCCCTACATATTCCTCTTCTTAGTGTGCCAAAAGCAAGGAGAGCATTAGGTAGTCTACTAGTTTAAAGTAGGAAAAGAAAAAAAGCTACAGTGAGAGTTCTCAGTCTTACAAATCGGTATATTCAGCAAAAAAAAAAAAAAGTGGAGGTGAAGCACATGAGTTCTAATATAATTAATTCGTTGGCTGATTTAATTTATTTATATTTGCATATATTAGCATACAAGAGAGCTAGCAGAATGAAAACCAATTATTAAGTCAAATAGAAGCAAACAAAGCAATGGCAAGGATGGAATGTGAAAGCTGTAGTAGAATTTGAATGCAAGTATTTGTAGAGAAGTAAATTGAGAAAAGGGCTTATACCTATATCATCTATATTTAATTTTTCCACCTCATACTTTATGTTCTTCATAACCAATAAAAGTCTGAAAAATGTTACATTGGCCTAAGTTACTACTCAGAAGGCTAATTAACATGGAAAACAATGAATGATAGTGCTGCTGAGTTATAAGACATCTCTGGGGTTTGGATGCTCACCTCCTTATCCTTATGCACATTTTACAAGTAATTTGGACAGATAAACTTAGAGGAAAGGTGATTCCACAAAACATTTCTAGCAATTCATTGCAATGTTTAATTGACCTCCCCTTACTGGTGGGAAATTCTTAAATTTGTGTGGAATGGTTTGCGCAGCAATTTAAATATCACATGAAAGAAAATCTGAAGTACTGTTTCTCTCATTTGTGTCTGTGGCATGCCAGAGCCTTTGTCTCCTTCCTTTGAAGAGAATCTTCCTGAAATATATGTCAATGTTTGTCTCTCCACTCCCTCTCCCCACTCACTACCTGCCGTTCTGTACTTAGACAAGCGCAACCTGGCTTCTGCTTCCTAATTCAAAGGCCTAACACTTCTCTAAAATAGCTGTTTCCAAGGTAACACATGGCCCTCTGGTTTCCAAACCTAAATAAGCTTTGAAATTCTTATTCATTTGATCTCTTTTGGTGCTTGACTGGGTTGAAAACTTCCTTGTTTGGACACACATTCCTTCTTTGAGTTGTTTGATATTATTTCCTTCTACTACTCTGAGAGCTTTCTTTACCTAACTGTTAATTTTGGTTAAAATTATGCTACATCTTTGGTTCTCTCTCTCTCTCTCTCTCTCTCTCTCTCTCTCTCTCTCTCTCTCTCTCCTCCCCTCCCCCATTTTATGCTCTGTTCCTGAACAATCTTATCCACATGCTGACTCTAGTCTCTATCAAATCCAAAATCCATGTTAGTCCATAGCTCTCTTCTGGTCTTTAGATTTGTATAACACACATTTTATATAAAAACGTACAAATAATTATCTATATTGATAACTCAGAAAACTCTGATGTTCTATAAGTTGTACACATATACATCCCACCACTACCACTACCAAAAACAACAACAACTTCATGATAAATCAGATTTTCACCACAAAATCTCTAGAATTTACCTTTCTATTCGCTAGTCATCATGCTGGACATGGGACTTAGAATCAAATAAAATACATACATGGCCCTCCAGGAGTAATAAGTCCAGCAACCCTGAGCTCTCTCTTAGGTTCAACCCTTAAGTGCTACTGTGCCATCTTGGCTTATCCCATGCTGTGCTGTAATGGCCTGTTTCCTCATATACATCTCTCACACAGAATATCAAAAGGACAGACTCCTTTTATATGGTTTATGTTTCTTTCTAACTCAATATAGATTTCTTGACTTAAATGAATGGATTATCCCAAGTGCCATATACCCACCTAAATATTGTATACATTTGATGAAAAAGAAAATTGTTTTTTTCTCTTTTGAGTTTCATTTTCATACTTGTGTAACTATTCTCCTAGCAGGTCAAGAACATTCCATATATTATTTCAAAGTATGTATTTTGTATTTATGAACAAAATGCAAAGGTTCATGTAAAATGCAGGTGACTTTTGACAAATGTATTGACCAAAGAAATATATTTATAGAAATGTAGCCTGAAATATTAAAGAACTACCAACTTAAAAAGGCATCTGGAATTTTTTTTGTACCACTCCACCTAGGATAAGAAAGAAGTGGCAATTTTATTTCATCTTTCTTAAAGATTTTTATGAAAATATAGCTAACATACAATATTATATTAATTTCAGGTGTACACAATATTTAAACATTTATATATCTAAAGAAGTGATCACCATGGTAAGCCCAGCAAACATCTGACACCATACCAAACTATCAAAATATTATTGACTATATTCCCTATATTGTACTTATTTGTTTTATACCCAGAAATTTGAACCTTTTATTCCCTTCACCTTTTTCCTCCTGTTTTAAAATTTTCAATTACAGTTGACATTCAATATTATTTTATATTAATTCCAGGTGAATAGCATATATTTATATAACTTAAGAAGTGATCCCCCTGACAAATCTAGTTAGCTATCTGGCACTATACATAGTTGTTACCATATCATTAATTATATTTCCTATACTTTACATCTCCATGACTACTTTGTAACTACCAATTTGTACTTCTTAATGCCTTCCCTTTTTCACCAACCCCCAAATCCCCTCCCAATCTGACAACCATCAAAATGTTTTCTGTGTCTGAGTTTGTTTCTGTTTTGTTTGTTCATTTTGTTCTTCAGATTCCACATATAAACAAAATCACATTGCGTCTGTTTTTCCCTGTCTGACATACTCCACTCAGCACAACACACTCCAGGTCCATCCATGCTACCACAGACGGTAAGAATCCCTTCCCTTCCCTGGCTGAGCAACATTCCATTGGATATATGTATCACCTCTTCTTTATCCATTCTTCCATTGTTGGAAACTCAGGCTGCCTCCACATCTTGGCCATTGTAAACAATGTTGTGATGAACATATGGATGCACACGTCCCCTCAAAGTAGCATTTGGGTTTCTTCAGATAAATACCCTAAAGTGGGATTACTGGGTCTTTCTTTGTCTTTGTTTTAAAGTCTATATTTTCTGATATATGTATAAGTTTATTTGTCTGTTATCTCAGCTTTTTTTGTTGTTCTTTTCATCTTCATGAAGTATCTTTCTTCATCCTTTCACTATCACTTCGTGTGTGTCTTTGGATCTGAAATGAGTCTCTTGTAGGCAGCGTGTATAAGCATGTCTTGTTTTCTTATCCATTTAACCATCCTATCTTTTGATTGGAGCATTTAATTCCTTTACAATGAAAATAATTGTTTATAGATATGTAGTTATTGCCAATTTATCATTCATATTTTGGATTTTTTTTTTCATTTCATCTTAAAGAAGTCCCTGTAAGATTCCTTATAATATTGGTTTGATGGTGATGAACTCCTTTAGCTTTTGCTTGTCTGGGAAGCTTTTTGTCCTTACATTTTAAATGATAGCTTTGCTGGGTAGGGTAATCTTGGTTGTAGGTCCTTGTTTGTCATCACTTTGAAGATTTTTTGCCAATCCCTTCTGGCCTGCAAAGTTTCTGTTGAGAAATCAGCTGCAAATCTTATGGGACTCCCTTGTAGGTAACTAACTGCTTTTCTCTTGCTGCTGTTAAGATTCTCTCTCCGTCTTTAATCTTTGGCATTTTAGTTATGATGTGTCTCAGTGTGGACCTCTTTGGATCAGTTTGTTTGGGACTGTCTGTGCTCCCTGGGCTTGTATGTCTATTTTATTTTCCATCATTATTTCTTCAAATAAGTTTTCAATTCTTGCTCTCTCTCTTTTTCTTCTGGTACCCCAATGATGTGAATGTTGGCACACTTGTGCCAGAGGCCCTTTAAACTATCCTCATTTTTTGGATTCTTTTATCTTTTCACTGTTCTGTTTGGGTGTTTTCTTCTACCTTATCTTCTAAATCATTGATTCGATCCTCTGTTTCATCTAATCTGCTGTTAATTCCCTCTAATGTATTCTTTTATTTTTTTAAGATTTTTTTTTTATTAGGGAATTGGGAAAGGAGAACAGCATTGGGGAATCGGGGAAGGGGAACAGACAAATTGCTGTCCTTTTGTTCTTCAGTCTAGTTGTGGAGGAGATCGCTTCACTGGCCTATGTTGGTATTATCATTGCGCTAGTCCTGGGTGAGGCAGTCAGTCTCCAGCCATTGGAAGGCTGTTCACAGTGGCTCCTGGCAGCTCACACCGGCTGCCAGCCACTCACGCTGGCTGCCGCCCATGCACGGTAACTTACGACAGCCCACTGCAGCCCCACTGCAGCCTATGTTGTTGCAGGTGACTCACGGCAGCCCAGCTCCAGGTCAAGCTGTTGTTCACCATCTTAGCTGTAGAGGGCGCAGCATCACTGGCTCTCATGTGGGATCCAAACGCGGCCCTGCTGCTCAGAGCTTGCGCTCCCAAGCCAACTCTTAACCAATGAGCCACTTGGCCGGCCCTATAATGTATTCTTTATTTCAGTTATTGTATTCTTTATTTTGAACTGGTTCTTTTTTTATGTTTTCTATCTCCATTTTTATGCTTCCTATCTCTTTGATGAAGTTCTCTCCGAGTTAACTGAGCATCGTTATAACCAGTGTTTTGCACTCTCCATCTGGAAGATTGCTTGTCTCCATTCTGTTTAGTTCTTTTTCTGTTCTTTTATTTGGGACACATTTCTTTGTTGCCACATTTTGGCTGCCTCTCTGTGTTTGTTTTTAAGTATTAGGTAAGGCTGCTATGTCTCCCAATCTTTCTAGAGTGACCTTATGTAGTAGATGTCCTGTGGGGCCCACTGGCACAAGCTCCCTGGTCACCAAAGCTGGGTGCTTGAGGTGTATCCCTTATGTGGGTTGTGTGTGCCCTCCTATTGTAGTTGAGCTTTGCTTGCTGTTTGCAGGTCAGTGGGAGGGATTGATCCTCGGGCTCATTGATTTTGAGGACTGGCTATGATTACAGTGGAGTAGCTGTTTTTCAGGGACTGACCCTACGGGCAGGATTCGCTTTAGCAGGGCTCTGGTGCCTGCCCAGCCTGCCCTTTGGGTGTGTCATCCTTGAAGGCAGACATATGATGCTCTGGCTAGGTCTGAAGCTGGCCACGAGGTGTGCCAGCCTCCTGGGAGGGGCCCCACTGCAGGCCAAGTTTAGCTGCCACCTGTGCCTTGCTCAGGGCCACCTGGCGTGAAAGAAATCCAGAGATGGCTGTTACCCATGCTGGGCATGGAGGTGCCTTGAGAGGCCAAGCTGAGAAACAAGGCTGCTGTTGTGAGTGCTGGGCTAGGGCAGCTCAGTCAAAAGTATGGGACGTGCCAAGGCCAGATGCTGCTTGTTTGGGGTTTGTGAACTTTTGAGAGATTCTAAGGAAAGTCCACTGCACGAGCCAAGGCAGGCTGTTTATATGGAAAGGCCACTGGAAGCAGTTCGGGTGGACTCAAAATTTGGGTGGGGCACAGTATTATGGAATCAGGGCAAACAAATGGTGTTAGCCAATTTGATGGAGATTCAGATATGGTGCCTGCCTGCATCTGCACACTAGGAAGAGGGAGGGCTGAACGAAAAAACAGTGTCTTCTGCCTGCTCCTCTGCCCCTCTCCCTGAAGCCAGACAATTTAGTTTCTTCCTGTATGTCCCTTGCACCTTTTGAGCTGCTGCCCCAGTGCTGGAGCTCAGAGTAAGTGAGTCCATCAGTGATTAGTCAGTGTGCAGGCCCTTTATGAGGAGTGCTTGGGAGTGCAGCCGCCTTCCAACTCACTCAGCCGCTATCTCCACTGGTTTTCAGAGCCAGAAGTTATCGGGACTTCTCTTCCCAGCATTGGAACCCTGGGCTGGGGAAACTGGCATGGAGCGTGGACCATGGGGGTACCTCTGCATCTGAAATATCCCTCCTGATTTTTAATGGTCACACGTGAGTGTGGGCCCAACCTGTTCCATCTCTCTGACACTCTTACGAGTCTCAAGGTGGCTTCTTTTGTATGTCCTTAGTAGTAGGGCTTTGGTTTAGCTAGACTTAGGCAATTCTCAATGATGGTTGTTCTACAGTTTAGTTGTAATTTTGATATGGTCCTGACAGGAGTTAAGCACAGTGTTAACATCTTCCATCTTAACAGGATCCATATTGCTCTTTTTATTTAGAAGTTCTTACCACATATTTTTATTGGTCTTGTTATTATAATGAAAAAAACGTGTTTATTAATAATAGCCTACATATCACAGTGAAAATCTTGATCATAATCCATAGGTCTTTTACTTGTGTTAAAGAGTGAGGAGGAAAAATAATTATTCTTTCTACCCTTTTAAGTTCTTCTGGCTGGACTAATCAAATGAACATGAGACAGACTAACAGGAGAAAATGACCAAATTTATTATGTATCTGTGTATGGGAATATGAGACCTCAGGACAGATGAGGCAGTTAAGGCTTATGTGGCATCTTAAGTTAAGGAGAAATGGGTGGTGGTTGGCTTTGGTACTTCAAAAGACAGGAAGGCACTTTACATAGAGATGGAAAAACAAATGTTTACCAAATAAATGGATTTTTTTTGGCCAACACTGACAGTGGGACTTTGCTCAAATGGGCCTTGCTAGGTTCCTTCCTGTCTATCACACTTATTTCCTACTAAACTAGTTACCTATGATGATAGCTCCCTCCTGGAGCAGGTACTTTATGTGAATTCTTTTAGGCAGTTAGGGAAAAGCCAAAGTTTTTTCTGAGTCTTTCATTTCTTAAATATAACCACCTTAAAATAATCAATTTCCAAACGAGGCGTATTTTAGGGTGGCAAGCTCTTCTCCTCCTGAAGTTTCAGGGTGTTCTTAAAGTCTTTGACATTGTATACAAATGTTAGTATATGTACATAATTTTATGAGACTGGCGCTGTAGTTTTTATGAGAAATTCAGAGGGGTCTCTTTTCCCCCAAATGTGAATAACCATAATGACATACACTTTGGTATATATTATATCTCAAAATCAGTAATGAGAAAAAAAATTTTCAGAAAATGTCAAATGAATACTTTAAGCCAAAAAAAAATCATTTTGTTTTTGAAATTTACACTACAAAGAAATGCAAGCTCTTTTGATGCTGACCCTACAAGGGCATTTCTGTTTTTATCTGAATAGATTCACTTCCAATTTGGAGAGTAGCCCATGTTCCATTACCATGCAGCCCACAACATGCTTGAGATTGCTAATTAGGGTGCAAATTGTGGTAGTATTTCTGGTGACCTGGACATGTGTTCAATAAAACAAAAATGAGCCCTTTAATTCATTTCACATGGGCCAGAAAACATCTGCCAGATGGTTATAGCTTTCAGTAACTATTAAATTGAATCACATTTGAACAAATGACTTAGAAATATAGTGTTTGCAAGCTTATTCTGAAATTTCTAACATATCCATGGAGATTAGTCTTAATGAAAAACTACATTAATCTACTTCACGTATTGTGATTAGCCTGAAATGGCTAATTCTCTCTCACTTTCACCAAAGTCAAGCTAAAAATGCCTTTATCCACTTTCATATAATGCTAACAAAATATCAGGGCAATTTATTGATATAAGGGTATTTATTAGGACATGAAAATTAATTTCAGTTCCCTGAGGTATCTTGTTTTAATTAACAAAACCATGATCCTGTTCTTTTAATTAGTATGCTGAAGGAATAACTTTGAGATGAATTTCATTCTAATAAAGCATTTATCTTCTAAAATAATAAAAAGAGCATTAACAATCTCAATCTAATTTGTTTTATATTTTTAATAACAGTTTTTAAATTCCATTCAGAAGACTAATATAACAAATATTAATTGTTTTTAATTTAAAACCTTATTTTGGGTGTGCATATTTCTTACAAGCCTTATTATTAGTGATACCATAGTTCTAACATCATATCTTTTGAGGATTATTAATATAAGCACAAATTTATTTAAACTGTTATAATAGTAAACCTTCGGTTGAACATAAACTTCATATTTATCTCAGGCATCATAGAATTGTTCTCAAATACAACACTGGAAAATGGAATATTTTCAATTAATACTCAAGTGAAAATACAAGAAAAAAATTAAGATTTTGTATATGGTTTCTGTGTTTGAATATTTCATACTGATAACCTACACTGTAAAGGGTCAGATAATCAATATTTAGGCTTTTTGGGCAAAGAAGTAAAATTGAGAATATTATGGAAGTCATTACAAAACAATGAGAAAAAACTATTCCACAAATCATTTTGATGAAATTTAAAATATAAAAATTGAAGACAATTTTTGGTAATACAGGTTAATGAGAAAAATGGAATTATCCTTTAGGAATAATATTTCACTTAATTGTGGTTCAAAGTCAGTGTTTCCTATCATCAAAATCAACTGCAAGTGTTCACTGTCAATGCTAATCTGTAATGAGATTTTATGTATTTCTTCACTGAAAATGTCTTTTCACACAAATAGATTCTTCCAAATGCTGATTTCAACCTATGAGAATATATGTATATGAAAGTTGTGTATAGAATTGTTAGATTCTTCTCTAGGTATTTGCTTTTTAGCATATCATTACATTTCAGGTTATTCACTCCCAGTTGAAGGTTAGGTAGCAGCTCCTCACTTACATAGTTAAATGAATTTTGAAATATGAAAATTTCCTTTGAACTTAGAGCTATTAGAACTCAGTTTGAACTTGGAAAGTATATTTTCCGCAAAATTGTGTGGTAATGGAAGTATTTCTTTTATCTTAACTTTTGACAACCTAGGAAGTATACAAAGCAGTTTGACATTACTTATGATTCAAGCAATATTAGTTGTAATCAAATTGACATTCCTGCATTATAAGTTTTGCATATAAACACTGTTATCAGTACTTATAATTCTGCCTTGTAATTTTAGGTGAAATTAATTAAACAACATCATCATATCTACAACAAACGGTAATTTCAAAATCCATTCAGCATTCAAAAACAGTAGTTGAGGGTGGTTCTTCTTGATCACAGAAATTTTAATCTTAGCTCTGACCTCAAAAAATAGCAATAAAATGTCACTGGGAAGCTATAGAATTCCTTTGTGGTAGAGCAGGTTAGGATAGTCAGCTTTTATTTCTGACACATATTCACAGAATTGATAATGAATACTTACATGAAAGCCAATGAAAATCATTGCTGATATTACCGGTATTGGCTTACCTAATATAAAGCCTTTTACTCTTGATGTGCTTGTTAATGATAGGTCACTGTATTCATTTGGGAACTCTAAGAGGCAGACACCAAAGTGGGATTAGGTG
Organism: Hipposideros armiger; assembly: GCF_001890085.2. Classification (NCBI taxonomy): domain Eukaryota; kingdom Metazoa; phylum Chordata; class Mammalia; order Chiroptera; family Hipposideridae; genus Hipposideros; species Hipposideros armiger. The sequence goes on from NW_017732214.1 coordinate 35,252, forward strand.
TGGAAGAAATATATTGCTGGAAGCATGGTGAGATGGACAAATGGAAAGGGGATGGAGGAGGTGGGGAAAGCCTTCAGACAATTTTGGCCAAGACAATGGGAAGTACTTGAGTCAAAGTCACCATCAGAAGGGTCCCTTCTGTGTTCAGTCTTTGGCTGGGAGCAGCCTCTGGGCAATATGGCTACAGCACACGCATGTTGGTAGATTTTTCAACACAGCAGCTCAGGACACCAGTAAATTGCATTCTCTTCAGCAACAGAACTGAGTGTGTATATTTATGGCTGCCACAGCCCAGCCTCTACTCCACACAGATTTGCTTTTTCACACTTATGTGGAGAGAAGCTTCTCTGTGGTTTCCATGGGTGTGTCCTCCTGAGGGGAAACTTGAAAGAGAGAAATTTGTGGGATGGACTGAAGCCCCAGTCACTGCACTTGATCTTGTCTGCCACTGGTATTCATCTCTTTCCTCCTATGCAATCCATTCCTCATCTCCCTTGCCTTCAGGTATCACCTTAGCATATCTTGTACTTACCTGGTGTTTCTGAGGGTCTGAATGCTTGATGATCACACTTTTCTCAGGCCTGAGTTGCTGCATGTATCTGTTCAATGAGGCAAGGGAGAACCAGGAAGTGCTCAAGTTGATAACTTGGGTTCCACAAGTGTTTCTTCCTGTCCCCACTGTGTAAAAAGCAGCCCTACCTTCTCCTGCCACTCAGAGATGGTTATCCCTGTTAGTATGGCAGTTTTTATTATATTCTTGTCTAGGGAACTAGCCTGCCATAGTTCCCTAGATTTTGGCAAAAGACGTGAGACTCCTGGATCAGAGACAGTGGCCAGTTTATCTACTTTGAGCTCTTATTTTTGAAAATTTATTTTGAAGTATCTTGCAAACTCTAGTTGGCTATTTCAATCTCCTCACCTAGGAAATTATTTCAAATTGTAGGATTCAGGGTAAGCAAAGGACATATTTCTTAAATAGAAACAAGGAGCCCTGGTGAACAAAGTGCCCTGGTGGCAGATGTAGCTTATAATTAAATGGAATCCTTGCGGATTCCCTTGGTAAGAGCATACCCTTTTTGGGTTTCAGGACCTCCATCCCTGTACGGTCCAGATGGGGAGATGGGAAACACAAAATTCTCCAGTGGGTCATTGGCAATGATGATACATACAGTCACTCTTGCTTCTGCCTTTTGGTTCTCAAATCCGTGTATTTTTACTATTGGAGGCACACGACATATTGAGGTCTCTAATATAATGCCCAAAATGGCATCTCAGCCTCTGAACCTGTGCTGAAGCTGAACCTTTAATAGCTGCTCTAGCATCCTATGAAGTCGGCTGCTATGGATAGTTTTGTATGTAAAATAACCAGTGGATTCTATGGTCCTGGGACCACTCTGTACCTCTTTTACTTTAAAGTAGGTCCCCTGGTCTGATATCAGGCCATGTGAAACCCATGCCTATGGGTTAGAAATTTCATATGTCCAGATAGTGGTGCTCAAACTATGTAGGTGAGAATGACAAACCCATATCCAGAATAAGCACCTATACTTCTAAGATGGATGGGCTGATGGCCTTTCCAGTATAGAAAGGGCCAATGTAGTCAACATGTCTCCAAGTGGTCCATTGGTTTTCTCAAGTCATAGTGCAATATTATTGTCAAGAACTGAAGGATCTGAGATGTTATCCAATTTGCAAGGTAAGTTCACCTGCCTTAGTCCCTTAGATTTTGGCAGAAGACATGAGACTTCTGGATCAGAGACAGTGGCCAGTTTATCTATTTTGAGCTCCCTATTTTTGGAAATTTATTTTGAAGTATCTTGCAAACTCTAGATACTTCAATTTATTTCAATCTTCTCACCTAGGAATTTATTTCAAATTGTAGGATTCAGGGTAAGCAAAGGACATACTTCTTAAATAGAAATGATCTTCCCAACAGGGAAGATCTGCCTAACTCCCAGATTTATTTCCCTTCCTTGTTTAGTTCCTCTAAACTCTAGCCACTATTTGTAATGGGAAAAACAACAACAACTGGAAATAATCAAGTATCTATCAATCAGGAGTTGGTTGAATAAACTATGGTATATCCACACATTGGAGTACTATGTAGCTATAAAATATCTCTCTCTCTCTCTCTCTCTCTCTCTCTCTCTCTCTCTCTCTCTCAGCATTATCTATCTATCATCTATCTACCTATCTACCTATCATCTATCATCATCCATCTTGATGTAGGTGTAAGACAGAAGGAATAGGATGGCAATTAAACTACTGAATATATTTTGTTCTGTACATTTGACTTTTTATCCACCTATATATTTCAATAACTATAAAACTAGTTTAAATATGAAAAATCAATTCCTAAAAATCAAACTGAAAATGCAATAAATGAATTTGTGTATTTATTGATGGCGTAACCACACAAAGGGTAGAAAGGTCAACCCTGTCCAATGATTAAGGCTCCCCTTTCTTTAGCTTCTATATCCTAGAATAATTCAAAGTTTTCTGCTGGATCCCTTTGGAAACAATTCATGTCCTACCACTTGGGGAATTTCCCTGGGTCAATGTGGCCCACAGAGAACACATAGGAGTACATACTTGCCCACACCCATCATTCAAGATGCCTCCTGCTGGATTTTAAATTACAAAAAAGAAAAGAGGTAAAAAATTGGAGATGACTCTCATTAGGGATTAGGTAATGAAGGTGGGATAATTCTTTGATAATATGGAGAAGAAAGTAATTTAACTTGTAGTATAGATTTCTTCCTCATTTTCAGATAATCTGTTTTTATTTTTTGTATTGCGAACTGCTGAACATTGGCCTCATTCTGTTCTTAAATTTACATAATGAAATAAACCTAAAACAATTGGAAAAAATAAAACTAGTCTAAGAATCTGATTTGCTGTAAGTGTAATCATGACTGTGCGATAAGTAAATATTTGGGTTAGAAATTTTAGTTAACTTTATGAGCAAATATTATATGAAGAAATAGTAGATGCAGTAGAGGAATAAATGTTCAAATGTCAACCAACTGAACCTCAAACACTAAATGATGCCTCTAAACACTCATGTTTACCCCAAGTAGGCTCTTTATTATCTTCCAAATATTCTTTTAATGACAAACCTTGTTTGATACAGTCTAGGGTGATAACTGGAAAGAATAATTAATTTAACATCTAAATTATCAGGAAAACACGTATACAAATAAATATATGATATATGTTTACAGTAGAATGAAATATATTTGCTACTTTGAAAGTGAAATATTTTCTTCATGTCTATTCATTAAATCAGGTGTACATTTTATTTATATATGAAAGGATATGCTGAGGAGTTGAGGGCCACTCCTTCAGAGTCCTTCAAAATACAGACGCAGAATTGAGATGGTAAATATTGGGTATGAAAGTTAAATAATTTGGGGTAGATGGTGTATTTATTTAATGACACATTCGTGATTGTGGTTGACTTCCCAACATTTGTGCACCCCTCACACCCACTGTAGCTGCCATGCTGTTTGTCAAACTGTCTAAATCCAAGAGTAAACATTTGAGAAGTCCAAGGCAACTGTGAAAATTGTTTCTCTTTTCAATGTTAAGGAACCCAGGCATAAGCCAATTGCATTCATTCCCCTGGTGACAATGATTGGTTTAGGATTGGGCATGTAACCCAATTGGTCTAACTAGCCCAATAGAATGGGAGGCGGTCTTTTCTTTCTCTTGAGCTGGATAAGGGAGCATGTGGCTTTGATTGGTACTGGCAACTATCTTAAAACCACAAGGTTAAAAGCTGCTTTTACGTTGAAGTCATTGATGGCAGAATGGAGAGACCAAAAGAGTTGGGTCTTAATGACATAGTAGAACAGACAGATTATTTAACCTTGGACTGCCGATTACGCAGAACAATACATACCCTTTTTGTTTGGGTCACTATGAATCAGCTTCTGTGTAGCATGCAATTAAAATTATCCTAACGGATCTCTAATTAAGGTAAAAGTTGGGTTCTTTTATATGAAATAGTTGCCATGAAATGGTTAGCTAATATTCATTACACTAAAGTAAATACTGTATATTTATTTATTTATTTATTTTGGCTTTTCCACACAATACACTGAAAAGGACTGTAAATATTCATAATTTAAAAACAGAGGGGAAAATATTGATAATAGAGTCACTTAGTGGCAAGAAGCATATGCTATGGATACTAAGAAAAAATATTGCACATTTTGAATTTCAGAACAATTTTTATAAGATAATATTTAAGACAAGTGATTTTATTTTTATGAGATATAAATAATATAAATACAAATTATAAGTTTATATTTATAATTATTTAGAAATACATATATAATACTAATGGATGATGAGAATACCAATATATGCTTTTTATTGCCAATAAACAAAATTTTTGTGATCCTTGCCCCATTTTCTCCCTACAACAAGTCATCAGCACAAAACTTAATGTTTGCTTCTTTACATCTTTGTCTTGCGTGCAGATTAGGGTTATTGATGTTTCTACAGGTCACTGATCTATGGAACAACACAGGCCATTCATTCTAAAATTCTTGGTTGCCTGTAAAAGAAAATTACTAATATCAAATTCTTTTGTGAAATAAGTTTGTTTTTAGGAATACTTTGCAACATCAGTGTTAAACAGAAAATATACTATTATTTTACACACACACACACACACACACACACACACACACACACACACACACATATTTTGGCACTGGGGTGCCAAAAAAATGTATACGCATTTTAAGCGATGTTATCTATGTATTACTTTCGAAGCTGAATTAAATTATGGTAGCAATGTGTAGTATGATGTTCACTCAAAAAAACAGTGTTAATCAAATGAATTCCAGCATCTCACCATGCGACAGGCAGGACAAAGAAAATGGCAGAAGCACAGTGGTCATTCGAGGAGCACAAGACCATTTTGAAGTGGTATTTGAAATTTGAGAATGTTGTGAAAGTACAATGACAATGGAGGTGTGAGTATGTGACAGAACCTCTAACACACCTAACAATTGTACCCATTCATGATAAGGTTTAGAAGCATGGTACTGTGTGAAGAAATTGAAATGGCATGCACAGCAATATAAGTGGACACTTCGGTGAGCATTGCTCAAGCTGTAGCTTGCAGTAATCAGAAGTGTCTGGATGCTGAGCACCTCTTGCAATTGCAGAAGTCAAATGTAACTTGTATTCATCTTTTGTTATTGGTATATATTGACTACTACAATTTTAATACAGTTTTTTCCTTTCTTAAAATGGGTATACATTTTTTTTTGCACCGTGTGTGTGTGTGTGTGTGTGTGTGTGTGTGTATCTATTGTGTTTGAATCACTGTGGTATATTTGTTCTACCAGTTTTCCAGAGAGTACAGATTTTGGAATCTTGAGTGCAAGTAGCTTCAGAGACCACAAACATTTTTATGAATAATTCAGAATGTCTTCTTTCACCTTGGCTCTGTAATTTCAAATATATATATATGTGTGTTTGTATATAAATACTTATGTGTTTACATATATTTGAGTTTGATGTTCATAGTAACCCAAGTGACTTGTTTTGTGGAGAATCGTTAACTATTTCATGTCTAATGATTTCCTTAGAATGAAGTAATTACCAACATCCTCTTGAACCATTATTAACTTACGTTAATTGTAATTTAGCCTCAATTATATACTTTTTTACACTCATTGTTTTTCACCTCATGTTTGAATGACAGGA
>NW_017732214.1:43338-63729 GCF_001890085.2 Hipposideros armiger
TCTATTCTGTTCCATTGATCTATGTGTCTGTTTTTATGCCAGTACCATACTGTTTTGATTACTGTAGCCTTGTAGTATGATTTGATGTTGGGTTGCGTGATACCTCCTGCTTTGTTCTTATTTCTCAAGATTGCTGTGGCTATTCGGGGTCTTTTACGGCTACATATAAATTTTCGGATTATCTGTTCTATTTCTGAGAAAAATGTTCTTGGTACTTAATTCTTGTTTATATCAATTAGCCTATGGTAAAGTTGATTTTGTTACATGTCATTTCACTTAAGTCACAATTTCTAAGAATCTATCAATCACATTAAGTGAGGACTTACTGTACAAGGATGCTAGTTAATTTCTAAGAGTTTTGCATCTGGATCTGGTCTATATTCTAATGAATAGCGAAGCTATTACCCATTATCATCTTATAGATCAGTGCATGAGCAACTAGCACATGGATTGTGCTTCAGAACATGGGTTGTTTAATTTCTATTGAGTATAAACTTAGTAGAAAAGTATAACACTTGCTTTTATCTTTATCACAGTATTTAATAAAATATTACCTCTTGGTCCTTGCAAATGTTGCAGACCTAAGTGTTTAATTTTCAATAATATCATAGAAATTAAAGATTCTCTTAGAAAACCACTTTAGGCCCAGCTGTCTAGGAGCCTTGGAGTCTTATTTCCTGATTTTAGGTGTTTCCACTAAAGCGTAATCAAATTCCCTCTAATCCTAGGGCTATTCACAGTTTGGATGCAAGGAACAGCTGTGGAGTCCAGAAGGCTTCTGTAGGATTCTCCCACCAGGGAGGAGTTTCGGAAGTAGTTGAACCCAGCCATAGGTTTGAAACAGATTAGGGGATAGCACTGATCTAAAACAATCTTCAATAACACATAACTGTTCCAAGGTGGAAAAAAATCCTTCATACACTGAAATTTAAATTTAATAGACTATTAAAAAGGTTGAAATAAAATATGTATTTCACATAAACCAGGTTATATGTGGGAACTGACATACTTGGCCACAAAATAAAATTAGTATTCTCATACTGTACTACTAGTATAAAAATACTAGGTAAAATTTTAGGTAATATTTAATTTATTGGGTTGCAGAAAAGTCATGACACATTTTTGCAACGAAAAACATAGAAAAAATACGTCATGACTTTTCTGACAACCCAATACTATAGAGAAAGTAAAGTAGTACTATAAAAATAGTAAAGTACTATAGAGAAAGTGGGACCTTATTTACTCTATATTTTAGGCAATTTCTTTTTAATTCAGGGGGATTTCCACTCTTAAATTCAGGTTTATTTGCATTTACATGGTAAAATGTTGCCATCTTGTGGTCAGTCCATCTATCACTATTCTCTCTTCTGGGATAGGCTTTTCTTTTTTGGTTATTTTTATGTGACACTTGAGTATTTGGGGACAGATATTATGTCTAATGTGGTAATTATTTCAACTAAATAAAATTTAAGCATATTAATTTAAAATACACATTAAAATAGCTTTACTGTTATTGTCACACAATGAGCTTTTAATCTGCATCTTCTGGAGCTCTTAGAGTTTTCCTTTTTGTGGGCAGATTATTTAAATTACGCTGTAAGCTATTTGGAAGTGCTCTCTTAAGAGTCCATGTGATTTTTTTTTTAATGTTTGTAGCTGAAAGGCACCATAAGTTACTAAAATGTCCATTTGTATGTAATTTGGAAACTACGTATTTCTAATACATACCCTATTTTAAACAATAGGGGGCATTGTAATGTCATGTTTTGGTTTTCTCTGTACAGGCAAGTGTTTTAGTTCGTGGTACAAACCTGGGCTTTCTTCTTGATAAGAATACTTCTCTAAATTCAAAAACATATTTATTGTATTTTGACAGTTTTGGCAATGGATACAAACCTCATTATATATCCTGGAGGGATATAATTTCTTAAAAGAAAATACCATTCCAGTTTATCACTATTTCAATATATGCACACATTACTAAATTGACATAAACTTCAACCCAATTTACATTTAATCCCAAGATAATAATTTTAAAACATAAATGCTTCCTTATTAAACTGAGAAATGTTGCCATTTTCAAGCTAATAATCATATTTTACTATGTATTGCCATGAATGCAAACTTTTTTCTAAAGGTGACCTTTATTTAAGGAGAAAAATCATGAAACTATGTTCTTAGCATTATAAAAGTTTGAAATGTTTTGACAACTAGGGTGTAAATTGTTAAAATAAAAACACTTTCAAAGTTAGTGATTTCCTGAAGTTAATTAAGTTGTTCTTTTACTGTGGGTATTTTCTTTTCAGGTTTTTCATGGAATTAAGTTTCAGACTGAATATAGAATAAAAAAAGATTTAGTAGATTAAATATTTAAATTCAAAATTATAAGTATTTCATAGAAGAATATATATATATATATATATATATGTTTTTCACTGGGAAGTATCTCTTTTATGTTTCATCAAGCAGATATAAGGAAACAAGATAAAATAATTTCTAAGACCATCATTTCTGTCTCCTTTCAAAATAGTAAAACAGTTGTCTATGCTTTCTTTTAAGTTGTATTGAAATTATATACATATATACACACACATTTACATTACTAAATCTTCTTTATCTCTTTATACAAAATTAATACATTAAAGACTAATGTAAAGTGAGCTTTTAATTTGCTTCCCCAATCTTAGTCCCCTTTATCAGATAAAGATTACCATCATTGTGAATTTGTTGTATGCATTGAATTTTTAATGAATCAAGTAAAGTTGATTATATCTTTTTTGCATATTTATAGACAGTAGGAGCCATATTTAACATAAATTTTATATCCTTTTGAAAATAATTTATATCTAAATTAGTCATAGTGGGAATATTTATACCATGGAAATCAGCAAATTCTACAAATCTGGGATTTATTTTTTTCCCCAGAAAGCTTGTTGTCAGTAGACCAATGGGTATTTTTTATCTGGGACAGTAGTGGCATTTTATTTAGAACAAATCTTTTTCTGTAGGGTTTTACTGCTCATTGCACAAGGCTGAGCATTCCCGGCCCCTGTCTATTAAATACCAAAATAGCAAATCCTAGTCAATGAAACCCCTGGAGGGGTGACCAAGCACACAAGGTGGGACAATTAAATTTGAGAACTTGTTGCAAGGACGTTGTTAATCTTTTTTGATATTAGAGGATTATTCATTATCAATTTGTACCAACTGGACAAATAGTTAACCAAGTTTACTATTTGGAAGTGCTGGAAAGGCTGAGTGAAAAAGTTAGATGACAATGACCTGAACTTTTCACCAACAATTCACAGCTCTTGCATGAGGACAATGCACCAGCTCACACTGTGAGGAAACTTTTAGCCAGTAAACAAATAACTGTACTGGAACACCCTCCCTTCTCACCTGATCTGGCCCCCAATTACTTCTTTCTTTACCAGAAGATAAAGGAAATATTGAGAGGAAGACATTTGGATAGAAGGGTAATACGACAACAGCTCTGATGGCCATTCCAGAAAGAGTTCCAAAAGTGCTTTGAAGGGTGGGCTAGATGTTGGAATTGGTGCATAGCTTCCCAAGGGGAGTACTTTGAAGGTCACTGCAGTGATATTCAGCAGTGAGGTATGCAGCACTTAGTCTATGATGAGTTTGCGAACTTAATTGTCAGACTGCATATGTATCTCACATAATATTTCTATTAGACAGTGCTGCTCTAGAAAGAATCATCATTTATTCATGATGAGCCCATGCAGTCCTGATGTTCTTGGTTCCATTGCAGCTCTGGAGGTAGGCAGTGATTCGGCCCTGGCCAATCAGAACACTCAACAAAAGAGAGTAAGGCACAGAATTGTAGCTCAAACTTTCTGATGAACTTGCTGTCAGTTAGAAGCCTAGAGCTAGTAAGGGCCATATTACCACCTTAAAGAAACTGCCAGGTTGGAAATGAAGCCAACACTGGAATGCAGAGTCAAGAAGTAAAGAGAGCTGGACTCTGAAAACCAGGACTTTTTAATTACTTTGGGCAGGAGAGAACTTTTTAGCTCAAGCCTATTTGGGTGAAGATTTTCTGCTGCTTGAAAAACAAAAATTCCTTATGGACAGAGGCAGGGGATATTTAAAGGCTGGGCTTTGGCAGTGGTAATGGGGACGGAGGATATCAAATCTAAGATACACTGCAGTAAACATGGTCCTGTTTTGACTTCAGGAATACAAGGAGACAGGAAAATGTTGAGAATATAAAAACCAGCTTGATTATTAATTGATTGTGTTAAGTGATAAAAACAAGTTTTATTAGCATGTGATATTGAACTTGTTTTGAAATGTAGTGCTTTGTAATGACATGCTAAGTTGAAATCCTTAATAGCCTAGTTGCCAGCATTTAAAAGGGACTTATCTTAGTTTACCATGTGACCATTTATTTAGCCTTTATTTAAAAAGCTAGTGAATAACAAGTGAGATTAGGAGCTATAATATATACTTTAAACTCTAAATTAGAAGGAGATTGACAGTGATTATTATATACTCAAGGGTTAAAGCTTTATATGATCAACCAACCACACAACTCTGCTCTTCTTATGAAAGAGACCCATAAATTCATGTTTGGCTTAGTCACTTTGTACAACCATTGCATACTAGCTCTGAGTCAAGTGAAAGCATTATCTTTTTAGTCAAGTACCTTCTGGTATCCATCAACTTACAAAGTGTCATGTTTTTATTTTTGGTTTGTCATAATTTAGTTTTTGATATTCTAAATTTCAATGAAATCTCCATTCCTCAGTAATCTTAAAATGCTTCAACTTTTTTTTTCTTTTTTTTTAAAAGATTTTTATTGGGGAATTGGGGGGATGGGAACAGTGCTGGGAGATTGGGGAAGGGGAACAGACAAGTTGCTGTTGTTTTGTTCTTCAGTCTAGTTGTGGAGGACGTTGCTTCACTGGCCCAAGTTGGCACCATCATTGCGCTCTTCCCGGGTGAGGCAGATCAGTCGCCGGCTTCTGGACGGCCGCTCACTGTGGCTGCTGGCTACACACGGTAGCCCATGGCAACCCACTGCCACATGGGCTGCAGCCTACGCCGTCACCGGCGACTCCCGGCAGCCCAGCTCCAAGTTGAGCTGTTGTTCAGCATCTTAGCTGTGGAGGGCAGTGTTCACTGGCCCTCATATGTGGGATCCGAACCGGGGCCCTCTGGCATCCCAAGCGAGTTCTTAACCATCACGCCACTCGGCCGGCCCAAAATGCTTCAACTTTTAAAGGTTTATTAATCTCTAGATTTTTGAGATCTGTTTTAAATTATAAAGGGGACATGAAGAAATATTTCATCCCTGTATTTTAGTTTTTACTTCTGTCCTGCAGTTTATTTAGTTTATACAGGCTCCAAAACAGCTGATCCCTGGGAAGAAAATAGAAAAAAGTTGAAAAAAATTTTACTTAATAATAACTAAAATAAGATAAGCTTCTTAGTATGATAGAAGTTCTCAAAGGGCTCAAAAAGTTATATTGAAAAAATAAGCCCCCAATAATGTGCTGGTTTTATTCAATTCAGATACAAGTGATTGAACAAGTAGAGAGAGTTCAGTGCTCTTGACACCAACAGAAACATTACCTACTGGAAGAAAGCAAGATAGGTCTTTCTAATTGTATAATAGTGGAAGGATACTTGCATAATTACAGGGCTACAGTGACAGCTGCTCACAGCGTCCGCTATCAGGCACTGCAGGCGGTAATTTACCCATGTGCTTCCCATTCGTTTGAATGGAAAACAGTAGGGGGTGGCCCTTATGCATCCCATATAATTGCAGACATTTTAAGCAACTATCATAGAAAGTTTCTCATTTTAATATTGTGTAAAAATATGGCTTATTTTTTTTTTATACTGGACTTTCCTGACAGAACCTTTGAAGTACTGTGCCTAGAGTTTCTGTGTTCTGACTTTTTCTCTGAATTTGTGTATTATTTTCTTAGTCCAGGGTATATGTGAAGGGGAGAAACAACAGCAACAATATTTCTTTGGCTAAGATATGGGTCTAATGAAAATATTGGATACAATTTTGTCGTTTCGAAGGCTTATATTTCATAAAATTGCCTTTAATATTCACTTTACTTGCCAATATTTCTGGAAAGCATTTAATATTCACTTACTTACAAGGAAGTTCCTGGGTATCTCATCTCAACCATCCAGAAGAGACCTGAGGACCAGGAAATAAACAAAATGGTTCCTGCACAACTGAAACTGCTGGCTTAAGATTTCAAGGCCAAAGACATACATGATCTTTAGGAGAGGCTCTTCACTTTTGATCAGAGGCTCTTTTCTCTTACTTAGTATACCATATTTACAAACAAACAGACAAATAAACAAAAACAAACAGAAGCAAACAAATACCTTTATTTCCTAATATAGGGGCAATTAGAAACATCAAAGGAGAATAGGCTAGATAGAAGAAAAAAGGTTTATACTGGTCAGTTTCGGACTCAACTCATTTCAACTGCTTTCTATAGACTTCCTAAATCTCCAGGGTTGGAGTTAATCACCTCATCCTCTGGGCTCCCAGAATGCTTTTTAAAAATAAATTGACATTATAGTCAGTGTTGATATTAGAAATATTTAACATCTGGGGCAGATGCTGGCCCAGTGCAGAAGTGAGAGCTTGGAACACAGCTGCGCTGCCCATTAACCCTGTAGTTGCTGCATCCTGAGGAATTATAGGGTGTCCCCGCACCTTGGCGGCTGGGGTGACTAGAAAGCACTCAGGGAGCAACAGCAGTGGTCATTGGGCTATGCAGTGTGGAAGTATGAGTTTAGGGCCTATTTCTTATTCATCTTCACATCCCCAGCTGGCAGAGAACAGGACAAAATGTTAGTAACTCAAACAAGTAGCCTTTGGATTTCATGTGTTATTTAACAAAAATTAAGGAACAATATTAGTGTATATTTTATTTAAAGTTCTGTCCCTATAATATCCCTAAAGTTGGAGACAATGAATGTTTACAAAATACGTAGAGTGGGGAGAAGAGGACATTACAGCCAGAGGATTTGGCTTGACCAAGCAAACACTGGATTACATTTTGATTTACCAGGAATTGTTCTTGTTGTTAAACAGAGATGCCAAAGTGGAAGTGAGCTGATAAAGTTAAAAACAAACAAAACAAAACATTATTTTAACAGATGTGGTGTCTTGTTAGAAATTAAATAAAACAAGGACATTTTGGAATCTTTGGGTTTTATTGTGTCTTTGGATAATGCTTATATATATATTTTTTTACTCAAAATTTAGTTTTCATTTACCTCTTGTTTTCCTGCCTGTTTTGTGTCTTATTTAGAAGTGGCTGACAGCATGTGGAAGAAATTAAGAATTGAATAAGAGAAAGTTCCAATTACAATAAAGCCTATAGAATACCAAAAGTTATCAGTTTATTTTTACCCATAATTTATGATCAGTACAGATAATAGCCTCCAAATAGTAACAGGCATCTATTATCATACAACAAGGATTATATTGCATAATTTTGCCAGAAGCTGAATTATACCATGAGACATGTTTTAGATACTTAGAAGGTGAGATGGATATACTGAACATTTGCATTTTAATTATAAACATGGTAGATAAGGTTCTTTTCATTGTATATTAAGTTAATGAATGTGGTGAGCAGAACTTGAACAAATCATCAGTTTCACTCCAATTCATTATAAAATGTAGGTCTCATTAATGTGGATTTCTATTCCACTTTACTTAAAGGAAGGGCAAACAAAGCTTACTGCTACTGTCAGCCCAACTTGTTTCTCCGCCATGTAAATGGTCATCTCTGCGTCTCAAACTACAGTGAGCCTGCAGTTTGACCTTTTATTGTTTTCATTCCTAATCATTTCAGACCTGATTGTTGTTTAGAAAATTATGAAAGTTCTTTCTTTCCCCCTCTCTCCCTCCCTCCCTTCCACTTCCTCTTCCTTCTTCTCACTTTTCTTCCTTCCCTCTTCCCCTTCCTTCCTTTCTTTTTTTTCTATAGTTTTTTGAGTCATGATTGACACATAATGAATTGCACATATTTAATGTATACAATTTGATGTTTTGACATATCTATATCCCCATGAAACTATCAGCAAAATCAAACCTGTGAACAAATTCATCACTCCACAAAACTTTTTTATATTCCTTTGTAATCCTTTTCTCACATTCTCCCCAAGATTCATCCCCAAGCAACCACTGATCTGTTATAAAAGTTTTCTTATTTTGATAGCTTAGTGTTGTAGATTGTGATTTTCATAAATAAATTGATAGTCCATTTTAACATGCTTCGTGTGCAGGTGGATTGGCTTTATATAGTAAACACAACAGCACGAATACACTTCAACCAAATGTATATAAGCTAAACAAGGTCAAAATAAAATGAAATAAATATGCTCCTTTCATAATAGCAGAAGCCATTTTACAACAACGAACAAAATAAATGTTTTATATTGAATGTGTTAAAGTAACTACTCAGAAACACAGATTCTGACACGTGATATTTTCCCAGGGTAAATGGGTTATTCAGAAAGCCAAACTTTCCAGCCTTACGTTAAGACATGGGTTTGTAAATACTGACCCTCAGAAATATGGGTCTAAAATTTGTTGTTATTAAATAGTAAAGAATTCCCATTGAGTGGTATAAACTACCTTTTATTGTTAAACATTATTTTTTTCTCTCTCTCTTCTTCTCCTTACTCTTATTTTGATGCAAAGGTGAAAAGCAGATACTTTATAATGTATATTATAGTCACTGCATTAAATGTTGCATGCTTTCTAGTGAAAAGACAAAGGGTTGGGCAGCCTGTTTCTGTCTGAGTGAGGACTACTATTTCTGTGTGTCTGTGTGCGCATGTGTTTGTGAAGAAATAGAATTAGCATAGAATTCTAGTGCTGGTAGTCTTCTGTTTCTATATGTGTAAAATAATAATAGTTACAGAACTGTGTTAAGGATGAAGGGCCTGTGTAGAAGACACCTGATGCATGATATAGAGTACTCGAAAAACGTTAGTTATTATTAAAGAAAAACATTTAAATTTTAATGCTATTTGAATCAAAATATACACATCTTCCATCCCCCACCTACTTGCCCTTTACAAAATGGTTATTGGTTTTTTGGAACTCTGGAAGCTCTAGCTGTATCTGATCAAGAAAATCTCCAGGATTGGCAGGGTATTGAGTGGGCTGCTTGGAAACAGGCATGAGAGGGTCACTTGTGATTAGAACTGACATCTAAGATTTTTAAAAATGAGTTCCTTCCCGGCCTGCTCATGTACTCCACTTTATTGTTTATAGAACTGCAAAGCCTGTGACTTAAAATAGCACAGACACTCCATTTACTTTCTGCTGACAATTAATGCAATTAAGAATAATTAAAAGTTCAGGCACTACTAATTCCTTCATAAAGTGTCCTCAGAGCTGACACAGCTACAAGGATTTAAAAAGATGCTAATCCCACATGGTTTGGGGACCTGTGCCCTGTCCTTGGATTGTTCCTTTCTGTCCTATGAGGAATAAGTATAAGAATTGAGAGTGCCAGGAGAGGCCAGTGCATGACTTAGCATCTGACAAAAGTATTGCTCTGGTGGGGGTTGGGCGGGGGAACGCCTGGTCCTTCCTTCACTTCAGCAATTCACAAAACAGTGGTCTGAGATGAAATCTTTGTGCAGAAGCAGGTGACAATTTGTGTGGTTTAACATGTAGAGAACCTGGGCTGTCCCCAAATCTCTTCCCAAACACCTATCATAAAATCTGATTTTATTATAAGAATTCCATGTGTTAGGATCATAGACTTAAAGATCAGTTTAAGATTCTATCATATTTCTGAAAAGACAGGTGGGAACTGACATTTATTGAACAACTACTATCTGTGTTACTTTTACATTTGTTATTATAATTTCGCAAAATGCTGACCTAATGCTCTAAAAGAGTTTAGTTACCATGCCGGCTACTTAGCGGTTTGGTGAGCAAATGTTAGTAGAGAACAGAAATATCTTGGGTGTGTGTGTGTGTGTGTGTGTGTGTGTGTGTGTGTGGCCTTTAAAGAATTCAATATCAAAATTAGAGTGGCTTTCAGGTTTTGCCCCATATGTAACTCCTCAGAGGTTCTGTTTATTTGACCACTTTGAGGTCTCTCTCACAGAGAGCCTAACGTTGGATATATTCTTGCTTATAATGAGCCCAGTGGAGAAGATGAGGATGAAGCTAAAGTGGTGAATCTAATCCGATGCTTATGCAGAGGGAGTTGCGCTTTCTCTCCACTGATCTTCACCAGTCTTGCTTTCTGCAAAGCTTCCCATCATGCTTTACTCTGTGATGCTCTCATTTCCTGGATGTTTTAGGGAGTGAGCTCGGCGCGGAAACGTACTGAGCTATCAGAATGGCAAAGGAAGGCGTGTATTCTAGGCTAGCTATTTTAGTTCAAATATTACATATTTCCTATTTTCTCTTGAGAATGCTTTTTCTTGATGCTTCAGGCAGAATTTTAAGATGAATAGAGAAAACAAACAAATCCTCAAGAGTCCCTAAACAGATTTCTGCTAGAATGATTTAAAAATATTTTCAAATTTCTTCTCATTTATTTTATGAATTTAGACTTCCTAGTTAGGTCAGAACATTCTTTTAAACGTTTAAAATCACTAGGTTGCAAAAGACATAACAGCTTTTTAAAAACAGCTTTCTCCTGAAAGTAATTTTGTCCCGGTACTGATATTTGTGATCTCATTCCCATGTGGAAATGAGGAAACAAGCACTCTTTAGGGTACAAGCCTTGTGGTCATGGACTCATGAGCTCTGAAGCCATATATAACTTCTAAACTAGAGAAATTAAAACTGCACTGAGCTGAAGTAGAATTTTCTCTAATTAAAATGCTAATAAGCTTTACTGATACAGAGTAACTTAAGAAAGAAAACCTTAAAAGAGTTCATAATTAAAATAAAGTGATTGTTTTTTTAATCCTAATAAATAATAAAATCTCCAAAATTGTTTTTGCTTTAAGTTCTTGAACTCAGACACTATTTACTTCCATTTCCTTTTCTTACTTGCAGTCCTTTTATTCCTTTTTGAGATCTACATGTATAAAAGTTGTTAACACCTTGCTATGCAGATACAAGGTAAAATAAAATACTTGTGTTCTCATTTAATCCTCACAATATTCCTATGAAGTACGAGAGAGCTTTCCTTCTCATTTTACTAGATGAAGAATTTTAAGCATAATATTCTGATTTACCTCTACAAATGAGGAACAAAAACTCACATTGTTATATCTAAATGTTACATTTACCTGTCACCTGTCTGACAGTCCATTTGGCATTAGGTAAGAATGAAGTGTGGCCAGTTGTAGTGAGCGTACAGCGGACTCATACTCCCCAGTCTTCCTGCAGTCAGGCATGTGACCGGTTGATTGAGCTCTGCAGAGGGAGTATGAGAGAATGGTGGGGTGCTGTGGCTAGAAGAAGGTATTTAGGAAGTGGATGTGCCCACTCCATGCTCCTTTCCACTTTTTCAAACAGGCTGAAGATTAAAATAAGGCCTTTGGAGATGCTGGAGTCACAGTATAGAAGGAGCCTTTGTTGCCAAGGAGAAAATCTGCCCATGGACCAGGTGCCTGCATTGGATGATTATAAAAGCTAGAAATACACCTCCTACTGCGTTTGGGCTATTGTATTATTTTACATTTATTTGTTAAAGCAGCTAGATTATATTAATACATACTTATTTTCTTTGTATCCTTCCTTTCTTTCCCCAAATTTCATAGCATAGTCTGTTAGGGGCACTTAACTCTTTTCATGTTGATGTAACTTAGAAGATATAAGTTATAGTACAGATTGCTCTTATTATCTTCCTTCCACTAACCGTTTCACAGTTTTTGGCACAAGCTCAGTAGACTGATTATGAAATAATGTTAATTTATGTTATCACTATCTTAAAATACAAGACATGAAAAGCTTGCTGTTTCTTAATTATTTTGTTGGAAGGTTTCAGTACATACCATTAAAAATGCAAAATGAAGGTTTAGGCCAAGACATATATATTGTAAAAATACTGTTTGTGTATGTAGTTAGTCTACTACTTGGTCATTTAGAGAAAATGTGGTGATTTGCAACAATTCCCAGCTGTGAAATAAACGGTATGTATCAGTAGGGAAAATGGGGGTTTTGTTCCTTAAGTGACACTAGTTGTATGACTGTGACCAAGTCATTTGCTTTCAATAAAACTTTCAAATATATAGTAACAATTGACAACATTTATTGAATGTTGTCTCTGTATCTACAAATGGCCTAGGTGCTCTCCACATATTAATTCATTTAATCTTCACTACAATGCTATGAGATAATACTACTTTTGCCCTATTTTACAAGAGGGAAACAGGAGAGCAATGTATTTGAGTTGTTCGATGAAAGTTGCTCAGCTAATTGGTAGTAAATTTGAGATTTGCACTGTTGGCCTGGCTGCAGAGTAAACGTTAGTAACCAGTTTGCTAGTGTTTTCTCACACAGGAGGGCATCAGAATCACCTGGAGAGCTATTAAAACAAATTGTTGGGCTCCACCCCAGAGGGATTTTTTTAAAAATTAATTTTTATGAAATTTATTGGGGTGATATTGGTTAGTAAAATTATATAGGTTTCAAGTGTACAATTCTATAATCCATCATCTACGTCGTAGGTCTGCAGTAGTTTCTGAGAATCTGCACTTCTAACCAGTTCCCCAGGGATGCCGATACGGCGGGCCCGGGGACCACACAGTGAGAAGCACTGCGGAACATTCTACTGCCTTCCGTCTTCAGAATTTTGATCATCTATGATTTCTTTTACAAGATTGTTCATTCAATGTAGCTAAATCACATTATAAGAAAATGCTTTCAGTACTAAGATTCCATATTTCAAAAAAATAGTTTAAGGTCTATCAAAATCAATTTTTCTTGTCTTGATTCTTGAAACACTTTAAATGAAAGAAGAATTCTCTTATTTGAGCCAAAAGGTACAGTAATGAGGTGATAATTCATCTTCTTAGCTGTCTCATTGCCATTATTTGAATCACACTTGCAGTTTTACTTTTATGTTCATCTTTGGAAACACTTCAATCTCACATATATGCTAATTTACATGGGGGTTTATAATACTTGCCACCTTTTTCTATTTTTTAAAGTTTTCTTTGGAAAACAAATCACTTTTTCCCAACAGCTTATTCCGTGCAGCCATCTTACAAGAAGTTCCATGTATAGTCTTTGAATTATATTTTGAATATTGTGTTTAATTTTCCTTGGATGTTCATTAAAAAACCAGAGATATAGTTTTGGATAATTTGAAACAAGGAGATAGAAAATAGAGATATAAAGTAATACCACAAAAGTGTGAGAAAAAGTAGAAATATAAATTGAGTCTACAAAGTATAGAGAAAAATATTTTAAAAAATACAAGTTTATCATAAATTTAAAAATTCTGTCTGTCATATATGTGTATGTTATATATATCTATATACTATTTACACATGTACAGTGATTTAGTGCACTATGTGCTTTCATGTATTCAAGCTGTCATAAAATTTAAAACATCTTATATTGAGTATCTTTCATAAATTCCATTATAAATTTTAGTGTATTTTCAACTGAGAAAGTTTGATACACATGACCTTAGGTTATAAATAAAATAAATAACTCTGAATAGACATTGATGACGTAGGGATAATAAAATGTGTTGATTTTTCTGATGTTAAGGGTTTCTGTCTTTAGGATCCCAGAAGAATGTCTTCCTCAGGATTATTTGCCTTTTAAAGCATCTGGAGTTTGGAGTCATGAGCAGGGAGAGAGATTCTGAAATAGGAGAAGGATGTGGATTGGAATGATCAAGAGAAAAGAATTAAAAAGTAAAATAAGTGAAGAGAACATGTCCTAATTAAAACCACTTTTCTATCTTTTAGAAGCCCCAAAATGCACATGGATGAAAGCAGGGCTGCTTGTTTTACTAGTTGCCTAACCAATCAATACCATCCTGGAAGCAACAACTGTGTAAACAGAAGCCTGCAGCAAACGCTTTGTAGAGACACCTGCACTCTGATCTAAACTGAACCGCAGTGACATTTCAAACATTCTCATGAGAAGTTTTCTACTTTCTCAGGATACAGCATTCCACATAACCCACAGATTACTGGAATATATTCAGCAGCATTTTCTTATTCCAGTAGGTGCAATACAGATTTTCAAATTGCAGTTGGAAAATGCAATTGTCCTTGATTGTGGAGATAGAAAGCTCAGATACAATGCTGTAACTATTTTAAAAGAACATGTAAGAATTGTAGTCTGTTCCTGATAATTACTATTGCATATGTTCCTGGTCTGTATTAATATCTCCTTATTTCTTTAATGTTTTCCAAATTAGAAAGATGACTAACAAAGTTGTGTTTTGTTATAAAGTTTATCAAAGTCTTATAAAATAGTCAGGCCTTTGTATAAACCCAGACCAAAATGTGCTTACAATAATTAGTCCAGGGGCCGGCCGAGTGGCTCAGTTGGTTAAGAGTTGGCTTAAGAGCTCTGAGTAACAGGGCCGCCGGTTCGATTCCCACATGGGCCAGTGATGCTGCCCTGAGCTGAGCTGTCGTTGAGCTGCCAACAGGTGGCAGGATGTCTCAGCTGGTGTAACAACAAGATTGCCTGTTCAATAGTGGGCTACGCCTACTCACAACTAAGACTGAACTCAGCATCTTGAGCTGAGCTGCCACCTGGATGGCTCAGTGGATAGGGCGTGTACTCTTAACAACAAGGCTGCTGGTTCAACTCCCTCATGGGATGGTGGCTACGCCCACCCGCAACTAAGATTGAACACAGCACCTTGAGCTTAGAGGCCACGAGCTGCCAACAGAAAGCCAGATGGTGACTGGTGCCCGACACAGTAAAGATTGAAGAACAACTTGACTGGTCCCCTTTCCCAATTCCCCAACACTGTTACCCTCCCCCAATTTCGCAATAAAATCTTAAAAAAAAAAAGACATAAAGAGACAGCTAAGCAAATTCAGCAAATTCAGGAAACTGTACCTTGGTGACATTTAAAAAAGAAAATAATAATAATAATAATTACTCCAAAATTTTAACTAGAGTTTTTCCTTTGAATAAAACAGGAATTTTCTGTTTATTATTGCCAAAAAGCTTAGCCTGATTGGAACTTTGAGTTAAAATGTATTTAGTTTTAAAAATAATAAGAGCTAACAATTAACAAGCACTTTCTCTTAGCTAAGTATCATGGTAGTATTTTATTCACTGACTTATTTAATGTTTACCAACAGCAATGTGAGGTAAGTCTTGTCATGATTTTATGAGGACACTACAAGTTAGAAAAAAAAAGCAACTTTTCTCAAATCTTCAAACCAGCTGGAGGCTAAGCTAGAACTTGAACTGAATTCTAACTGAATTGCCGCAGAGTTTGAAGAATATTTTCCACTCATTGTTATTCTCATAGCTACACACCAACAATTGAATCGATGGCTCATTTATTGAATTTGGCCTTTTTTGCATAAGATGAATTGTGTGGTAATTGTCTCTGTAGAAATAAAAATACACAGTCATTAATTAAAATAAAACCCACATATGAGGTCAGATAATTAAGTTTGCGAACTCATCCTAGAAAAAGTACAACATCCCTCATTGCTGAATATCACTATGGTCACCTTCGAAGTATGGGCCTTGGGAAGCTATGCATTGACACCAGCACCTAGTCCACCCTTCAAAGCAATTTTGGAACTCTTTTTCTGGAATGGCCATCAGAGCTGTGGTTGTATTACCCTTGATGTCCTTAATGTCATCAAAATGCCTTCCTTTCAATATTTCCTTTATCTTTGGGTAAAGAAAGAAGTCACTGGAGGCCAGATCAGGTGAGTAAGGAGGGTGTTCCAATACAGTTATTTGTTTACTGGCTAAAAGCTCCCTCACAGACAGTGCCGTGTGAGCTGGTGCATTGTTGTGATGCAAGAGCCATGAATTGTTGGTGAAAAGTTCAGGTCGTCTAACTTTTTCACTCAGCCTATTCAGCACTTTCAAATAGTAAACTTGGTTAACTGTTTGTCCAGTTGGTACAAATTCATAATGAATACTTCTTCTGATACCAAAAAATGGTTAGCAACATTGTTGCAACAAGTTCATAAACTTAATTGTTCTACCTCATACATCCACAAGTAGAATGATAAGGAGGAATTAGTTAATAAAGGGAGAAGCATAAGAGAGAGCAGAAAAATGTTCTATCCTATTTAATTCTCTTTGCAAAAAATGCTTTTGTTATTACATCTTGAAAGGACAAGTTTTGTGGGAGAGACATGAAGCTCATGAAATTTGGGGGAGCTCTTTAAGAAAAAGACAAAAATATCTTACTTTTACAAAGTCTGACAGAAATTAAAGACCTTATGAACACATTATGGGGCCCTCCTCCCCAGGGCCTCAAAAGTAGTTCATCTGTGATGGGTCCTAATGCTTAAGCTTCATTATCTACAATATGTTTGCTTCAGGTGACTGTCCTTATTTTATAGATGAGGAAACTTAAGGCAGTAAGTGATAAAATCAGTATTTAAATACAGATCTTTCTGATTCCAAAATCAATTTTTCTAACAACTCTGTTATACTTTTTAGACAGTTCACTCGGAAAACCAGAAAACCAGAAGTTATATGAGAATACTCACATAATATGGTAGTGGCCATATTTTATTTATTTCTATGTTTACCTCAGCACAGCTCAAACAATTGAAGTGGTATATGTGTATTAACCTCAGTAAGTTTCTACAACTACGTATCATAAAATATAACATACTTTTCTAATAATTAGTGAGAAGAAGGAAAAAGAACTTAGGCTGAGGGATGTGTTGGGGAAGAAACAGGGATTCGAGGAGTCTTTGGAGAGAGG
This sequence comes from Hipposideros armiger, assembly GCF_001890085.2. Classification (NCBI taxonomy): domain Eukaryota; kingdom Metazoa; phylum Chordata; class Mammalia; order Chiroptera; family Hipposideridae; genus Hipposideros; species Hipposideros armiger. The sequence goes on from NW_017732214.1 coordinate 60,222, forward strand.
AATCCTGCCAGATAATGTGCCCTAGGGCAACACAGAGTCTGTGAATTCATAGAAACCCAGAAACACTTTCTTCAGTCTTTAATAACTCATTGGCAATTCTTTCAGGAAGACCAGCTAAAAAGTTTTCCTACACATCTTTCTTTAGGAAGCTAGTTATGATCAGGAATAAGACAGATTGTTGACCATGTTGTGTAAACACGCTTCTCCATTCAGTCTACCTTAAGAAGACTAGATAGGAATCACCTCACATTTATACGCGTGTATGGTTAGTGATATACCCTTTACACAGAGATTTCAGGACGTTCCATTAGACCTCAATCCAGTGTAATTTTCACTTCTTCCATTCAGTCTCCAGTTCTCTTTAGCTGTTTGCTGATGACCGAAATTCTTTTAACTAGTGGCAAAAATATTCATTCCTCTAACTGAGAGAAAGAATAAAAATGTAAATGTTAACTCAAAATATTTTAGTTAAAAATGATTTACCTTAATCATAAATAGTTGTTTCTTTCTGGATGTTTTTTTCTTTTTTTTAAATTAAATTTTATTGGAGTGACAATTGTCAGTAAAGTTACACAGGTTTCAGGTTTGCAATTCTATAATACATCATCTATATATCACATTGTGTGTTCACCACCCAGAGTCAGTTCTCCTTCCATCACCATATATTTGATCCCATTTACTCTCATATACCACACTCTTCCCCCCCTTACCCTCTGATAACCACTAAACTGTTGTCTGTGTCTATGAGTTTTTGTTTCATTTGTTTGTCTTGTTCATTTGTTGCTTTCAATTTTATATCCCACAAATCAGTGGAATCATATGGTTCTCAACTTTTGCTGTCTGACTTATTTCACTTAGCATAATAATCTCAAGATCCATCCATATTGTCACAAATGGTACTATTTCATCTTTTCTTATGGCAGAGTAGTATTGCATTGTGTATATATACCACATCTTCTCTATCCAATCAACCCAGAAGAATGTTGCAAGGAAAAAGAACAAAGTTGGCTGACCCTGAAGTTTGAGCCAAGACAGGGCCTCAGAAAAATGAATGTGATATAAACAAATCTCACATTCCATGATTCATAATTGTACCTGTTGTTTTTTTTTGTTAAGTTACACATGTGTATACACAAACAAGCTGTATAGAGATATTTTTGGCAAACATAAAAAGAGATTTGAGTTATTAGGTTGAAATGCTGTTGAGTCTCATGAATATAGCTAGGGTGCTTCCAGTTTCTTACAGAGTCTCCCCTCTCCCCCTTTTAAAGCATTCAACCATGTTTAGAGGAAAATTTATCCCAATAAGATATATTTAAAAAACAACAATTTTCAGATTCTATACAACTAATAAATCCAATGTGAGATGAATGTAAATGAATCCATACTTACACACAAGCCATTAAATTTATAGAACACCAAAGAAAAAGAGAATACATAAAAAAAAAGCCACAGAGAAAAAGAGAATGTACAAAGGAATAGCAATTAGTATGACAAATGCTTTATCAATAACAACTAACTCTGAAAGCTACAGGACAAAAGAATACCATCAAAGAGCTGAGAGAAAATAATTGTCAACTTAGATTTTCAGCAAAAGTATCTTTTGAGATTAAGAACAAAATCAAGATAATTTTAGAAAAACAATTGAGTTTTCTACCAATAGATTCTCATTTTCAAGAATCCTAAAATTTTCTTCCTAAAATATAGGAAGAAAAGATTGAGTTTAGATGTGAAAAAGAATGGTGAGTATAGATAACTAACATTGACTGATAAAACAATAATAATGATTTTATATTCAGCATATATTTATAATATATAATTAATATCCTGATTCCAAAAATTTTTTCTGTCCCATTGGAACACTGAACCCATTGATCATTATACTTTTAATTGACTTCTTATCCTTATGTCCACAGCTTAAACATTATAAATACGATTATGAATCTACCCTCCTCTTTTGACTTCATTGACTTCTTTGAACTTTCATGGCAAAGCCAGTATATAATTTAAATCTAACTCACCACCATTTTAATACCTGTTTCTCTGCAACTGAATTGTAGGAGAAAAACAATCATCCTGATTAATTTTGCTTTTAAATTAGTGACTACCAAACGTAAATGAGACTTCAATACTACCTGGCAATCACACTTTATTTCTATATTTTATTCTCTCTAACACTGTCTTAGCTGAGTATTGCTTACTTTTCTCCATCTCTTCAAATCTTCACTATTTTCTCACTAGCTTCATTCTCTGTTGTTGACATTGCTTCCTATTTCACTGGGAAAATCGAAGAGTTTTATAGAAAATTTTGTACACATCTGTAATCCACAAACATCCTTCTCGCTTATTACAGTGATGAACTATCCATGCTCTTATCTGAAACCACCCTCTTCTCTTGTGTGTGAGATCCCATCCTTTCTCATCTACACAAGGACATCACTTGGGCTAAATCTTTTCTCTCATACATGATCAATTTCTCTCTTTCTAACTGTACTGTTCCAGTTGCGTAGAACCAGACTCTTTCTCCCACCAAGCAGAAAAGAAAACAACAAAAACAAATCTGGAGTTCATTTCCTGTACCAGATACCCCTTCATTTCTTTGCTTCCATTCACAGCTAGTTTCTCTAAAAAGATTCTATATTTCTATTTCCAATTCTGTACACACATTTTCTTTGCTTTGAAAACAGAAAAATGTACATATTATAAGTATACAAATGGATTCCTTTTTACAAATTGAACAAACTCATCAAAATGCAGCCAGGACATAATATCAGCACCTCAGAGGCTTCCTTTATGCTCCCTTCCAGAAACAACTTCCACATTTCCTGAAATCTAACACCATAGATGGGTTATGTTTGTTTTATTTTTATAAATGGAGTTATAGATCAGGTACTCCTTAATATCTGCACTCTCTTCCTTAACATTATCTTGGTGATACACACACACACACACACACACACACACACACACACACACACACACACGAGGTCTGACAATTAAGTTCAAGAACTTGTTGCAACGATGTTGCTAACCTCTTTTAATATCAGAGGGATGATTATTCATTACAAATTTGTCAACCAAATTTACTTTTTGGAATTACTAACAAGGCTACGTGAAAAAGTTAGATGACCTGAACTTTTTGCCAACAACTCATGGCTTTTACATCATGACAATGCACCAGCTCACACGGCACTGTCTGTGAGGGAGTTTTTAGCCAGTAAACAAATAACTGCATTGGAACACCCTCCTTACTCACCTGATCGGGCCCCCAGTGACTTGTTTCTTTACCCGAAGATAAAGGAAATATTGTAAGGAAGACATTTTGATGACATTCAGGACATCAAGGGTAATACAATGACAGCTCTAATGGCCATTCCAGAAAAAGAGTTCCAAAATTGCTTTGAAGGGTGGACTAAGCATTGGCATTGGCGCATAGCTTCCCAAAGGGAGTACTTCGAAGGTGACTGTAGTGATATTCAGCAATGAGGTATGTAGCACTTTTTCTAAG
>NW_017732214.1:65279-66710 GCF_001890085.2 Hipposideros armiger
TAGCCATTCTGACTGGAGTGAAGTGGTATCTCATTGTGGTTTTTATTTGCATTTCCCTAATGATTAGTGAGGTTGAACATTTTTCATATGCCTGTTGGCCATCTGTATGTCCTCTTTAGAGAAATGCCTCTTCATATCCTCTGCCTATTTTTTTAAACTGCGTTGTTTGTTTTATTGGTGTTGAGTTGAATGAGCTTTTTATAAATTTTGGATATTAACCCCTTATCGGATATATCATTGGCAAATATCTTCTCCCATTCAGTAGGCTGCTTTTTTGTTTTATTGATGATTTCCTTTGCTGTGAAAAAACTTTTAAGTTTCATGTAATCCCATATGTTAATTTGTTCTTTTGTTTCCCTTGTCCAAGGGGATATGTCAGTAAAAATATTACTGAGGGTAATGTCTGCAAATTTACTCCTTATTTTTTCTTCTAGGAGTTTTATGGTTTTAGGTCTTGCATTTAAATTTTTAATCTATTTTGAATTCATTCTTGTATGTGGTGTAAGTAGGTGGTCCATTTTCATTTTTTTGCATGTGTCAGTCCAATTTTCCCAGCATCATTTATTAAATAGACTATCTTTATTCCAATGTAAATTCTTGCTTCCATTGTCATAGATTAAATGACCGTATATGGATGGGTTTTTTTCTGGGGTCTCTATTCTGTTTCATTCATCCATGTGTCTGTTTTTATGCCAGTACCATACTGTTTTGATTACTGTAGCCTTGTAGTATGATTTGATGTCAGGTAGCGTGATACCTCCTACTTTGTTCTTATTTCTCAAGATTGCTGTGGCTATTCGGGGTCTTTTATAGCTCCATATAAATTTTTGGATTAAATGTTCTATTTCTGAGAAAAATGTTCTTGGTAGTTTGATAGGAATTGCATTGAATCTATATATTGCCTTAGGTAATATTGACATTTTTACTATATTAATTCTTCCTATCCATGAATATGGTATGTATTTCCATTTATTTGTATCTTCTTTTATTTCTGTCTTCAACGTCTTATAATTTTCTGAGTACAAGTCTTTTACTTCTTTGGTTAAATTTATTTGTAGGTATTTTATTGTTTTTGAAGTAATTGTAAATGGGATTGATTTCCTGATTTCTTCTTCTGATAGTTTATTATTGGTGTTTCAAATGCAACTGATTTCTGAATGTTAATTTTGTATCCTGCTACCCTACTAAATTCATTTATCAGTTCTAACAATTTTTTTGGTGGAGTCTTTGGGATTCTCTCTATATAGTATCATGTCATCTACATATAATGACAATTTTACTTCCTCCTTTCCTATTTGGATGCTTTTATTTCATTTTCTTGTCTGATTGCTGTGGCCAGAACTTCCAGAACTATGTTGAATAGAAGTGGTGAAAGTGGGCAGCCTTGTCTTGTTCCTGATTTTAAGGAGAAAGCTTTTAGCCTTTCCCCAT
>NW_017732214.1:67860-75302 GCF_001890085.2 Hipposideros armiger
AATGCATATTCTGTTGCTTTGGGGTGAAATGCTCTAAAAATGTCAATTAAATCCAGCTGGTCTAAAGTGTCATTTAAGGCCACTGTTTCCGTGTTGATTTTCTGTCTGGAGGATCTGTTCTTTGGTGACAACGGGGTGTTGAAGTCCCCTACTATGATAGTATTACGGTTGATCTCTGTCTTTATGTCTGTCAAAATCTGTTTTACATATTTAGGAGCTCCTATGTTGGGTGCATAGATGTTTACTAGGGTTATGTCCTCTTGTTGAATCGATCCTTTTATCATTATATAGTGTCCTTCTTTGTCTTATTGTAGTCTTCATTTTAAAGTTTATATTTTCTGAAATAAGTATTGCCACTCCTGCTTTTTTCTCATTTCCATTTGCTCGAAATATCTTATTCCATCCCTTTACTTTCAGTGTGTGTGTGTCTTTTGATCTGAGGTGAGTCTCTTGTAAACAGCATATGTATGGGTCCTGTTTTCTTATCCACTCAGTCACTCTATGTCTTTTGATTGGAGCACTTAATCGATTCACATTTAAAGTGATTATTGATAGGTGCATATTTCTTGCCATTTTGTGATTTGTATTTCTGATCTTCCTGGCTTAGCTTGTTTTCCCCTTTCTTCTGTTTAAAAAAGCCCTTTTAACATTTCCTGCAATGCTGGCTTGGTGGTAATGAATTCCTTAAGCTTATTCTTTTCTGAGAAGCTCTATCTCTCCTTCAATTTTAAGTGCTAGCCGTGCTGCGTAGAGCAATCTTGGTTGTAGGACTTTATTTTGCATCACTGTGAATATTTCCTGCCACTCCCTTCTTGCCAGCAGAGTTTGTGTAGAAAAGTCTGCTGTTAATCTTATAGGAGTGCCTTTGTATGTAACCTGCTGTCTTTCTTTTGCTGCTTTTAGGATTCTTTCTTTGTCTTTAACCTTTGCCTTTTTTACTATGTTGTGTCTTGGTGTGGACCTGTTTGGATTCAGCTTGTTTGGAACTCTCTGCACTTCCTGGGTTCGTATGTCGATTTCCTTCACCAGGATAGGGAAGTTCTCAGTCATTATTTCTTCAAATACATTCTCAATCCCTTGCTGCTTCTCTTCTCCTTCTGGTATTCCTATGATGCGAATGTTGTTGCTCTTGATGTTGTCCCACAGGTATCTTAAAATATTTTCATTTTTTTTCTTTGTGTTTTTCCAACTGAGTGATTTCTGCTATTTTGTATTCTAAATCACTGATCCGATCTTCTGCTTCATCTAATCTACTGGTGATTCCTTCGGGTGTGTTCTTCATTTCAGTTATTGTATTCTTTATTTCGAACCAGTTGTTTTAAATGATTTCTTGTATCCTTCTTTATGTCCTCCCTAAGTTCCTGAAACATTCTTATATTCAGTGTTCTAAACTCTGTCTCTGAAATGTTGGATACCTCTGTTTCATTTAGTTCCATTTCTAGACGTTTCTTCTGGTCTTTTACTTGGGACATGTTTCTTTGTTTCTTCATTCTGGCTGTCATCCTGATTGCTTCGATGTATTAGATCACTTAGAGAAAAACAAAAGGAAAAAAAAAAGAAAGATAAAGAAAAAATAGAAAAAGAGGGGAAAAAAAGAAAAAGAAAAAAGAAAAAAATAAGGGGAGGGGCTCTCTGCCCGCTTTAATCTGCAGACCACTTGCTCAGCAATAGAGAGACTCTGGGCAACTCAGCACCAGCTGTTGTGGGGAAGGGCTCAGTTCGTCATGTGCTGACCTCCCTCTAGACTAGAAGTGAGCTTCCCCCAATTAGTTGCTGTGTGCTCTGGAACCATGGTCACCACCCAAAATCCTCACAGGTTGTTGCAGGCTGTCTGCTGCTGCAAAAAAACCCTTTGTGGCCTGCATAGGTAGTGGCCAGGGACAAGAGGCTCAAGGTGCCCCTGGCAACACATGTCTAGGTGGGCAGGGCAGGTCCCCCCCAAGGCACCACAGGATGTGGTCAGTAGCCCCCACCAAGTCAGAGTGGCATGCACTCCTGCATCGGCAGCCAGCCCACACAAACTCGCCAGGAAAGCCCCGGCCAAATCGTGCAGGTGCACAGCCCTACACTCCCTGGAAAACTCCATGTCTCAGCCTGTCCCAATTAGCCACTTGAAGATCAGGCTGAGCAGCCTGACAGCCAATCGCCACCCAGGTAACTCTGCACATGCAGTGTGGAAATCGGGGACCTAAGGTGAGTCGCGCACTCCTGGGTCTCAATAAGCAGTCTGTTGGAATTGGAGCGCGCCTGCCAGGCATTTCCCTGGCTACACAGCACAAGCAGTGCGGATGGTAGGGATCCAAGGCCGCATGTGCACGCGCACACAGCATGCACACATGCACTCCTGTGCCAATTCCAGCAGACCAATGCAGTCCCAGACCTGAGCCTCTGTGGGAGGGCCCAGCCCTGAAAAAATGGCTGCCTCCTGTGCACTACTCGTGTGCAAGCTCCACACCAGGGGAACAATGGTCCCAAAAATCTCCAGCTCCCACGCCAAATGCGCTCAGTTCAGTCCTTCCTGCAGGCTCCTGGGCCCCACTCACACAGCTGCTGCCTCCACCAGGAACCGTGTGAGTGCTCACCAGCGAGTGAGTCATTTTATGGGCTCCACTGTTTCTCAAGCTGCCTTCAGCCTCACCGAAATGAGCAAAGAGAGTCCTCACTATTTTCTACTTCCAGCTATCGTAGAACTCCTCTTCCCATCAAAGTAACTCTGGGCTGGTGAGCTTGTTGTCAGGCCGGAGGGTCTCTCCCCCAACCGGAGAAGCCTCCCTACTGCTGAGGTGTCACTCATGGGGTTCGCCCTCTCTCGTCTCTGCCCTTCCTACCAGACTACACGTGGCCTCCTCTTTAAGTCCTTCATTTAGAGGTTCTGTTCATCTAGTGTCCAGGGAACTTCCGAGGTTGAATATCATAAATTATTTGTAATTTTGGTGTGATCCTGGGAGGCATTTGGCACAGCATCTGTCTATTCCGCCGTCTTACTGGAAGTCCTAGACTGTTTTTTGATAGACACTCTTTTAATTTACTTTTTTACAATAAATATTATTTTATATTAATTTCAGGTGTATAGCATAGTAGATAGGGTTTTATATAATTCATGAATATGCCCCCCAATTAGTCTAGTACCCACCTGGCAATATTAATATCTATTACAATATTATTGACAATATTACATAAGCTGTAGTTTACATTTCCATGACTATTTTGTAACTACCAATTTGAACTTCTTATTTTTTTACCTTTTTTTATGCAGCCCTTCCCCCCACCCCCCAAACTCCTCTCATCTGGCAACCAGCAGTTTGTTCTCTGTATCTCCAAGTCTGCTTTTCTTTTGTAAGTCATTTATTTTGTTCTTTAAATTCCACATATAAGTGAGAGCATATGGCATTTTTCTTTCTCTGCTTATTTCACTTAGCATAAAACTGTCTACATTCATCCATGTTGTCACAAATGGTAAGATTTATTTTTTATGGCCAAGTAATATTCTATTGTAAACATGTACATCTTTTCTATTCATTGTCTATTGATGGGCCTTAGGTCTTCCATATCATGGCTATTGTAAATAGCACTGCAGTGAACATAGGGGTGCATATATCTTTCCAAATTAGTGTTTCAGATTTCTTCAGATAAATACCCAGGAGTGGAATTGCTGGGTCATAAAGTAGCTCTAGTTATAAGTTTTTGAGGAACCTCCATACTGTTTTGCACAGTGGCTGCACTAATTACAATCCCACCAACAGTGCACAAGGGTTCCATGTTCTGCACATCCTTGCCAACACTTGTTGTTCGTTGATTTATTGATAATAAGCATTCTGACAGGTGTGAGATGGTATTTCACTGCGGTGTTAATTTGCATTTCCCTGATTAGTGAAGTTGAGCATCTTTTCATCAATAGATATTTGTGCTTACACAGTGGAACGTTCAAGAACTTAATTGTCTGACCTTGTATGTTTATTGGTCATCTGTATGTCCTCTTTGGAGAAATGTCTATTCAGGTTCTCTGCCCATTTTTTAATTGAATTGTTTGTTTTTTTGATATTGAGTTGTATGAGTTCTTCATAAATTTTGGATATTAACTCTTTATTAGATGTATCATTGCCAAGTATCTTTTTCCATCAGTAGGTTGTCTTTTCATCTCATTGATGATTTCCTTTGCTATGGAAAAACTTTTTAGTTTGATGTAGTTCCATTGTTTCTTTTTTCTTTTGTTTCACTTACTGGAGGCAGTATATAAGAAAAAAATATTACTAAGTAAAATGTCAGAGAGTTTACTGCCTGTGTTTTCTTCTAGGAGTTTTATGGTTTGGGGTCTTACATTTAAGTCATTAATCCATTTTGAGTTTATTCTAGCACATGGAGTAAAAAGTTGTTCCTATTTCATTTTTTTGCATGTATTGGTCTAGTTTTCCCAACACCATTTATTGAATAGACTGCCTTACCCCACTGTATGTGTTTACCTCCTTTGTCAAAGACTAAATGACCATATAGATGTGGGTTTCTTTCTGGGCTCTCTATTCTGTATCATTGATCTATGTGTTTGCTTTTATGCCAGTACCATGTTGTTTTGATTACTATAGTCTTGCAGTATAGTTTGAGATCAGGTAGCATGATACCTCCAACTTTGTTCTTCTTTTTCAAGATTGTCATGGCTATTCAGGGTAATTTATGGTTCCATATAAATTTTAGGATTATTTGTTCTAGTTCTGTGAAAAAATGCCATTGGTATTTTGATAGGGATTGCATTGAATCTATAGATTGATTTGGATAGTATGGACATTTTAATTATGTTAATTCTTCCTATCCATCAGCATGGTATATGCTTCCATTTATTTTTTTCTTCTATTTCTTCCTTCAATGTCTTATAATTTTCTGAGTACAGGTAGGTCTTTTACCTCCTTGATTAAATTTATTCTTATAGTATTTTATTTTATATTTTGGATACAATTATAGATGGTATTGTCTTCTTCATATCTCTTTGTGATAGTTCATTACTGGTGTATAAAAAATACAACCTATATGTGAATATTAATTTTGTATCCTGCTACTTTACTGAATTCATTTTTCAGTTCTAATAGTTGTGTGTGTGTGTGTGTGTGTGTGTGTGTGTATACATTTTAGGGTTCTCTATATATAGTATCATGTCAACTGGGAATAATGAGTTTTACTTCTTTCTTTTCAATTTGGATGCCTTTTATTTCCTTTTCGTGTCTTTTTGCTGTGGCTAGGACTTCCAATACTATGTTCAATAAAAGTGGTAAAAGTGGACATTGTTTTCTTGTTCCTGATCTTAAGAAAAATACTTTGAGCTTTTCACTTTTGAGTATGATGTTAGCTGTGAGTTTGTCATATATGGCCTTTATGTTGAGGTATTTTCTCTCTAGTCCCCTTACTAAGAGGTTTTTTTTTTTATCATTAATGGCTGCTGGATTTTCTCAAAAGCTTTTTCTGCATCTATTGATATGATCATATAATTTATATCTTTCATTTTCTTTATGTGGTATATCACATTAATTGATTTGAGAATACTGAAACAACCTTGCATCCCAGGAATAAATCCCACTTGATCATGGTGTATGATATTTCTAAGGTGCTGCTGAGTTCATTTTACTAATATTTTGTTAAGGATTTTTGCATCTATGTTCATCAGGGATATCTAATTTTCTTTTTTGGTTGGAATCAGAGTAATGCTGCTCTTGTAAAATGGGCTTGGGAGCCTTCCTGCCTTTTGAATTTTTTGGAATAGTTTGAGAAGGACAGGTACTAATTCTTCTAAAATGTTTTGTAAAATTCACCTGTGAAGCCATCCAGTCCAGGACTTTTGTTTGTTGGGAGTTTTCTGATGACTGATTCGATTTTGTTAGTAGTAATCAGTCTGTTCAAATTCTCTGTTTCTTCTTGATTCAGTCTTGGGAGATTGTATATTTTTAGTTTATCCATTTCTTCCAGACTGTTCAATTTGTTGGCATATAATTGTTTGTAGTATTTTCTTATAATACTTTGTATTTCTGTGGTGTCAGTTGTCATTTCTCTCATTTCTGATTTTATTTATTTGGGTCCTCTCTCTTTTTTTTTTTTATGAACCTGGTTAAAAGTTATCAATTTTGTTAATTTTTTCAAAGAAACTGTTCGTGGTTTCACTGATCCTTTGTTTTGTGTTTTATGACTCTATTTTGTTTAGGTCCACTCTGATTTTTATTATTTCTTTCCTTCCACTACTTTGGGCTTTGTTTGCTTTCTTTTTGTAGTTCCCTTAAGTGTAAGATTAGATTGTTTATTTGAGAATTTTCTTGTTTCTTGAGGTAGACCTGTATTGCTATGAAATTCCATCTTACGACTGCTTTTGCTGTGTCCCATAGAATTTGAGTTGTTTTTTTCATTTTCATTTGTCTAAAGATATCTTTTGATTTCTTCCTTGATCTCATTGTTGACTCATTCATTATTTAGTAGCATGTTATTTAGCCTCTATGTGTTGTGTGTATTTCAGTTTTCTTCCTGTGATTGATTGCAAGTTGCATATCATTGTGGATGGAGAAGATGCTTGATATGATTTTACTCTTCTTAAATTAGTGAGACTTGTTTTATGTCCTAACATGTAGTCTATCTCAGAAAATGTTCCATGAGCACTTGAAAAGAATGTATATTTTGCTGCCGTGGGGTGAAATGCTCTAAAAATATCAATTAAATCTACCTGGCTTCGTGTGTCCTTTAAGATCACTGTTTCTTTGTGGATTTTCTGTCTAGAAAATCTGTCTTTTGGTGTCAATACGGTGTTAACATCCCCTTGTATGACTGTATTACTGTCAATCTTTCCCTTTTTGTTGGTCAATATTTGCTTTATATATTTAGATGTTCCTATTTTGGGAGCACAAATATTTACAAGAGTGAATTGTTGGATTGATCCCTTCATCACTATGTAATGTCTTTCTTTGTCTCTTATTATTACAGACTCTTTTATAATGTCTATTTTTCCTGATATCAGAATTGTTACCCCAGCTTCTTTGTTTGTTTCCATTTGCACAAAATAGTTTTTTCTATCTCTTTACATTCAGTCTCTGTGTGTCTTTCATCTGAAGTGGGTCTCTGTAGACAGCATATGTATGGGTCTTGTTTTCTTATCCATTCAGCTACGGTACTTTTTTTTTTTAAGATTTTTTTTATTGGGGTATTAGGGATGGGAACAGCACTGGGAAATTGGGGGAAGGGGAACAGAAAAGTTGCCGTCCCCCTGATCTTCAGTCCAGCTGCAGAGGACATCGCCCCACCGGCCCAAGTTGGCACCATCATTGCGCTCTTCCTGGGTGAGGCAGATCAGTCGCTGGCTTCTGGACGGCCGCTCACAGCGGCTGCTGTTGTTTTGTTCTTCAGTCTAGTTGTGGAGGATGTTGCTTCACTGGCCCAAGTTGGCACCATCATTGCGCTCTTCCACGGTGAGACAGATC
>NW_017732214.1:75788-124099 GCF_001890085.2 Hipposideros armiger
GGGCTAGGGATCCCAGTGTGGGCCTGGAGCACCCGCATCCCAGCCGCAGAGGGCAGCGTCACTGTCCCTCATATGTGGGATCCGAACCGGGGCCCTCTGGCGTCCCAAGACAGTTCTTAACCATCGCGCCACTCGGCCGGCCCGTTACTGTATTTTTTTGATTGAAGCATTTAATCCATTTACTTTTAAAGTAATTATTGATAGGTACATAGTTGTTGCCATTTTATTCTTCATACTTATGTTCTCCGCCCCCCACTGCCACCCCCATTCTTCTTCTTAAAGAAGTCCCTTGAACATTTCTTGTAGTACTGGCTTGTTGATTATGAATTCCTGTAGCTTTTTCTTGTCTGGGAAGCTCTTTATCTCTCATTTGATATTAAATAATAGAGTAATCTTGGTTGTAGGCCCTTACTTTTCATAGCTGAATATTTCATGCCCATCATTTCTGGCCTGCAAAGTTTCTGTTGAAAAATCAGCTGAGAATCTTATGGGCACTCCCTTGTAAGTAACTGGCTGCCTTTGTGTTTCTGCTTTTAAGAATCTCTCATTTTTACCTTTGCCATTTTAATTATGATGTGTCTTGGTGTGTGCTTTTTGGGTTTATTTTGTTCAGGACTCTGTGGGCTTCCTGGACTTGTATGTCTATTTCCTTCACCAGGTTAGGGAAGTTATCCATCATTATTTCTCCAAGTAGATTTTCAATTCCTTGTTCTTTCTCTCCTCCGTCTGGTACCCCTATAATGTGAATGTTGGTACATTTGATATAGTCCCAGAGGTCCCTTAATGCATCTTTATTTTTGTTTATTTGTTTTTGTTTTGTTGCTGTTCTGATTGGGTGTTTTCTTCTACCTTGGCTTCCAAATCACTGATTTGATTGTCTGCTTCATCTAATCTGCTGTTGATTTCTTCTAGTGCATTTTTTAAAAAAGATTTTATTGGGGAGTTGGGGGAGGGGAACAGTGTTGGGGAATCGAGGAAGGGGAACAGACAAGTTGCCGTCTTTTTGTTCTTCAGTCAGGTTGTGAAGGACATCGCTTCACTGGCTTATGTTGTTATTATGATCATTGCGCTCTTCCCAGCTGAGGCAGTTTGTCGCTGGCCATTGGATAGCCACTCACGGTGGCTCATGGCAGTTCTTGCTGGCTTCCGACCGCTGGCCACTCACGTTGGCTGCCAGCCACTCACAGCAGCTTATGGCAGCCCACTACAGCCCCACTGCAACCCCACTGCAGCCAATGCCATTGCAGGCCGCTCATAGCAGCCTAGCTTCAGGTTGAGCTGTTGCTCACTATCTTAACTGTAGAGGGCACAGCATCACTGGCCCATGTGGGAACTGAACTCGTGGCCCTGCTGCTCAGAGCTCATGCTCCCAAGCCAACTCTTAACCAACTGAGCCACTCAGCTGGCCCACTTCTAGTGTATCCTTCATTTCAATTATTGTAGTCTTCATTTCTGAGTTGTTCTTCTTTATTATATCTGTTTTTTTTTTCATGTTTGCTATGTCTTTGTTGAAGTTCTCACACTTTAAGTTCCTTGATCATCCTTATAACTAGTGTTTTGAACTCTGTACCTGGTAGCTTGTTTCCTCCATTTCATTTTGTTCTTTTTCTGGAGGTTTCTCCTTTCTTTTATTTGGAACCTGTTTCCTCATTTTGACCGCCTCACTTTGTTTTTATGTATTCGTTAGTTCTGCCCTGTCTCCCAGTCTTAGTCCAGTGACCTTATGTTGGAGGTGCTCTGTTGGGCCCAGTAGTGCTGTCTCCCTGATCACTTGGGCTGGTTGCTCCAGGAGTGTCCCTGTGTAGCTTATATTTGCCTTCCTGCTGTTGTTGAGACTTGATTGTTGTTGGCATGTCAATGAGTGGGATTAACCCTCAGGTAGATCGACTGTGAAGATTGGCCATACCCACAGAATCTGTGCTGCTGTGGGGAGCTGACTCCATGGTGTGGAATTTGCCCAAGTCGGCTCATGTTTCTGGTGAGACCACCCTTTGGATATGCCACTAGTATGGCTAATTGGGTGATGCTCTGTTGTGGTCTGAAGCTTTCCTCCTGGTGTGTTGGTTTTGGGGTTTATTTGAGGTTTTTTTTTGAGAGTTTCTATGAAGGCCAAAGTCATCCTCTGCCTGTGGCTGGCCTAGGGATACCTGATAGGAGCTACAAAGCAATTCATGGTGGCCATTGTCTATCTGAACCTGGAGGTACATGGGAGATTCCACACTGAGAACTAAGGGCGGCTGTCACTAGTGCTGGGACTAGGAAAGCTCAGCAAAAGGCCAGGGCACCACAAGGCCTGCTGTACCTGCCTGCTGCCTGTAAGGCTCAGACTGTAAAGGAGTCTTGGGTGGTATAGATGAGGCCACATCCCAGGGAATCACCAGAGTGGGACAAGTAGTGTTCAACAGGTTAACACAGATTCAGGTTTGGTGCTAGTGCTGACCCTGGAGCCACTCTGCAAAATGCCCAGAGCACACTGAAGACAGCTGCCACCTGCCCCAAGCCTACAGACCCACAAGAGTTTTCCAAGAAAGACTGCAGCACAGGCCAGGGCTGGTTGCCTGCCACCAAAAATGCCTTTGGCCACACAGGAGGTGAAGCCAGCTGTTTGCTGCTGAAAGACACTTTTATGGTGTCAGGGGTAGGGCAGAGTCTAGGAAGTCACTATGGTGGAGCTCGCAGATTTTACTAGGCCAATGCAGATATAGATTTGGCTGTGTGGGTGAAGAACTCAACACAGAAAAGATGTACCTGCCTGTTGGAAAGATGGCTGCATAGGAGGAGGGCTCAACACTGGGACAATGGTGGCTCTTCCTCCAGCCTCATTCCAAAGCTACACAACTTAATCTCTCCCTGTATGACTCTGGCGCCTCCTGAGTTGCCATCCCTCAGAGAGAGCTAAGGGTGAGTGCCTGGGAACACGTGAATCTCTGTGTGGGCCCTTTAAGCGGACACCTGTGTTTCCAGCATCCTTCCATCTCACGTGGACAGATGGAGTCCCCATTGATTTTCATAGCCAGATGTTGTGGGGACGCTTCTTCCCACCAGTTGAACTCTGGGCTAGGGATCCCAGTGTGGGCCTGGAGCACCCTACTCCTCAGGGGGGACCTTCACAGCAGAGATATTCCTTCCAGTTTTCAACTGCCACATGTGAGTATAGGGACAACCTGTTTGGCATCTCTGCCCCTCCTGTGAGTCTTGATATGGCTTCTTTACATCCTTAGATATTAGAGTTTTTTTACAGCTAGTCTTCAGATGGTTCTCCAGGTTGATTGTTCTATAATTTAGTTGTAGTTTTTATGTGGTCATGGACTAGGTGAGCACAGCACTTTCCTACTCCACCAGAACTCTCAGATACTCCTGTAGGATCTTTATAGATTCTGGAAAAGAGCTCTTGTCATATATATCTTATGTTAAAAATATCTTATTTTACTCTGAAGCTCACCTCTTTACACTCAATGGCAGCTTTGATAAATGTTTTAAGGAAGTCCAATTAATCTATTTTTTCCTAATAATATTTGTATTTATTAGTCTTTTTATTTGTACTCTGTTTAAAAAAATTTTACCCCAAAAGTTTTTATATGTACAGATCCCTTGGATTCCTTTTTTTTTTTTAGCTGAGCCATGCTGCCACCTGTTGGCAGCTCAGCAGCAGCTCAGCTCAGGCCAGGAATTGAACTGCTGTTGCTCAGAACTCTCATTCTTGAGCTCTTAACCAACTGAGCCACTCAGCTGGCCCTTGTGGATTCCATTTTTATGTATGATTTGAAGTAGGAGTCAGCATTTTTATTTATTTATTAAATTTATTGGGGTGACATTGGTTAGTAAAATTATGCAGGTTTCAAGTGTATAGTTCTATAATATATCATTTCTATATTGCATTGTGTGTTCACCACCCAGAGTCAGTTCTCCTTCCATCACCACATATTTCACTTCTTTTCATGCCAATAACCACTCCTTTCTTCAATGCACTGTAATATCACCTTTCTCATAATTCAAGTAATATAAATCTGTGGTTCTGTTTCTGAACTCTATTTTATTCCACTGGTTACTTTTCAAAATATTTTTTGCAAATATAAAGCTTTCTTAATTTATGTACCTCGTAATAAGTCTTTATTCCCCGAAGTGTAAGTCTTCAATATGCTCCTCATCTTCAAATCTGTCTTGGCTTTTTTGACTCTTTCAATTTCCTTTACACACACACACACACACACACACACACACACACACACACACACCTGATGGTGTTTGGTTTGGGATTTTGGTAAATATTCTATGTAAACTTGGAAAGAATATGTATGTCAGTTGTTGCTGTGTATAGAAGCCAGCTAGGCCAATATGGTAAATTTTATTTTAATTTTTTGTAACTAATTGTTCTATCAGGTAATAGGAAATATGATTATAGTTTAGTTTATTTTTCTTTATAATTTTTTTTTAAAGATTTTATTGGGGAATTAAGGAAGGGAACAGTGTTAGGGAATTGGGGGAGGGGAACATTGTGTTTTTCCAGGACCCATCAGCTCCAAGTCAAATTGTTGTCCTTCAATCTTAGTTGTGGAGGGTGCGGTGGGGAGGTGGGGAGAGGGGGAGCCACCCCACCATTACATGCAGGTGTCAAGCAGGCAACCTTGCTGTTAAAAGCACGTGTTCTCACCAGCTCAGTGGCAGCTCAGCTCGGGCACAGCTCACTGGCCCATGTGGGAATCGAACCGGCAACCCTGTTGCTCAGAGTTCGCACTCTAACCAACTGAGCTACTACGCCCGCCCGAATTTTGTCAGTTTTTGCTTCATGTGTTTTAAGGCTATGTTAATAGGTGTATACAAACTTAAGATTTTATATCTTTTTTTTAATTGATTCTTATGATTTTATTTCTTTTTTTTTTTTTTTTTTTAAGCTGAGCCATCCTGCCATCTGTTGGCAGCTCAGCGGCTGCTCAGCTCAGGCCGGCAATCGAACCGCTCGCTGTTGCTCAGAGGTCAAACTCTTGAGCGAGCTCTTAACCAACTGAGCCACTCGGCCGGCCCAGGATTCTTATGATTTTAAAACATCCCCATTTAATCTCCAATAAAAGGGTCTTGAAGACTCTTTTGATATTTTACAGGATGTTTTCTATTAGTGTATACATGGTATAGTATATATTTTTATATCCTTTATTTTCATCACTTCTGTGATTTTATAATTGATATATTTCTTACAAGCAACGTATGTATTTTTTAATTTTTTTCACTGGCCTTAGAATCATAGGCTCTTGGGACATCTTCCTATTTATATTTCATATAATTTTTAATCTATTTGGAATTAAATCTACTACATTGTATTTGTTTTTGTTTCATTTGTTCTTTCAGTTTTTTTTTACTTCTTATCTAATTTTAGATAAAGCATGTTTTAAAAAATTATCTCATTTCCCCCCTTCACTAGCTTGTTAGTCATAAAATCCTTTACTCTTGTAGTAATTTTTCTAGAACTGCATTGTTCAATATAGTAACTACTAGCTATATGTGGCTATTTAAATTTTAAAACATTAAAAATTTAACTTTTCCGTCACACTAATAGCATTTCATGTGCTCAATAGTCACAAATGGCTAATGGCTGTAGTGTAGGACAGACAGATTATGGAACATGACTGTCATGCAAAAAGCTCTATTCAACAGTGCTGCACTAAGCATATCAACATGCATTCTAGGCTCATTACAGTTTACCTTAAATTAGTGGTATTTTTATTTCCTGAACAATTTAGGAACATTAAAAACTTTTAACTCTATTTAACCCCTTCCTGCCTTTTGAAATGCTGTTTCATAAAATTAAATTAGTTCAATATTTTATCCTCTTGTGGAATTGTTATTATAGTTTTAAAGATTCAATGCTTATTTAGAATCTCTCAAATATTTGTCCTTTCTGTTGTTTTTCTTTCTTCCCTACATGATTGTGCTTCTTGCTGGGATTTTTTTTTTCTACCTGCAGACTCCATTAGTATTGCTTTTATAGGAGGACTGCTGTTGATAACCATTTGTAGTTCATTTTTTTTGACAATAACTATATGTGACATTTATTTCTGAGTGTTGGTGAGGTACAAATTCTAACTGGTAATTTTCTTACAGCCTTGATGTTGCTACATTGTCTTCTGTTTTCTTCTTTTTTTTCTCTTTTTTTCTGTAGAAAAGTTGGTTGTCATTACTGCTATTTTATTTTTTTGGGGGGGGAATGGAGTCTGTTTTTACTATTCCTGTTCTTTCTCTAGTTTTCAACACTTTTACTATAATACCCCTAGGTGGCATGTCTTTGTAGATATTTTTATGATGCATGCAGATATCTTGAAACTCTGGCATGATATCTATTTTCACATTTGGGAAATTCTCATCCACGTTTATTTTAAGTATAGTTTTTCTCCATTCTCTCTTTCCTTTTCCTTTTGTGACTTAAATTAAATATAATCATATTTATCATTTCTCATATATGTTTTCTTATCTAAATTTCCTTCCTCTTCCTTTCTGTGCTTCATTCTACATATTTTCTCATGATCTTTCTCTAATACGACTAATTTGATATTAAGTTCATTCATGTAAAATATAATACTCTTTTTCTTTCAGTTTTATAATTTCAATTTATTACTTTTAGTAATAGTCTATGTTGTGATGAAATTATGATTTCCCTGGTTTTTTTAAACATACGTCATAGACCTTTTAAAGTCTGGTAATTCTAATATATGGGTCATTTGGAGTCTGTTTGTAATGGTATTTTTTTCTCTTGATTTTCAGTTATTGTATGTACTTTCTTGGCACGACTAGTAATTTTTTATCAAATGTTGGACACTGTGTATCTAAAATTATAGAAGCCCTGATTTCCTCGTCATCAAAAGAGGATTTGATTTGTCCTTGAAGGCTGATGGATTCTAGACAGATCATGTTGACCTCATCAGATGAGCATTTTAGGCTTTATTAGGCCCTAGCTTTTCCTAATTTGCTTTTAATCCTAGGGAATACCTATCTCCTCTATGTTGTAGCTCTTCTAAGTCTCAGTTGAAATACTCCAGAGTAATTAGGGCTGTTTCACCTCATTGGGTCATATTCTCTGCAGGACTACTCACATCTTTGCTCAGTTTTTCAGGCTCCCAGCTTCAGCACGCAATTTATTTCCTGGGAATTTACACTGAACATAAAAGGAGTCAGCAAATGTCTTAACAAGAAATTTACATAAAATTTAGAGTTCACAATGCTTAGGTTTTCTTCACTTCTCAAAGACTGACCTTCTAGAAAATGCCAAATCCTGCCTTTGCCTCCTGAAACCAATACGACTTTATAAGCTTTGGTTACCACTTAGTGCCAGGCCTCTGTTCCCCACACTGCAAATAAAAAAATCCCCCAGGGAAAAGGAGTGGCATGTATGGAGTTCGTTTCATAGAGTATCCTTCCTTTCTTTCTAGTATTCTTGGTTGAGTTCAAATATCTTCAGATAGTTGCATTATATATATTGCCTAGATTTTATAGTTGTTCTTGGATGGAGGGTTAGTCTGATAAAGCTATTCTGCCATATATAGGAGTGTCATGTAAGATTTGTGTTATTTCTTGAATGACTGATAAAATTTATGAGTGAATTCTTATTGAGAAAGATTTTAATTAAGCCTATATTGGGGAGACTGTTTTAATTAATTTAGTTTATTTAACAGATATAGGACTTTTCATATAGTCTATCTTTTCTTGAAGCTTTTTTTGTAAATGGTATTTTCTGGTAATTTATCCATTATTGTCTAAATATTTAAATTTATTGCCATAAATTTCCATATCAATCATCTACTGATGCATAACAAACTGCCTGAAATCCTAGTGGACTTGTTACATTAAAACAACAACAAATTCTTGTCATACTTATTGTTTTGCAATTTGGGCTAGAGTCATTAAGCCAACTTGTTTCTACACATGTCAATAGCTAGAGTGGATCAACTGGGCTTGAAGATTAAGTTTCATGAAGACTTGTTCAATTTGGTGCTTGCTGGGAGCTCAATTAGAGCTGCAGACAAAGGAACCCTGGTTCCTCTCCATGCAATCTTCTCTAAGCCTGCTTCGACTTACCCTGACATGGTGGTTGGATTACATGTTATGACTTCGTTAAATTAACATTTGTTAAATGAAGCATGGGGAGCTGGATAATGAGACATGGGTTCAACAAAAGACTACAAGAAAAATCGAAATAAAGAAGTTGTTACTTTTAGGTCCTAGGGGAAACACATGGAACACCTTGAAGGGCTACATTGGGAGGTCAAGGCATGGTGCAGGCAGACAGTCAGGACCTGGGGCACATATCTTTATTAGGATCAGCAGATAGAGTGCTTTGGTGTTCCTGGGCTAAGGCCAGGTTGGTCTATTCAAACTAAAAAGTGAGGTTTTGGTTAACTGCAGAGGCATCTTATCTAACAGGTACACAAGGAGAAGGCCCTGGAAGCGGGGTGAGTGGGGAGACTGTTTATGACAAGGGCTATTGGGTAATTTATAACAAGAACTTACATTTGCTTGGGACTCTGCTGTCATTCAGGATGTCCACTTGCATGAGGGAGTTAGTGTCAGCTTAAGGCCCCTGCAGGTTTCTTGACCTATCAAAATGGATCCCAAAGCAACAATGTCATGGAGTAGTTTAGTTAAACTCTCACCATTGCAACAGCTATCTCAAGAGAAGAAGCCAGAAACTTTTGGTCTTCTGTGACATAGTCTTAGAAGTCACATAAAATCATATTTTCTGTATTCACAAATCCACCCAGATTCAAGGTAGAGGACACAGACCACACCTCTGAATGTGGTGAATGTCAAAATTATATTGGAAAAAAGGCATGTGGAATGAAGATATTCGAGTAATTTATAGAAAATATAAATTTTCCCCACCACCCTCATTAGTTTTTTTAATTAAATTAGGATTTCTCCCTCTTAAAATTTCTGATATTAGTAATTTGCACCATCTAACTGTATTTTTCTTTTGGTTTTTGCCCCATCTTCTCAGAAGTTTACCAATTTCATTAGATTTTCAAAGAAACAGCTTTTAAATTTTAAAAATCTCTCTACATTGTATGTTCCCTCCTTAATTTCTACATTTATATGTATTATCTATCCTTATTATACTTTTGTTCTATATTATTCAGATTGGATCATTTTTACTGAGCTCTCTAAGCTCAGTAATGCTTTTTATAGCCACACTGGCCTCCTGACCATACCTCACAGATATCAGATGTCTTCCCATTTAGGACTTTGCACAGGTTCTTCACTTGCTTTGTGTGATACTTTCTAAATATCAACATAACTTACCTCTGACCTAAAGTCTGATCAAATGTCACCTTCTCAAAGAGAGCTACACTGACTACTCTGAAATTGCTATTTCTCCCTCAGCTCTTGTGTTCTCAGTCATCCTTTCCCTGTTCTACTTGTTCCTTTCCTCATGATATTTTGTACTTTCTATCATGTAATATAATGTAATTGTTTATTATTTTTACCTTTTCTTTTGTAATGATTCTTTGCTCTGGCCTAAACTCTTTAACTGAGGGAAACTTTGCCTGTTTGGTCACTCAAGTAGCCCAAGTACCTTAGAACAGTGTCTATCTCAAAGTAACTGCTCAATAAATACTTACTTGTTGAATAGCTGAATAAAGACACTCCTTGAAACTTTTGAGTTTTAGACATGGCAAACATCTTCTCTTAATTGTTATTACTAAGGAAGATCTGGGAGCTGCTGAGAAAGGGAGAGAAAGGGACAATTCATGGAGGCCTGATGCACCCATTTAATGTAACTCCATAATGATTTAACACACTACACAAAGCCAAAATGTCCTGCTTCTCTTCTGAATCTCTGCAGCATTCATAGTCTTAAATCACACAATTTAACACTGATATTTTTACAGTTTTTTTATTGCATGATATTTATGTCAATAGGAGTTTAATCAGGAATACAGAAGTCACTATATTTTGGAGCATACAGGTTTTTAATGCAACAAATTAAAGGCTAATGTAAGTTTTTCAAAACTCTTTCAGCATGCAGCACTGAAGTAAATGGCTGCTTGGGCTCTAGAAGCTCTCTAGGTAGTTCCCATAGACCATCTCAGTCTGTAGGACCAATGTGGGTTATTCTCAAAAAGCTCATCTGGGAGCTGCTTTGACACTCACATCTGCAGAGGGGGCTGAACACAACTGCATCCAAAAAGTTTTAACTTCCCTGTCTTTTCCTCCATCCAAATCTCATGTGAGTGCCACTCAATAGAGGCCTCTAACTCAGAGCTATGTGCCAAGGGGATTCTGGAAATGTAGTTGCTAGCTTGTTCTCTGCTGGGGTGTTTTAACTGTGAGAAATGGTGATACCTAGTTAACCATACACAATCCAGCAAATATTTTTTTCTTATGTCTATATAAAAATCATTTAGGAAAAAAATATTTTTTGAATAACAAATCATAATATTCAGATCATATTGATTTATTGGAGACATAATACATGTGATAAATGGATTACAATGAATATATATCAAAAAGCTTTTCACAAAAATATTATAAAATTATTTTATAATAATAGAGTGGACTAGATCTTTGTATTTATAAGTAGTAAACTAACCTGTTTGGAGGACATTCTAAGTGATTTACGAATCAGGGAAAAAGAAATAATAAACCAGGGAGAAATTTGTTAAGGACACTAGCTATGAATAATAATAGAAAACTAATAATACATTCCTGGCCATATAATGAATAATTTAAATGATAACAAATTTATCTATTACTTCTAAAGGCTTAGAAGAAAACAGTGTGGGAAACTAACATCCCTTGAAGCAGAACTAATTAATTCTGTTTAAATTCAGCCCAGAATTTTAGGGAATAACCTCTGTCATTGCATTTTACAAAGTATTGGTTTGAGCCATATTCAAACGCATTGAAGAAATTATTTTCTATTTTTAAAAAAGCACCTAATATGTGGTAATAAAGTAATAAAGTAAAATATAGAATTTAACTTTAATTTTCCATTCTATATATAAGGTAGATTAGAATGACAATCATTTTGGCACAAAACTTTATACCTCTGTTAGTTTAGGTTGCAAAGTCCATGAAGGCAAGAATAGCATCTCATTTTCATTACTGTATCTCCAGCACCTAGAATAAGGCCTTACAAGAAGCATAAGCTAAGCATTTTTTATTTAGTGAGTGGATTATGTTCATAATGCTTGATTGCAAATTTGTTTGAAAATAAATTTTCCTTCTTTGGAGTTTCTCTGTATTTATGGATATATATTATAATTTAAATGATTATTATTACTTTACATTATATCTCAAATGTTTTTCTTTCCACCTTTCCAATTGCTGAAAATTTTCCACTTGTCCTTTTTTCATTAAACTAAGTAATTGAGAATTTTAAAGTTTTTCTACATTTGTCTCATTTCTGGATATAATCCAATTTGGGTATTAACCAAAAATTCTTTCTGAGAGTGATGTCAGAATTATGGCATCATAAGAAGTCTCTCTAATCTCTCCCCTTGAATGGATATGTTCTTAGAAATGTATAACCTTCCGCGACTGAATCAGAAAGTACTGGGAAGCCTAAATAGACCAATCAACAGCAAGGAAATTGAAACAATCATCAAAAACATCCCCAAAAATAAAAGTCCAGGACTGAATGGCTTCACTAGTGAATTCTACCAACATTCAAAGATGAAAGATGATTTAATACATATCCTTCTCAAACTCTTCCAAAAAAATGGAGAAGAGGCAATACTTCTACCTTATTTTATGAGGCCAACATTACCCTGATACCAAAACCTGGCAATGATAACATACACACAAAAATCTCTACAGACGAAAAAACAAAAACAAAAAAACAAAGAAACAAAACACAAGCAGAAACAACAACAACAAAACCCTAAAGACCAATATCTCTGATGAATACATAAGCAAAAATCTTAGACAAAATACTAGAAAATCAAATACAACAATACATTAAAAAATTATATGTCACAATCAAGAGGGATTTATTCAGGGGCACAAGGATGGTTCAACATATGCAAATCGATTATTGTGATACACCACATTAATAAAATACAGGATAAAAATCATATGAATATATCAGATGCAGTAAAAGTATTTGGCAAAATACAACTTCTATTTATGATCAAAACACTCAATAAAATGGGTACAGAATGAAAGCACCTCAACATAATAAAGGCCATATATGACAAACTCAATGTAGAAAAGCTGAAATTTTGTCTTCTAAGATCAAGAACAAGACAAAGATGTTCACACTCACCACTCTTATTCAATATAGTACTGGAAGTCCTAACCAGAACAATCAGGCAAGACAAATAAATAAAAAGCATCAAATTGGAAATGAAGAAGCAAAATAGTCACTTTTTGCAGATGACATTATTCTTTCTTTAAAAAAAAACTATTAAAAACAATAAACAACTATGGTAAAGTTGTAGGATACAAAATCAATATACAAAAATTCATTGCATTCCTATAAATTAATAGTGAAATTTCAAATAAAAAAATGAGTTGCTTTTGTTATTGCAACAAAAAGAACAAAATACCTAGGAATAAACTTAAAGGATTCAAAGGGCCTATACAATAAAAGCTACAAGATATCATTAAAAGAAATTGAAGGAGATACAAAGGAATGGGAAGATAGTCTGTGTTTATGGATTGAAAGAATCAACATATTTAAAATGACCATATTACCCAATGCAATATAGAGGTTTAATGCAATTCTAATCAAAACCCCAATGACATTTTTTCAAGAAATAAAAAAAAATCATTAGATTTTATGATACCAAAAAAAAAAACACCCCAAGTACACAAAACAATCCTGAGAATAAAGAACAAGGTTAAGGTATCTAACTCTATGACTTCAAATTATACTGCAAAGTGACTATAATCAAAACAACATGGCAGAAAAACAGACACACAGACCAACGGAGCCCAATCTAGAACCCAGAAATAAACCCACATGTATATGTGCAAATAATTTTCACCAAAAGAGCCAAAAACATTCAATGCAGAAAAGAAAACCTCTTTAATAAATCGTGCTAGGAAAATTAGAAAGCCATGTGTAAAAGAATAAAACTAGACTGCTGTCACCATATACCAAAATTAACTGAAAATGGATCAAAGACCTAAACATAAGACCTGAAACAATAAATTGCATAGAAGAAAGCATAGGTACTAAATTTATGGACCTTGGGTTCAGAGAGGATTTTATGAATTTGACCTCCAAGGCAAGGGAAGTAAAAGCAAAAATAAATGAATGGGACTCTATCAAACTAAAAAGCTTCTGCACAGCAAAAGAAACCATCAATAAAACAAAGAGGCAACCAACCGAATGTGCGAAGGTTTTGCAAACAACACCTTTCAAAATGGACTGATATCCAATATATATAAAGAACTCATACAACTCAGCAAAAAAAGCCAAACAATCCAATTACAAAATGGATAGGGACCTGAACAGATATTTCTCTCAAGAAGACATACAAACAACCAACAGTTATCTTAAAAGATGCTCAACTTTACTAGCTATTAGGAAATGCAAATCAAAACCACAATGAGACACCACCTCACCATTTTAGAATGACTATCATCAACAAGACAACAAGTAATAACAAGTTTTGAGAGGTTGTAGAAAAAAAGGAACCCTCACACACTGCTGGTGGGAATGTAAATTGGTACAGCCACTGTGGTATGGAGTTTCCCCCAAAAATTAAGAATGGAATTACCATATGACCCAGCAATCTTTCTCCTGGATATCTACACAAAAATTTGAAAACATTTATCTGTAAAGATATATGTGCCTTATGTTCATCACAGCATTATTTATGGTTGCCAAGACATGGAAAGAATCAAAGTGTCCTTTAGTAGATGACTGGGTAAAGAAGGTGGGGTACATATGTACAACAGAATACTACTCAGCCATAAGGAAATATGAAATACTGCCATTTGCAATAACATGGATGGATCTTGAGAATATCATGCTAAGTAAAATAAGTCAGATGGAAAAAGTCCAGAACCATATGTGGGATTAAAACTGAAAGTAACAAACAAACAAGACAAACAAACAAAAAAACAAAAACTCACAGGCAGCTGTTTAGTGGTTACCAGAGGCAAAGGGGGTTTGGGAGATGGTAGAAAGGGTAAAGAGGGTTAAATATACAGTGATGGAAGGAGATTTGACTTTGGATGGTGAATACAAATGCAATATACAGATGATGTATTATAGAATTGTACATTTGAAATCTATATAATTTTATTAATCAATGTCACCACAATAAATTTAATACAATTAAAAAAATAGAGATAGGATTTCTGGCAAAAAAAACCCCATTAACAATCGATAACTTCTAAAGAAGTTATGTCTGATGCTAACAATGTCAACAAGCCAACAATATGGACAGTGCTGACATCAACAACATCAACACCAGCACCCACAGTAGCAACAATGTATACAACAATGTCAACAACTCAACACCAACTTTGACAAGTCAACCATTAGCAGGTCAATAACAACAGCATCAACAACCATATCAACAATAAAAATTGTTAAAGAATTCTCTCATGTAATTCTCACAACGACCTTGTGGCAAGCGCAATTATTATTACCATGATAGAGATGAGGAGAACAAGATCCAGGAAAGGTAGAATGCAGGCAGCCTGACTACTGGCTTTATTGCCACCCACGTTATTTTGCATCTGTTCTCAATAAGTACCTATTGCCTACTTAGTTCACAATGAATTGTAGGGGATCATTTAATTAACACACAAAGGAAGGCACCATTCTTTTTAGCTTACCTGATCTCCTTTCTACTTAACAAAATCTAGGAAGACCAGGAATCTCTTTGTGGACTTAACTGATGGTCTTACACAAGTCAGTAGTCCCTGGTGAAGCAGAGTGTCTGCAGTATAACAAGCCTAGATTTAAATTCTGACCCTGTCACCAACTTCCTGAGGAAACTCCAACAATCTTCTCCCTCTACTTCAGCTTCCTTGTCTGCAAGAAGCAGGTATTATGGATCCACAGAGGAGGATTAAATGAGATTGTGCCTATAAAACACCAAGCAGGAACTTGGAGTGCAGGAGAGAGTTTGCTACTGCTCAGCTCCCTTTCCTTTTTATCTTCTGAAGATGATGACACTTACTTTGGACAAATTTTATATCAAAATATTGTCTGAGGAAGTGAAACTTCTGACTGCTTCTCAGGCCCCAAATGTTAGTCTTTAACTGGGTCTTAAACTCCAATTGTAAACTGTGATCCTTTCCAAAAGGCAGGAATGCTTCCCTTCTAAACCAATCAGTGTCAGCAGAGTGTCAATGGAATATTAGTCAACCATCAGAAACAATCACTGTGACTGCATCATAACATGGAAAAGTGTTAACAATAAGTCAAGTAAAAAAATGGGCAGTAGAGTAATTATGAAGTGTTAATGTAGTTTCATCGATTGTCACAAATGTGCCACACTAGGGCAGGATGTTGATAATGGGGAAGGCTGTGCATGTGGGGTGGTAGCAGGTATACGAAAAATCTTTCTCCCTCCCATGCAATTTTGCTGTGAACTTAAAACTACTTTTTAAAAAAAGTCTATTTTTTTAAAAAAAGGCACTAAAAAAATTCTCTGGGTTGATCTCTATTTTCTGTGCTTAAATTCTTTTATTTAGGGTTACTGGAACATAGTGGCAATTCTATCATACCTGAGAGGTGACTTTTAATTTCTATATTTAGACAATGTGATCTATTCACTGCTGTAAAAATAAGACCTGCCTCTTTCTGCCACGTAACAAAAAGATGTGGATTATTTCCTGGCCATTAGCAGTGCGGTTAATAATGTCGCAATAATGTCACCGTGTCTAAGGCCTAAAGTGGGAGGCAAGTCAAGAAAAGAGGAAAGGGTTAGTGTGTCAAACTGAATTGCGTTTTCTGCCATTTTTTCCTTTTCCTCTTGAAGATAATAATCTGTATCTCTGGTGAAAAGCGTTAACTAATATATCAGAGTTTTACTTTTGCTTAATGCTATGTGAGGGACACATTAAGATAGCAGTGAGTATTTTAAATCGACTTTCAGTCTTTCTAGCATTTAACTTTGGGAGCTGTATCACTACAGGCTATTACCAAAAAAAAAAATGCTGCTAACTGCCCAATTCTAAAGATATGACTGTCATTTTTGCTGCCTTGCCCAGACTAAATGGCCCCAATTCAGAACATCCTGGTATTCTCTTGACATTGCTAAGCCTAGAGATTTTTTTGTTTTGTTTTGTATTGTTTTGTTTTGTTTTAAGTAAGATTTATTGGGGTATAATTTACATACAGTATAATTCACTCATTTTAGTGTATAGCTCTATGAGTTTTGATAAATGTACATCATTGTGTAACTGTCACTAAAATAAATTTGTGATGTGATAGGTCCATCACATCAAAAAATTACTTCTGCTTATTTGTAGTCAACTTTTTCTTTCACCTTTAGCTCCTGGCAACTCTTGATCTGTTTTTTCTCCTTAGATAATTTCATATAATTTTAGATAATATCATATAAATTTCATATAATTTTAGATATCATACAAATGGAATCATACATTATGTAGCTTCTTTCATTTCATATAATGCATCCCATATTTGCCTACATTGTTGGAGTATTAGTAGTTTGTTCCTTTTATCCTAGAGTTTAAATTATAGGATCAGCAACAATCTCTTGTTCAAACTCTTTGGAAGTTAATTTATAAATTGGGAGTATATACATTACCCACTCTAAAATCCTTGAGCATAACATTGGTGTGTTTCATTGGAAATTCACAAGGAGAATACAAATTCAGGGAAAGCAATACCATTAAACTACTTAAACTAAATTAGAAGACTATATATATATATATATATATATATATATATATATATATACATTCTATATTTTTTCAGGTTAAAAATAATGCTTTATAGCTTTAGACTGGTGAATATACAATCTATGAAAAGCATCTGAGTCTGCCAGAAATTGCAGTATTCTCTGTACGCCTTTAGGAAAAGTTTCAGTTGGGTGATTGAAATGAACATTTATCAGAGTAGTTGTTGCTCTAATAAATATCAAAAGGATTAAATATCCACTATTCTTTACAAAGTGACCTAATTTTATTCCTTAATCCCATATCATCTGGTTATAATAAAGTGTAATCCCAGTCATATGATAATATTTAATTAAACATAAATTTGACCTTACCTTTTAGAGTAACAAATAGACAGCAGAGTTTCCACTATAAGACCAGGCATGTATCTTTCTTCCAATTGTGCTTTGTTTTGATTAACCCCACTAAGTATGTGATACTGAAGTATATTCTATGTCTACTAATTTTAATGGGGTTATTAAAATACATTAACCAGAATGTTTTTGCACATCATATTTGAACCAAGAAGGTGCATTGTGTTACATTTTAATCAAATTTTAAAATTTTAATGCTTTCTGTGTTGTGGGATTAATTATGGGATTATAATTTTTTTTTCTCCTCAGAAGTAAGATCTTACCATTTAATCGAAGAGCTCACAGAAATCAAGTAAGGAAAGATAGGATATCAAAAAAAAATCTCTATATAAGAATTTTCTTACCATGATGAGATAGAATGAAAAATAAAAGCCTTTGAGAGGGCCCACCTCACTTGGTATCAAATCATTTTGCAAAAACATCTTACCCTTTTTTGTCCCCTTGCCTGACAACCTTGTGTATTTTATCTGTATGCAAGTGAATGGCAGTTTATTGTGTCCCAAAGGACAGGGTATTAATGATCATTTGCTTCCTGCTGTGGGGCCTGTCATAATTTTGTAGTCAGAAGAGTGACAGAAGTAATGGCCAATCAGTATGCTAATACTGCATGAGACTGGGTAGTTAGTCCGTTTTAATCAAGGTGTTTTTTTTGTTTTATTTTATTTATTTCATTTTGCCAAATCCTTAGGTAATTTTCATTAAAAATGAAATTTTTGATAGCTTTGCAAATTGCTAGATGGAACCAGTTGAAGAAACCGTGTATTTCTTTTGTGTGGCCATCAGACTTCTGTCTCAGCAGGTGTCTTTTAAGGAAAAAAGAAAGATGTAATCTAAAAGCCCATTTTGGTAAGCAAGAATCAATCACTAAAACATTCACTAATTTGTTATATCAATATCTTAACATGGAGAATTCTATACAGTTTACAAAAATTAAATCTAGTTTCTGACAAGTAGATAGAAGGCAGAATCTTTAAAAGTGATAATTGAAAGCCAAATATTAAAAACCCCACAGATTTATACAATGTGATGTCATTTATTTTTCCTTTAGTGTCCTATTTATTTTTTCAATTTTCATGACATTTTAAAAGGAAAAGATACGCCTAAAAACAATTGTTTTCAATGCTAGTGTTGATAAATATAAATATTATAAAATATTCAAAGATTTTACTAGCTATTTTATAATGTACAGCCTGTAGAGTGTACTATTTACTAGGGGAAAAAGAGTTTTTAAAAATGATTTCTGAGTGTTTGCACAGCACGTGAACACATGATTACAGAGGGGATTAGTGGATTAAGGTATCGACAGTTGGAGGCCTTAAGGCTACGGATAAAAAGAGCTCCACTTTCTCTCCATAAAATCACGTTTTATTCTAACACACACACAAACAATGCCAGCGATGTAAACTATAAACAGAATTATTTTGAGAACACTATTGTCACTTAAATATTCTCATCATAGAAAGCAAAACAATAATAAGAAACAACAATTTCACATATGTATACATCTACATGAAATACAAGGTAATATCGTTTAACATCACGAGTATGTTTGAGGAGCTCTGATTCACCCCTCAGGCTGGAGAAAGAGTTATTTTCTATATATCAAGATTTGAGTTTAGTTATTTCAAAATGTGAGTTTGTTAGACTATAGTGATGATCAATGCTGTTGCCAGAAAAATATTTAATGTATTTCAATAAAAATTGAGTATATATATCAAATGCAATTTTCGTTTTTGGAAAACAGAGGAACAAACCTTGTTTGCTGCCTGCTGTTTTTTTTTTATATATGCAAATCTTTTTACATTACAGAACAACCTAGCTGCCTTCCACAACCCCATAAACGTTTGCTGTTTTATGAGATGTTTGTAATAAATGTGATTGATGATTTTTTTATAATTGCATATTAGAAATATACTATTTTCTGATTAAATACTGAGGGATAACTCAATTCCAAGTCACAAGATTACAAGCTAAGAATTGACATAGATGCCAAAATACATGTTTAATCTACTACTTAAATTTGCTTCTATATTTATTTTACCTAGTAGTTTTCCTAGGTTATAGAGATTTTGCATTTCAGTCAATTGCAAACCTATCTAAAAATACTGCTAGTGTGGCTTGGGGCAGGAAAATAGCTTTAAGCTGCACACACATATAGTCACAAGGGTGAATAGCTGTAATTATATTGGAGTGCATCCAAGAAATCAGCTATTCTGTTTACACTTACTGCCTCTTCAAATTTATGTGCACTCCAAGCAAACATACTGTAAATTGATTTTAATACTAGAAATTGTTGACCTCGATAGTACAGTTTGTTGACTGTTTTTCATATTGCTGTTATCTTCTAAAAATTTAAAATTAAGTTAAACATTGATAACAATTTACTGTAATTTCAAAACATAGCTTTCCTCTTAAGATTTAAGAAGTCTATTGGTTTAATGTAATAAAAGATAATTCATGAAAATATAAAAATAAAGTCTTATTCTAAGGTCCTTTAAAATTGGAATGGTCTACCACAGACTATAATTAAAATAGACTGCTGAGGTATCTTTTCAATTAGCCTGAAAACACAGTTTGGTTTATGTTTAAGCATACACACTAGGTTGAACTTAACAAGAGAATAAATGAAAGCAAATTTTGAACTCTATTTTTAGGTGATGGAGAAAGAAATGTCATATTAATCCAAGTATTTGCTCAAGTCTAATTTTTCCATTTAGCCCTATAAGGTATTTCAAAGTTTTCTCTCCCTTCAATTTACCTTTAAAAAGAGACATATTGATCTGGGCCATGGTTAAAACCCAACAGCAACTTTTGGATTTTCCTTCGGGATATACCCCTTTGGAATTTCATACACCTGATATAATAAGGCAGGTCTAGACTTGCCCTCCTTTTTAGGTTCGTGTCCCAACTCAGAATTCAAATTGAGAGCCTGAGGAAAGCAGGCATGGAGCAAGAAGCTGGCAGATGATAGAGATGGTCTACGTGGAAAGACTTCTCGGGCTAATTCTGACTCACTCTCTTTCAACTGGTGTGTCCGCTGGGTTTGGAGTCCATAGCCTCAGGAAGTAATATTGTTTTCCATTTTATTGAGATACAATTGACATACAACATTTTGTAAGTTTAAAGTGTACAATGCGATGATTTGATACAGGTGTATATTGTAAAATGTTTTTACCACAATAGGGTTAGTTAACACATCCTCTTCCTAATAATTACCATTTTGTAGTTATTATGGTGAGAACATTAAAACTCTACTCTCATAGCAACTTTCAAGTATACAATGCAGTATGGCAATAATAAGTTTTATTTCCTTGTGGTTTCAACTGTTTTGCATAAATCTTTTAAGTTACTAAGCAGGATGATCAGCAGCAACAGCAGATATTCTAAAGAGATTTCATGTTAAATACCTCTCCATTTCTTTTTAAGTAACACAAGATTATGCACTTTGCTTCTATAAGTTACTGAAAGGACGCCCTTACGTATTATCACAGAAAAGGAGCTATCAGTCAGTTAATATATCTCTTACCCACCATAATAATTTATTCAAGGTAATGTAAGGCTAGAAAGCATCGATTCTGTTTGGATTTCAAGCCTGTTCTGCCATTAATTAGCTGAGTGACTAGGGCAAGTTATTTCACCTTTCCAGTTATCAGTATCTGTGTTTATCATTCAGTAAAATAGTAAAACCTGGATTATAAGGTTGTATTGAAGATTAAAGTAGCAAAGCATGCTTAGAATTTAAAACAATATCTCTGACATATTATGTGCTAGCTAGGCATTTGCTATTAATAACACTATAATTTATTCAGTCACCCATTCATTCACTGAATCTAACTTTCTATCATTTTGTTCATTAATTTATTCTGACACTAAGCTAAGCATTGTGGAGAATTCTGCAATGTATATACAAGATGGTTTATGTCACTGAACAATCCTTTGTCTGGTTGGAGAATCAATACAGATGCCAATCTGTAACACAGGATTAAAAGCAGCGGATACTTAGACAATATTGTGTGAGTTCAGAGAAATAAAAATAAACAGAATAGATACAATTTATTATGTCAGGCACCATGCTAGACACTCCACATAAATTATCTCATCAATCCAGCTCTTAGATGAAGGGAAAAAAATAGATTTTGTGCAGTAAACAATGAGTGAGATAAATAATAAAGGACTTAGTTTGGGTTTGAATTTATAAATCACTGGTAAAATAGGCATAGAAGGCAACTACTTAAATATTATAGAGAATACCAAAATCACCAATAAAAATCATTATAGATGGTGGATCATTGAAGCTATCTCTATTGAAAAGGAGGACAATGCCCAATTGACTGCTTTCTTCCTTATTATTCAACATTGTTTAGAAGTTTTAGTAAATATAATAAAACAAAAAATAAAATAATCATTGTAAATATTGGATCTAGAAATAGATACATGGGAACCTGATATATGATAAAATAGATATTTCAATATGGTGGGATACAGATGATTTATTTACTCAATGGTAATGATACAACTGACTATCCATCTGGAATGAAATCTAAATCTAGATAGACTAAAATTTAAATACATAAATAAAATAAATATTTTAGGAAAAAATAGTAGATATCAGAGAAGAGCATGAAACAATTCTCTACCTATATGTTAGCAAGAAAATCTAAATTATAGTAATAAAATTATATCACTTTATGTACTTCATATTGGGAAAATTAAATCAAGTGATAACATCTGCTGCTTGCAGTGATGTAGTATTCTCAAACCTTGCTGATGAAAACGTGAATATGTTTTGTTTTTTTTTAAGATTTTTTTATTGGGGAATTGGGGAATGGGAACAGCGCTGGGGAATTGGGGGAAGAGGAACAGAAAAGTTGCTGTCCTTTTGTTCTTCAGTCTAGTTGTGGAGGACGTTGCTTCACTGGCCCAAGTTGACACCATCATTGTGCTTTTCCCGGGTGAGGCAGATCAGTCGCAGGCTTCTGGATGGCCGCTCACTGCAGCTGTTGGCCGCTCACGCTGGCTGCTGGCTACACACAGTAGCCCATGGCAACCCACTGCCACAGGGGCTGCAGCCTACACTGTAGCCGGTGACTCACGGCAGCCCAGCTCCAGGTTGAGCTGTTGTTCAGCATCTTAGCTGTAGAGGGCAGTGTCACTGGCCCTCATATGTGGGATCCGAACCGGGGCCCTCTGGTGTCCCAAGCCAGCTCTTAACTAATGCGCCACTCGGCTAGCCCAATATGTGTTTTTTATAATTGGGAATTTTCAGCTTTTTTAATTATGGGGAAGGGGGAGTACACAAACAAGCCTTAGTAAAAATCCTGTTTGAGAAAAGTTTAGATACAAAAAGATTATGTTAGCACGGAGAATAGAAACTGAAAATGTGAAGAACCAGAAGTGGCTAACCCTTTCTAAACAACACCTGGCAAAAAGGTGCCAAGGTCCAAAGATTTAAGAACAGGTAACTAGGTATTTCTAGGAAAAATGCATAAGATTATCAAATCTTGATGTCATTAACCTTTATATAACATATCTGATCATTAAGTATCATTTGTAGCTAAATTTCCCATCTACATCATTCTGCAGTAAAGAATAGACTGATTATGTCCACATGAGCCTGTCATTCAATGAAGTGTCTTTTTCCTTGTATTTCTGTTTGGCATTAAATTAATTAATTAATTAATTAATTAATTAATTAATTTATTTTAGCTGGGCCATTCTGCCACCTGTTGGCAGCTCAGCGGCAGCTCAGCTCAGGCTGGAAATCGAACCGGCGACCCTGTTGCTCAGAGCTCCCACTCTTGAGTGAACTCTTAACCAACTGAGGCACTTAGCCAGCCCTGTTTGGCATTTTAGTAGTGATTAAAGGTCTTGTAATTTAGACCAAGGGGAAACTGAAAAAAAACCAAACCCCTGATTCTTAGATCATAGAGCAGAAGTCCATGTCCTGATATGCTGAAATAACAAAGATAAATTGTATGTTTTGAGGTCCTTAGCTGTGCAGATTCTTCACTAACATTGCAAGCTCTGATCATCTTCTAAACTAAACCACACCCATTTTTTTCTGTTTTTTTGCTTCTTCTTCAAGTAAATTTTGGATAAGTCTAGTGTCTCCTTAATTACATCTCTAGTCTAAATATCTCCTCTAAACTCATACCTCTTTATCTATAATTTTATATGACATCTATTTTTGGATGCATCAAAATCCAGTACACCAAAAACTCAAACGATGGTGTACTCTGTTATCCACGCCCAAATTTGATCTTCCTCTAGGTTTCCAAGTTTCAGTACATGGCATGCCCAGTTATCTTTGACCCTGTCCCACATTGGACAGTTCTTTTGACTTAGACACTTAGACATGTCTCCAATTAATCTATTTCCACTCCATCTGCACTTCCAGCGCAGCATACAATCCATGTTACCACAACCTCATGACTGAACTATTGTAACAGCCACCTTGCTGGTCCCTGCTTCATTTCAGGACGCCTCCCCCCACCAAAAAATCTCCACTTTACAACTTCAATAATCTTTTACAAAGAATCACCTCTGCATAAAATGTGTCAGTAATTTTCTCTTATAATTAGAATAAAGATCCAAATGCTTCAATGGCCGACATGACTCTACGCATTTACTGACTCTCAACTATCTCTCTGTTCTCAACTTTGAAGCTCTCTGCTCCCTCTTAACACTTCAGACATGTGTTTCTGTCTTTTCTTCAGCTGTGCTTTCCTCTTCCTGCTTCAGGACCTCTTCCCATGCCATTGTCCCCTTTCCTGGAAGCATTTCCTAACCACGTCCTCTACCAAATGTACCCAGTATCTTCTGTTCACACTTAGATCTCAGCTAAGATTAGAATTCTCTGTGCTTGCAACCCAGCATTTTTCATAGTTTGTATCCTTACCTGAAATGATTACTTAGTTAATATTGTCACGTCACTCCCAGCAGCTCTTAATTCTACCACAGCAGAAGCTACCTCACTTTTCAACCACTTGTCTCCCAAAAAGGACCCAACACAAGGCCGGCGCTCAATACATATCTGCCACACAAACAATTTGGCTGTGGTCTGTCTAAATGCGACATCCCAAAATTCTCTTCTATTTACGTCCTTGGGTACATAATCCTGAGCCTGTTCATCTGGATAATTCTGTTGCCCCTCCATTATCAGTAACTATATTATGATCTTTATGCATTAATTCTCTGTTTTGTGCTGTAATTCTTTGATATTACATTATAAGATTCTAAATTATGGCTGTTTTTTAAATAAATATGGGTAATGTGTAAGTATTCTATAAATGTGGGTTGTATATAGTCTCTATCATGAAATAAATATGGAAGTTAAGCCAATGTGATATCGTACAGGAACCATGAAATAATAGGAAATTATATTGAAGAAATGTATGCAAATTAATAGAAACTACCTTCATGGGTTTAAAGTTCCTGGAGAAAGTTTTTTTGTTTTGTTTGTTTGTTTTTAGCTATATTTTGGAAAATTTTATGCTAGGTTATCGATAGGTGCCACTCCTCTCCCCCCTACTTATCTTCTGGAATTTTAAAAGGAGGAGACCAATATTTTTATCTTTAGTCTCTTCCTCTTCTATAGTTCATTTCTTCCAGGGGTGCATATGGAAGCTGGTGTGTTGGGAGTAAAGTATGGGAAGGAGAGATAACTCATTGTTGTTGTTGTTGAATTTTTTTTAACATTCAATATTATTTTATATTAATTTCAGGTGTACAGCATAGTGGTTAAACATTTATCTAATTTAAGAAGTGATCACCCAGATTAGTCTAGTACCCACCTGGTACTATATATAGTTATTACCATATTATTGACTATATTCCCTATGCTTTACTTTACATCCCCATGACTATTTTGTAACTACCAATTTGTACTTCTTAATCTTTTCTCCTTCTCCACTTAACACCCCATCCCATGTGGCAACCATCAAAATGTTCTCTGTATCTATGAGTTTGTTTCTGTTTTGTTTATTTTGTTCTTTGGATTCCACAAATAAGTGAAATTACATTGCATATGTCTTTCACTGTCTTACACTCCACTCAGCACAACAAATTCCAGGTCCATCCATGTCACCGCAGATGGCAAGAACCCATTCCCTTCCATGGCCAAGCAATATTCCATTGTATATATCCACCATCTCTTCCTTATCCATTCATCCATCAACAGACACCCAGGCTGCCTCCACATCTTGGCCATTGTAAACAATGCTGCAATGAACATATGGATGCACACATCCCTTTGAAGTGGCATTTTGGGTTTCTTTAGATAAATACGCAGAATTGGGATTACTGGGTCCTTCTTTGTCTGTTCTTATAGCCTTTGTTTTAGTCTATTTTGTCTGGTATAAGTATTGCTATGCCAGCTTTTCTTATTTTTTATTTTTCATTTCCATTTTTATGAAATATCTTTTTCCATCCCTTTACTTTCTGTTTGTGTGTATCTTTCAATCTGAAGTGGGTCTCTTGTAGGCAGAACATGTAAAGGTTTTGTTTTCTTATCCATTCAGCCTTTCTATGTCTTTTGAGTGGAGCATTTAATCCATTTACATTGAAAGTAATTATTGATAGATATGTTAGCTATTGCCATTTTATTATTCATAATTTTGATGTTTTTTTTTCCATCTTAAAGAAGTCCCTTTAACATTCCTTGTAATATTGGTTTGGTGGTGATGAACTCTTTTAGCTTTTTTTTTTCTGGAAGCTCTTTATCTTTCCTTTGATTCTAAATGAGCCTTGTGGGGTTTCTGTTGAGAAATCAGCTGAAAATTTTATGGGAGCTCCTTTATAAGTTACTAGTTGCCTTTCTCTTGCTCTTTTAGGATTCTCTCTATGTCTTTAACCTTTGCCATTTTAATTATAATGGGTTCTGGTTGGGCCTGTTTGGGTTCATCTTGTTTGGGACTCTGCGCTTCCTGGACTTGTCTATTTCCTTCACCAAATTAGGAAAATTTTCAGATTATTTCTTTAAATAGGTTCTCAACCCCTTGCTCTCTCTCTCTTCTTCTGGTACCCCTATGGTATGCTTGATATTGCCCCAGAGTCCTCTCAAATTATCCTCATTTTTAAAACTCTTTTTCTCTTTGTTATTCAAATTGGGTGTTTTATGCTAGCTTGTCTTCCAAATAGCTGATTCAGTCCTCTGCTTCATCTAGTATGCTGGTGATTTCTTCTGTGCATTCTTCATTTCACTTATTGTATTCTTCACTTCTGACTGGTTCTTTTTTAAGGATATCTATGTCCTTTTTATACTTCCAATATCCTTGTTGAACTTCTCACTGAGTTCCTTGAGCATTCTTATAACCATTGTTTTGAACTATGTCTCTGGTAGGTTGTTTGCCTCCATTTCATTTAGTACTTCTGGATTTTTCTCCTGTTCTTTTATTTGTGATGCATTTTTTTGTTTTCTCTTTTTGGCTGCCACTCTGTTTGTTTTTATGTATTAGGTAGATTGGCTATGTCTACCACTCTTGGCCAGGAGGCCTTATATATTAGGTGTCTTGTGGGGCCTAGTGGTGCAGTCTCCCTGATCACCTGTGCTGGGTGCTCCAGGAGTGTCACTTGTGTGCACTGTGTGTGCTCTCCTGTTATAGCTGAGCCTTGATTGCTATTGGCACATCAATGGGTGGGATTGACCTGCAGGCTGACTGGCTGTGTGGTCTGGCCACATTCACAGCTTATGGGCTGTTGAGTGGGATTTGCCCTAGTGGGCTCTGGTGCCTGTTGAGAACACCCTTTGTATGTGTCATTAATTGGGTGGTGCTCTGCTATGGTCTGAAGCCAACCTCCAAGTTTTTTGTTTCTGGGGCCTCTTAGGAGGAACTCTGGTGAAGGCTCAGTTCACCCACTTCCTCTGACCGGCCGGGGGCTATCTGGTAGAAGCTCCAAATTGATCCACAGTTTTTCACTCCCTGTGCTAAACCTAGAAGTATGTGGGAGAGGCCACGCTATGACCTGAGAACAGCTGCCACCAGTACCAGACAGGGGGTAACTCTGCAAAAAGCCAGGACATCCAGAAGCCTGCTGCCACCTCCCAGCTTCCTTAAGATTCAGCCACTGAGAAAGCCTTGTGTGAGTTGGGACTCAGGGAGTCACTAGAGTGGGAAGAGTTGTGGTCACCAGGTTAAAGTATACTTAGATTTGGTGCCAGTGCAGAGCCTGAAGTGACTCGGCATAAATTTCCAAGCACGTGAAGCCAGTTGCTGGCCTGCCTGGGGCCCATGGACTCTGACAGTTTTCCAAGAATGAGTGCAGTATTGGAGGAGCTTGCCACTTGGAGAGAAAGTGCCTCTGGCAATACAGGACTTGGTTGGGGTAGGTTCTCAGCTGAGTCAGCAGGGCAGAGCAGCAGAGCTTACCAGGCCAATCAGGTTCAGATTTGGCCTGTTAGGGCAGGCTCAACTTAGGAAAGATGGTGCCTTCCTTCCGGCTGCACAGGAGGAGGACCTGTCACTGGAAAAATGCTGACTGTCCTGAAGTACTCCCCCTGGAGTCACATACCTCAGTCTGCCCCTTGTATGTCTCCAAGGCCCCCCAAGTCACTGTCCCTGCGCTGGAGCCCAAGGTGAGCTCCTGGGAGTAAGAGAGTCTGTGTGTGGGCTGTGTAAGAGGATATGTGAGTTTCCTGCAACCTTCCTTCCCACCCAAGTGATCAGAATTCCCACTGTTTTCCACAGCCAGATGTGGGAGTTCCTCTTCCAGACACTAGTACTCTGGGCTAGGGAGCCTGGTGTGGGGGGCTGGGGTCCCTTGCTTCTCAGGGGGGATAACTTCCATGGCTCAGATATCCCTCCTGATTCTGAATTGCCACAGGCAGGCTTGAGGCCCATATCACGTCTCTGCCCTTCCTACCAGTCTCAAAGTGACTTCTTTATACCTTTAGTTATGTAGGACTTCTGTTTGGCTGGACTTCAGATGGTTCTTCAGGTCGATTGCTCTATTATTTAGTTGTAATTTTAATGTGTTCATGGAAAGCTGCAGGCACAGTGTTTACCTACTCTGCCATCTTGGTTCTCTTGCCTGAAAGTTTTGTATCCTAGTTATGGCTATATATTTTATAACACCTAGAATAGGGGCTTGCACTTAGTGAGCAGACAGACTCGTACATAATGATTTGCATGTTTCATTCTAAAAAAGTTTTCTAAGAAATTAATATTTGCTATACAAACATTACATGTTGGGCTAATTATTTTTGTTCCTTTCTAAATCATCAAACAAATTAACTTGAATAAGAACCCTCATATATGAGAACTACAAATAACATATTTCTGTAACAATAGATATTTACTTCAAGATTAATTTAAATGTGAACAAATTTGTCCCTATAAAAAATAAGTCAATTTAGATTTAACATATTAACTTGGGAAGAAATCAAATCAAATTTACTAGGTTCATTAAGCTTAGGGAATTAAATTTCAGAAATCTGTATTTCTTACTAATAGATTCCAAGAGTAATATTTAGCAGTCTGTCAAATATGTGCTAATTTATCATGCAAATTGGCAGTAGAGATTAAAACAAGCAGCTAGTTTTAAATATTTTTTTGCAGACTCACCAAGTGTTTATAATGTAAAATTTTAATAAAGTAGTACACTACTAATCATGAGTCCTCTCTAGCTTCACTATAAAAATCTCAGATCACTACTGAGTTACTCTATTACCATTATTGATTTACTAGCTATATCTAGATTGGGTGGCTTGCTACTGGATGCTATTACTTATAATGAGGCTGAAAATATTTATTAATATTCATTTTTCACATAAGAATACACAGTGAGTTTTTCTTTAGTTGCCTGAATTTTGTGACTTATGCAATAAATGCAGAAGAAATTATTGGTATATTTTCCAGGAGTATCTTGATGGGCATTAAAGTAGCTCTGAGATTGCAAGGAATTAAAATAGCATGCAGATGAAAACTACAGAGGGTGCCAAAAAACGTATACACATTTTAAGAAAGGAAAAAAGCTGTATTAAAATTGTAATATTCAATATATACTGATAACAAAAGATGAATATCAGGCATGTGTATACATTTTTTGGCACCCCCAGTATATTTATGTTTTAAAATAAAGAGACACAGATTATAAAGTGATAAAAGCACTACTGTCTGTCATAATAACTAAAGAGCACAGGTAGATAATAGGTTTAAATCACCATACTCAGATTTTTAGCTCTACCTCTTTAAGTTGTCATTTCTTTTATACGAAACTGGGGACTGTATTGTGAAATGTAGAGTCTGATGTGACTTCTCTGTCTTCATAAGAACCAGTTGTTTTGACTTTACATTAACATTGCCTCCTTTTCATTCACTATCTCTTTCTTTCTTTGATTAGTCATTGCCTCTATTTAAAATAATTAAAATTTAATGGCTACTAAATATAGGTACTTTTTTATTTACAATGTTTGAATTAATGCATTTTAAACAGTCTAAAAAGACAACATAATTTTTAAGAACAGCAACGGATTTCCTAAAGATCTAGTCAATAAGTCTACATAATTTGGAACAGGTAAATGAAACTGCACCTCAAAATAACAAAAAACTTTCAGTCACTGGTGATTTCAAACATTCATTCTTATCCAAGATTTTTTGATTTCAGAGAAAATCTGATTATTATTTTTCATCATTCACTATTTAGATAAAACCATGAACACAGTGGAGTGAATTGGTATAGAAAGTTTAGGAAATGAAATGCATTTGAAATGAAATAAAATGACAGACCCTTTCATTAATTAACATATTTAGCTGTAAATATGTTAGAATATGTAAGAACTTTACCTATTCTTTTTTTATTTTTATTAAATTTATTGAGGTGATATTGGTTGGTAAAATTATATAGATTTCAAGTGTACATTTCTATAACACATTATCTGTATACTGCATTGTGTATTTACTACCCAGAGTCAAATCTTCCATTGTCATATATTTAACCCCCTTTCTCTTTTTCTGTTACTCCTCCTGCCCTCTTAACCTCTGGTAACCACTAACCATTGTCTGTGTCTTTGATTTTTTGTTTTGTTTGTTTGTTTGTCTTGTTAATTTGTTGCTTTCAGTTTATATCCCACATATGTGTATTGTTCTGGACTTTTTTCATCCGACTTATTTTGCTTAGCATGATATTCTTAAGATCCATCCATGTTGTTGCAAATGGCAGTATTGCATCTTTTCTTATGGCTGAGTAGTATTCCATCACATATATGTCCCACATTTCTTTACCCAATCATCTATTGAAGGACAATTTGGTTCTTTCCATGTCTTAGCAACCATAAATAATGTTGTAATGAACATAAAACTATATGTATACTCTGGCATAAAAACAGGTACAAAGATCAATGGAATAGAATAGAGTGCCCAGAATTAAACCCAGGCATATATGGGCAGTTAGTCTATGACAATGGAAGCAAGAATTTACATTGGGGTAAAGATAGTCTATTTAATAAATGGTGCTGAGAAAATTGGACTGACACGTGTAAAAAAATGAAACTGGACCACCTCCTTACGCCATATACAAGAACAAATTCAAAATGGATTAAAGACAAATGTAAGACCTGAAACCATAAAACTCCTAGAAGAAAATATAGGGTCTAAATTTGCAGACATTACCTTGAGCAATATTTTTAGTAATACGTCCCATGGCAAAGAGAAGTAAAAGAAAAAATGAACATATGGGACTACATCAAACTTAAAAGCTTTTTCACAACAAAGGAAACCATCAATAAAACAAAAAGGAAGCCTACTGAATGTGAGAAGGTATTTGTCAACAAGATATCTGGTAAGGGGTTAGTATCCAAAATTTATAAAACACTCATGCAACTCAACACCAAAAAACAAACAACCCAATTAAAAAAGGGGCAGATATGAAGAGACATTTCTCTAAAGAGGACATACAGATGGCCAATAGATAAATGAAAAAATGTTCAACCTCACTTAGCATTACGGAAATGCAAATAAAATCCACAATGAGATACCACCTTACCCCGGTCAG
This sequence comes from Hipposideros armiger, assembly GCF_001890085.2. NCBI lineage: Eukaryota > Metazoa > Chordata > Mammalia > Chiroptera > Hipposideridae > Hipposideros > Hipposideros armiger. Next base: position 107,009 of record NW_017732214.1, read on the forward strand.
AATGGCTATCATCAGTAAATCCACAAACAACAAATGCTGGCGAGGTTGTGGGGAAAGTGAACCCTGGTGCATTGTTGGTGGGACTGCAGACTGGTGCAGCCACTATGGAAATCAGTATGGAGGCTATCTAAAAAAACTGAAAATGGAACTACCTTATGACCCAGCAATTCCACTCTTAGGTATTTATCCACAAAAGCCCAAGACATTAATTAGAAAAATATATGCACCCCTATGTTCATTGCAGTGCTATTCACAATAGCCAACACTTGGAAACAACCAAAATGCCCATCGGTAGACGACTGGATTAAGAAACTACGGTACATTTACACAATGGAGTATTACTCAGCTATAAAGAAGAAGGAAATAGTACCATTTCCAACAATATGGATGGAACTAGAGAACATTATGCTAAGTGAATTAAGTCAGTCAGAGAAAGAAAAATACCATATGGTCTCACTTATACGTGGAATCTAAAAAGCTGAATAAATGAGAAAGTAAACAGAAATAGTCTCAGAGACACAGAGGAAAAACTGAGGGTTGCTAGTTGGGAGCAGGTGGGGATGAATGAGAAGGGGAAGGGACAAGACAATACAAATTGTTAACTACAATATGGCCTCAGTCTGGGGAATATAATCAATAATGTTGTAAATAATTTTTAGGGGGCCAGATGGACTCATGTCTTGTTAGGGAGATTACTTCATAGACGGTGTAGAGGCCTGACCACCGCACTGTATTTCTGAAGCTGATGCTGAATAATATTGTATGTCAACTATAATTATATATACATATAGTCACGGGATGTGGAGTAGAGTGTGGGAATGGAGTCAATGGAATTGTAATAGATAAGTATGATATCGGGGGTGGGAGGAGAGTGGATGGGGAGGGGGGTTGTTACTTTGTGAGGGGTGAAAAGGATAACTATTGCAGTGTTCTGTGCACCTGAAACTAATAAAAAAAAGTATATGTATACTTATAGTTAAATGTTTTCAAGTTTTTGTGTAGATACCTCAAAGAGGGATTGCTGGGTCATATGGTATTATATTTTTAATTTTTTGAGGAACATCCATCCTATTTTCTGTAACGATTGTACCAATTTACATTCCAACCAGCAGTGTATGAGGGTTTGTTTTTCTCCACAACCTCTCAAAACTTGTTTTTACTTGTCTTGTTAATAATAGCTATTCTAATCTGTGTGAGGTGGTATCTCAGTGTGGTTTTGATTTGCATTTCTCCAATAACTAGTGAAGTTGAGCATTTTTTCATATCTCTGTTGGCCATTTGTTTGTCTTCTTGGAGAAGTGTCCGCTCAGGTCCTTTGCCCGTTTTTTTTTTTTTAAGATTTTTATTGAGGAGTTGGGAGATGGGAACAGTGCTGGGGAATTGGGGGAAGGGGAACAGACAAGTTGCTGTCCTTTTGTTCTTCAGTCTAGTTGTGGAGGACGTTGCTTCACTGGCCCAAGTTGGCACCATCATTGCGCTCTTCCCGGGTGAGGCAGATCAGTCGCCAGCTTCTGGACTGCCGCTCACAGCAGCTGCTGGCCACTCACACTGACTGCTGGCTACACACAGTAGCCCATGGCAAGCCACTGCAGCAGTGGCTGCAGCCTATGCCGTCGCCGGCGACTCATGGCAGCCTAACTCCAGTTTGAGCTGTTATTCAGCATCTTAGGTGTAGAGGGCAATGTCACTGGCCCTCATATGTGGGATCCGAACTGGGGCCCTCTAGCGTCCCAAGCCAGCTCTTAACCAACTCGCCACTCGGCCGGCCCCTTTGCCCATTTTAAAACTTGGATTGTTTGGTTTTTTGTTGTTGAGTTATGTGAGTTCCTTATATATTTTGGATATTAGCCCCTTATTAAAGTTGTTATTTGCAAATATCTTCTCCCATTTGGCTGGCTGCCTCTTTTTTGTTAACGATTTCTTTTGCTGTGCAGAAGCTTTTTAGTTTGATAGAGTCCCATTCATTTATTTTTGTTTTTACTTTCCTTGCCTTTGAGGTCAAATTCATAAAATCCTCTCTGAACTGAGACCCCTAAGTTTAGTACCTATGATTTCTTCTAGGCAACTTATTGTTTCAGGTCTTATGTTTAGGTCTTTGATCCATTTTGAGTTAATTTTGGTATATGGTGGCAGTTAGCAATCTATTTTCATTCTTTTGCATGTGGCTTTCCAATTTTTCCAGCACCATTTATTGAAGAGGCTTTCTTTTCTCCACTGCATGTTTTTGGTTCCTTTGTCAAAAATTACTTGCCCATACATATGTGGGTTTACTTTTGGGTTCTCAATTCTGTTCCACTGGTTTGTGTGTCTGGTTTTCTGCCATGCTGTTTTGATTAATGTCACTTTGTAGTATAAGTCGAAGGCAATGAGTATAATACCTCCAGACTTGCTCTTTTTTCCTTAGGATTGACTGGGTTATTCGGAGTCTTTTGTGATTCTGTACAAATCTGATGTTTTTTTATTCTATTTCTTAAATGCCATAGGGATTTTGATAGGGATTGCATTAAATCTGCATACTGCTTTGGTAATACGGCCATTTAAACTATATAGCCTCTTCCAATTCATGAATATGGAATGTCTTTTCATTGCTTTGTGTTGTCTTCATTTTTAAAAAAATAATATCTTATAGTTTTCAGTGTATAGGTTCTTTACCTCCTTTGTTAATTTATTCTTAGGTATTTTATTCTTTTTGTTGCAATTGCAAAAAGAATCATTGTTTTAATTTTCTTTTTCTGAAGTTTCATTGTTAATATATAGGAAACAATGATTTTTTGTGCATTGATTTTGTATCCTGCAACTTTACTGTATTTGTTTATTGTCTCTAATAGTTTTTTTTATGGAGTCTTTAGAGTTTTATACAGAAGGTGCCAAAAAACATACACACATTTTAAGATAGGAAAAAACTGTATTAAAATTGTAATAATATATACTGACAACAAATGATGAATACAAGTCCTGTGTATATATTTTTTTTGGCACCTCTGTTATATAAAGAATCATGTCATCTGCAAAAAGTGACAATTTAACTTCTTCATTCCCAGTTTGGATACCTTTTATTTCTTTATCTTGCTTGATTGTTTTGGCTAGGACTTACAGTACTATGCTGAATAACAGTGGTGATGGGACATCTCTGTCTTCTTCCTCATCTTAGAAGAAATGCTTCCAGTTTTCCACTATTAAGTGTGATATTAGCTGAGGATTTATCATATATGGTCTTTATTATGTTGAAGTACTTTCTTCTATACCCATTTTATTAAATGTCTTAATCATAAATAAATTTTGTCTTGTCAAATGCTTTTTTTGCATCTATTAATATAATAATATGATTTTTATTATTTGAAATCATTGTTTGGAAATTACTCTTCCCTATGGCACATAGTTAAACATTATCAGACTTCAAAGGCAAATAAAGAATGAGACTCAGTGGAGAATGTTCAATTTAAGTGGGTGTGTAGGCTGTCAATGGTCAACCATATCTTTTCTCGCTGTTTTGATAGATTCTCAAGATTGCTGCAAGATAGGCTGTTCCCAACTCTTGGTTGCTACCCATAAATGCATGTATGTGTGGGGGAAGGGTGGTTTTAGAAGTTTGGAAATATGTACATTCTGGTTTCTTTGTAATTTGTCTTTATATATTGTTCAGTAAAAATTTTGTATAGTAGGAAACAATTCAGAATTTAGGTGTCATTTAAATATATATTCATGTTAATTTGTTCTTTACAGTTATCAGAATATTGTAGAACATGCCTTGTATACAGTTTTGATCAAATACATACATAGGTGCCCTATCATGAATAAGTTTTGTGCACACAATCATCACTAGAATGTGAAATTATTTTAGAGGATTTTCTGGAAATAACGTAGCATAGTGGAAAAAGCACAAAACTGGATTAAGAAAGACCCTAGTTTGGGTCCAAAATCTGCCACTTAATAGTTGTATGAATTTAGATTTGTCATTTATCTCCCTGAGACAAAGTGCCTAATCTATAAAATGAAGATTAATGATACTTTTCTTCAGCCTCATAATAAGGTTTAGTAATAATACATATAAAGAACCAAGCATATAATGAGAATCAATTATTTAACTTCTATTTATTATTTGAAAACAAAGGCCAATTATTTTTGGTATGAATCTTGAATGATAGTCACATTGATTATAAGAGTATTCTTACATATCATTATAAATTCCTCCTCATGGACTACTAGGAATCTTTACTGATTTGTGCCCATCTATTACCACTTTTGTTTTCATTTATGTCTATAGGTATATGACTATTTATGAGGTGTGATCAAACAATACAGTGAATGTTTAAGTAAAAAAATTATTACAGTAAACGACACATTGCCATTAATCCCACTCAAAATAACCCCCCCTCATTTCGAACACACTTATCCTGTCATTCTTGCCACTTTCTGAAGCAGTTCTGAAGGTCCTCTTTCATGAGAGTTATTAGTTGAGCTGTCATGGCTGCCTCAATGTCCTGAATCATTTTGACTTTGGGGAGGAATCAGAAGTCACATGGTGCCAGATCCAGAAAATAAGGTGGATGAAGACACACCCTAATGGTTTTGACAGAAATTGCCATATACCAGAAGCAATGTGTGATACAGAGCATTGTCATGATGAAGGATGATTTACAGCACACTTTAAAACATGCCTTCTTTCGCTCAACCATAGCTCACACCTGGCTAACTGCACTGAATGAGGTGAAACTTGTCACACACTGTTACTAAGTTTCAATGCACTGCTTCCCATATTGAAGATCCCTGCCTTTCCATTGGATGGCACTCAGCAGCAGCATTCACTGTATTTACTGATCACAACAGAAAGGCTCCGTGTCACACATTGCTTCTGGTACACAATTTCTGTCAAATAAAAACATTATCATTTGTCCTCATCCACTTTATTCACCAGGTCTGGCACCATGTGACTTCTGGCTCTTCCTCAAAGTCAAAATGGCCATGAAAGGAAAATGTTTTGAATCAATTCAGGACATTGAGGCAGCAACTAAAGACAGTCACAAAAGAGGTCTTCCAGAAGTGCTTCAGAAACTGTCAAAAACAATGGAATAAGTATGTTTGAAGCAAGGGGAGTATTTTGAGAGGGATTCATAACAATGCAGCTTTTATTGTAATAATTTTTATTTAAAAATTCATCATATTATTTGATCATACCTCATATGTATATATAACAACCATCAATCTCTTATTTTTTATTCAAGTAGAGAAATGAAGATGCAGCTACTTTAAATAGTACAAAAACCTGGCCACATATTGATATAATAGCTTTTTTTTTCTTTTTTTTTTTTGACTGGTGAAATGACCTAGAAGAATGTAAAATGAGCCTATCATAGAACTCAGCATTTAAATTTTGATAATATTTTAAAATCTAATACAACTTTTATTCTAAATCAAATACATCTTTTAAATCAATTATTCTCAAACATTTTCTTGCTTTGGATCCCATATATTATTCCTACTGCCCTACAGTTACCTCAAAATATTACTATTATTGAGGGAAAATATATTTTAATTGACATAAACAATTGTTTGATGCTTACTATGCTGAGTTTCCACCTATCATGATAGAGCACAAGATTTTAAAAGTCAGGAGTTTATTGGAAGTAACAGAAGTCAGTCAATTCTAGTCACGTGCATGTGAATTAACTCCCAGGAAAAGTTAATCTTTTGGTGAGTTTATTAGAATATTATGGACTTATAACCAAGCCTTGTGATATGTGGAATTTAATAACCAAGTAAACATTCCCTCTCTCTTTTACAGTATGAAGCATGGGACCCTCCAATTCTATCTAGTGTCTTATGCTATTATACTTCATTAAGAAAATCTGATAGGATTTAAGCAATCTTATAGACATAACTTGATATAACAACTTCCATCAAAATATTTTTCCAACAACCTGCATGTAAACTAACATTCTCAGCCTTCTCTCAGATTCTGACAGAGCATGTGGGCTTCCATCCGCACCACTTTATTGAAACTGCTTTTGATAAGGCAACCAATAACTACCATATTGCTAAATCCAGTGATTATGTCTTTGTCCTCATTTTATTTGACCTTTCATAACCTTTTGACATATGTTTTCTCTTCACTTCTTCTGAGCCTCTTAAAAGAAAGAAAGAAAGAAAGAAAGAAAGAAAGAAAGAAAGAAAGAAAGAAAGAAAGAAAGAAAGAAAGAAAGAAAGAGAAAAAGAAAGAAAGAAGAAAGCCCTCTTTTATTTAGTCTCTAAACATTGAAGCACCCTAAATGCTCCATCCTGGGCATTCCTTTTTTTCTAAATACCACTTTTCTTAAGAGATATTATGTAGTTCTATGACTTTAAAATACTATCCATATTATGAGTATTACAAATATGTGTTCCCAGTGCTGATATCACTCCTGAACTCCAGACTAATATATATGAGTCCACTTGATATATTCACTGGGATGTCAAATGGGAAGCCTAAAATTAACAGGTCCACAGAAAAACTTTTGACTTGGATTCCTCACCTAATCTTCCTGAAAGCAACTGAAGGAAACACATCCACCAGTAGTTCATGGCAAACTCCTCATTCAGTGTTCATTCCCCTCTTTATTTTCACCTCACATAAACCAAAGTCTAGCAGGATACCTTGTCTTGTCTCCAAATATATCACAGTCTCTATCACTACTTTCTGTTTTCAATGATAAAATAAATCACTATCCCCCACATCCTTACTTCCATTCTCTCCCACCTCAAATTTATTATCTACAGAGCAGCCAGAGTAATCTTTTCAGAACATGAAGCAAATCATAAACTGTACTTCATAATGCCTTTCAGTGGCTTCCCATTTCATGTAAAAACAAAAACCCAAAACAAAACTACAACAAAAAAACTATACTATTCCCTACCTCTCTTTACTGGCTTATAGATAAACCAAGTACCTTGCCTTTCTTTTTGTTCCTAGAAAAAGACAACAAAATCTAATATCAAATCACTTGGCCCAGAGGATCTATCTTTCCAAGCTTTGTGTGACTGATTCATCTCATCACTAAAATCTCAAAAATCACCTCCTTTCATAGAGAGAGTATCTATGACCATTCATTTAAAGTATGTTCCCACATATAAACATCACTATCACATAGTCCTTGTTTATTTTTCTGAGTAAGTTTTAGTAACAACTGAAATTAATTTGTTAAATTTTTTTTGAGTGAGAAATATGTTGAGGGAAATGGTGAAGACATGGCTTAATTAAGGTGGAAGCCTCAACAAGAGGCATTAGTATCTATCTTGTAATATTTCTCAGGAAGTCCATAAAGCCCATGAAGAACAAAAATCACCTCCCTCCTCTGGCGACTCTTAAAGCTTTTTTAAGAACAAACAGACATCTTGATTGTTTTCAGCCAAATAGCTTTTCCAAGTTGGAGAAAAATAAACAGTACTCTATTCTACACTCTCTAGATTTACTTTAATGAATACTATCTTTACATTTGTTAGGAAAGATCATCTATATAAGATTGATCTCCCTCAGATACAAGTGTGGCTGTCTACTATACCTAAATGTCTCTGAGTTATTCTTTGACACTTTTTCCTGGAGGCCCTACCAAACTTTGGATGCTTAAGTTCATTCTTTGGAAGTGACCAAACTACATAGCTTGAGAGGTGCTCCGTTGATGATTCTCATGAACAGTGATCAAACTCTTTGGGTTTTATGAATCTGGCTCTTGGTCAAATCTGATTTTTATTTTTTTGACACAGCCATTCCATCTTTTGTTGGTAGGAGTAACCTTGGGAAACTTAATGTAGGCCTTTTGACAACCAGGTCACTGTCATTAAGGAAATCTGGTCTCTTTTGAAACAACTTTTTTATTGTCTGCATTTGCTTTTGAATGACATGTATGAAGATAGAAGGAAAGAAGTGGGGTTTGGTCGGAAGACTCTCAAACTGCAGTGTAATTCTAGGAAAGCTAGAGTCATCAATTAGAAGAATCATGCATCTGTAGTAACGGACCAGCACTGAGAGCCCTGCTGTGCTCAGACAAGCTGGAAGCACCTGTGGGAAGCACAGCCTCTATAAACACTGCAGTAAATCCAAAGGGGCACCTAGATGCTATTGTAAAATTCTCAATCAGCTGGGTTACCTCCTATAGAATTATTTTGCTGTCTGTCTCCTACAAAAGTAATAAAAAAGAAAGAGCTACATTATTTTCTATTGAAAGTTAACCTTTTGACAACTTACTAGATGTATGATGCTCATTCTGATTTGTCTGATCTTTCTCTAGTCAACCCTGATATGCAATTATTTGTTGATATATCTAGGAGTGGACTTACTAGGTCATAAGAAAGGTACATGTTTAGCTTCCATATATAATGCTAAATAGTTTTCTGAAGTAGTTGAACCAATTTCCACCCTCACCAGCAATGTATCAAACTTCCATTTTTTTTTTAAAGATTTTTATTGGGGAATTGGGGGGATGGGAACAGTGCTAGGGAATTGGGGGAAGGGGAACAGACAAGTTGCTGTCATTTTTGTTCTTCAATCTAGTTGTGGAGGATGTTGCTTCACTGGCCCAAGTTGGCACCGTCATTGCGCTCTTCCCTGGTGAGGCAGATCAGTCACCGGCTTCTGGACGGCCGCTCACTGCGGCTGCTGGCCGCTCACGCTGGCTGCTGGCTACACATGGTAGCCCATGGCAACCCACTGCCACAGGGGCTGCAGCCTACGCCGTCGCCGGCGACCCATGGCAACCCAGCTCCAGGTTGAGCCGTTGTTCAGCATCTTAGCTGTGGAGGGCAGTGTCACTGACCCTCATATGTGGGATCCGAACCGGGGCCCTCTGGCATCCCAAGCGAGTTCTTAACCATCGCGCCACTCGGCCGGCCCTATCAAACTTCCATTTAACCCACAGCTCTAACAAATCTTGATGTATACTGTCTTTAAAGTTTAATATAATGTACAGAATGTGCAGTGTTATTTGATTGACCTTTTAAGAATTGTCCATTTCCCTAATGACTAATGAATTTGGGTATCTTTTCATGTATTTATTGGTCATTTGAATGCCATACTTTGTGAAATGACTATTCAACTATTTGGGGAATTGTTTTTAATTAAGTTGTCTTTTTCCTATTGATTTGTATGAGTGATTTGTATGAGGGTTATATATTATTTGTTGGATCTATGTGTTGGGAATTTCTTTCACTCCGTGTACCTTGCCTTTTTTTTAAAAAAAAAAAAGACTTTTTAGAGCAATTTTAGGTTCACAACAAAGTTGAGGGGAAAGTATTAATACAAAGATTTTATACATATCCTCAATCCCTACAGATAGACAGCCTCTTCCGTTATCAACATCCCACACCACAGTGGTACATTTTTTATAATTGATGTACCTACACTGACACATAATAATCACCCAAAGTCCACAGTTTGTATTATGGTTCACTCTTGGTACTGTAAGTTCTATGGGTTTTCACAAATGTACAAGTATAATGACATGTTTCCATCATTAAATTATTATACAGAATATTTTCAGTGCCCTAAAAAAATCTGTGCTCCACTTATTCATCCCATTTCTCTCCCCCAACTCCTGACAACCATTGATCTTTTTATTGTCTCCACAATTTCGCCATTTCCAGGATGTCATATAGTTGAAACCATGCAATATGTAGCCTTTTCGGATTGGCTTCTTTCACCTAGCAATATACATTTAGGGTTCCTCTGTGTCTTATCATGGTGTGATAGCTCATTTTGTTTTAGACCTGAATAATATTCCATTGTCTGGATGTACCCTATTGAAGGACATCTTGATTGCTTCAAAGTTTTGGTAATTATGACTAAAGCTTCTGTAAATGTTCATGTACATTCATGAAAACTTTTGTAAAGTTTTCACCTCCAAGAAGTATAATTGCTAGATTTTATGGGTGATAGTATGTTTAGTTTCATAAGAAACCACTAAAATATCTTCCCAAGTGTGTGTACTATTTTGCATTCTCACCAGCAATGAATGAGAATGCCTGTTGCTCCACAACCTTGCAGGCATTTTGTATTGTCAATGCTCTGGATTTTGATCATTCTAATAGGCATGTAATTGTATTTCATTGTTTCAATTTGCATTTCCCTGTTGACATAGGATGTGGAGTATCTGCTTATGTGCCATCTGTATATCTTTCTTGGTGAGGTATCTGTTAAGGTCTATTTTTTAATCTGGTTATTTGTGTTCTTATTGTTGAGTTATAAGAGTTTTTTGCATATTTTGGATAACAGTCCTTTGTCATCTGTGTCTTTTGCAAAAAATTTCTTCCAGTCTGTCTTATTCTCTTGACATCATCTTTCACATAGGAGAAGTTTTTAATTTTAAGTAAGTCGAATTTATGAATTCTTTCTTTCATGGGTTGTGTCTTTGATGTTATATCTAAAAAGGCATCATTATACCCAAGGTCATCTTAGTTTTATTTTATGTTATCTCATAGAAGTTTTATAATTTTGTGTTTTACATTAGGTTTATGAAATATTTTTTCCTCTTCACCTTTTCCCTCTTTTTAAATTTTTCAAATGTAGTTGACATCCAATATTATTTTATATGAATTTCAGGTGTACAACAGATTGGTTAGACATTTATAAAATTTAAGATGTGATCCCTCTGACTAGTCTAGTACCTACCTGGCACTATACATAGTTATTAACATATTATTGACTATATTCCTTATGCTTTACTTTATATCCCTATGCCTATTATGCAACTACCAATTTGTACATCTTAATGCCTTCACCTTTCTCACCCTGCCTCCCAAACTCCCTCCCATCTAACAAACATCAAAATGTTCTGTGTATCTGAGTTTGTTTCTGTTTTGTTTGCTTATTTTGTTTTTATTAGATTCTACATATAAGTAAAATCACATTACATCTGTCTTTCACTTTCTGACATACTTCAGTCAGCACAATACCCTCCAAGTCTATCCATGCCACAGCAGCTGGAAAGAAACCATTTCCTTCCATGGCTGAGCAATATTCCATTGTGTATATATACTACCTCCTTTTTATCCATTCTTCAATTGACAGACATCCAGTCTGCCTCCACATCTTGGCCACTGTAAACAGTGCTGCAATGAACATATGAATTCACATGTCCCCTTGAAGTAGCATTTTGGGTTTCTTTGGATAAATACTCAGAAGTGAGATTACTGGGTCTTTTTTTGTCACTTGTCATAATCTTCATTTTAACACGATTTTGTTAGGTATAAATATTGGTACCCCAGATTTTTATTTGTTTCCATTTTTATGAAGTAACTTTTTCCCACCCTTCTACTTTCAGTGTCTGTGTGTCTTTTGATCTGAAGGGAATCTGTTGTAGCCAGCATACATAAGGGTCTTATTTTCTTATCCATTCAGCCAACCTAGCTTTTGATTGGAGCATTTAACCCATTTACATTTAAAGTAATTATTGATAGATATGTGGTTATTGTCATTATATTATTCATATTTATTTATTTATTTATTTATTTATTTATTTATTTATTTATTATCTTAAGGAAGTCCCTCTAAGATTCCTTGTAATACTGGTTTGGTGGTGATGAACTCCTTTAGCATTTCCTTGTCTGGGAAGTTCTTTATCTGTCCTTTGATTCTCAATCATAGCTTCGCTGGGTAATCTTGGTTATAGGTTCTTACTTTTTATCACTTTGAATATTTTCTTCTAGGTCCTTCTCATCTGCAAAGTTTCTGTTGAGAAATCAGCTGACAGTCTTATGGGAGCGCCCTTGTAGGTAGCTAACTGATTTTCTCTTGCTGCTAAGATTCTTTCTTTGCCTTTGACCTTTGGCATTTTAATGATGATGTGTGATGGTGTGGGCCTCTTTGAGTTCATCTTTTTTGGGAATCTGTGCTTCCTGGGCTTGTATGTGTATTTATTTCACTGGGTTAGAGACGTTTTCCATCATTATTTTTTCAAATAGGTTTTCAATTCTTTGGTCTCTCTCTTCTCCTTCTGGCACCCCTATGATGCAAATGTTGGCATGCTGGATGTTGTCCCAGAGGAGCTTTAAACTCTTCTCATATTTTTTTATTCATTTTTCTTTTGGCTATTCTGTTTGGTTATTCTCTGTTACCTTATCTTCTATATCGCTGATTCAGTTCTCTGCTCCATCTAATCTGTTGATTCCCTCTAATGTAGTCTTTTTTCAGTTGTTGTATTCTTTATTTCTGATTGGTTCTTTTTTATGTTTTCTATCTCCAGTTTTATTCTTCCTATGTCTCTCTTGAAGTTCTCCCTAAGATCATTGAACATCTTTATAACCCATGTTTAGAATTCTGAATCTGATAGATTGTTTGTCTCTATCTTTTTAAGTTCTTTTTCTGAAGCTTTGTTCTGTTTTTTATTTGGGACATGTTTCTTTGTCTCCCTATTTTGGCCACCTCTCTGAGTTGTTTCTATGTCTTAGTAGAGTGTTTCTTAGTCTTAGTAGAGTGGTCTTATGTAGTAGGTGTGCTGTGGGGCTCAGTGGTGTAGTCTCCTGCATCACCTGAGTTGAACTCCAGGTTTGTTTCTTGTGTTGGTTGTGTGTGCCCCTTTGTTGTACTTGAACCTTGGTTGCTGTTTACACATCAATGTGAGGGATGGATCCTAGGGCTTATTGATTGTGAGGACTGGCCATGACTAAAGCAGAGGAGCTGTTGTGCAGGAGCTGACCCTATGAAACAGGATTTGCTTAGCCAAGCTCTGGTGCCTACCCAGTCTGCCCTTTGGTGGTGTTTTCCCAGAGGCAGCCAGGTTTTGCTCTGGCTGGGTTCAAAGCTGGCCACCAGGTGTGCCAATTCTGGGGCCTCCTAGGAGAGACTGCACCACAAGCCGAGTTCAGCCAAAGCCTGTGCCCTACCCAGGGCCACCTGACATGAGACACAAAGCAATCTGAAGGTGGCTGCCACCCACACTGGGCTTGCGTGTACCTCCAGAGGCCAATCCAAAAGCCAAGACCAGCTGTCATTAGTTCCAGGGTTGGGACTGCTCAGCCAGAGGTATGAGATATGTTGAAGGCAGATTTTGTTTGTTTGGGTTTTATGAACCTTTAAGAGATTTTTAGGAAAGCCTGCAGCATGAGCCAAGACAGGCTGTTTAGGCAGGAAAACCACTAGAAGTGGCTTGAATTTTCCTGAAAGTTGGGCAGGGCAGGGACCCTGGGAATCAGAGCGAATGAATGGTGTTAGCCAGGTTGATGAAGACTCAGAAATGGCAGACACCTGTGTCTGAACACTGGGGGGAGGAGGGGTAGAGAGGGAGGCTCAACCAAGAAATAATGGATTTCACCAGCTCCTTCGTCTGAGAGAAAGTTACTCTTCCAGCCCTCACTCTGAAGCCAGAGAACTCAGCTCCTCCCTATATGTATTTCCATAGCGCCTTTTGAGGTGCTGCCCCAGCACTGGAGCTCAAAGCAAGTGAATCCATCAGCGAGTAAGCCTATGCGTGGTCTCTTTAAGAGAATTGCCTGGGACTGCAACCACCACGGTATCATTAACAACAAATTCCACTGGTTTCCACAGCCAGAAGTTATGGGAACTTCTCTCCCCAGCAATGGAAGCCTGGGCTGGGGAGCCTGGTGTGGGGCTAGAACTCCTTGTTTTTCTGGGGGGACTGCCACAGCTGAGATATCCCTCCCAATTTTTAATGGTCACACATGGGTGTGGGACTAGCCCATTCCACATCTCCATCCCTCCTACCAGTTTCCAAGTGGTTTCTTCTGTATGACCATAGTTGTGGGGCTTCAGTTCAGCTAGACTTCATGTGATTATCAATGATTGTTTCTTTGTAGTTTAGTTGTAATTTTGATGTGGTTGTGAGAAAAGGAAATCACAGCATTTACCTACTCCGCCATCCTGACCAGACCCTCTATAATCCGTTTTGAGTTAATTTTTGTAAAGAGTGTAAAGGACATGTCTAAATTCATTATTTTCCTTGTGGATGTCTAATTGTTCCAGTGCCATTTGTTGAAAAGACTCTCTGACTCCATCACGTTGCTTTTGCTCCTTTGTAAAAGATTAATTGATTATTTATGTGGATCAGTTCCTGGGCTCTTGACTCTGATCAATTGATCTATTTGCCTATTCTTTTGCCAATACAACACTGTCTTGATCACTATAGCTTTATAGTTTAAGTCTCAAAGTTGGGTACCATCAGTCCTTCAACTTTGTTTTTCTCCTTCGATACTGTGTTGGCTATTCTAGATCTGTTGCCTCTCCATATAAACTTTTTGTCTATCTCCACAAAATTACTTGCTAGATTTTGATTGGGATTGTACTGAATCTGTAGACAAGTTGGGAAGAAGTGACATCTTGATAATATTGAATTTTATTATCTTTGAACATTGAGTTTCCTATTTATTTAGATATCCTTTGATTTTGTTCATCAGAATTTTGTAGTTTTTCTTATATAGATCTTTTACATAGTTTTTATATTTACATATAAGTATTTCATTTAGGGGGTGCTAATATAAATTGTATTATTTTTAATTTCAAAATCCACTTGTTTACTGATGGTGTATTATAAAATGGTTTAGTTTTGTATGTTAACTTTATATCCTGCAACCTTGGTATAATCTCACTTATTATTATTATTATTTTTAGCTGAGCCATCCTGCCACCTGTTGGCAGCTCAGTTTGGGCCAGGAATCAAACCAGCGCCCCTATTGCTCAGAGCACTCTTGAGTGAGCTCTTAACCCACTGAGCCACTCTGCTGGGCTGTATAATCATTTATTAGTTCCAGGAGATTTTTAAATCAATTCTTTCAGATTTTCTACGTAGACAATTATATCATCTGTGAGCAAAGGTGGTTTTATTTCTTTCTTCCCAATTGTTTCCTTTTCTTGTCTTATTGTATTAACTAGAAATTCCAGTATGGTGTTGAAAGAAGTGTTAAGAGGGGAGAGATATCCTTTACTTTTACTTGAACTTGGTGGAAAAAGCTTTGACTTTCTTATTATTAAGTATGATTATAGGATATTTTTAAAAATAAAATTGTTACAAAATATTTCTCATGTGGGAAATGGTAGAGATGTGGGCTGAAAAAGTGGACGCATAGGAGGAAGGCAACAGCAACCATCACATTGAGAAGAGGCCATCACTTTAATTTCATAGGCAAACTGCAAGTTTTCTTGGGAACCCACAAATGATTAAAAGTGCTTTTTCTGATAACTTAGCTTCTTTAAGAACAATGTGTCTTTCCCAATAGCTTTCAGTCAATCCACATAATCAAGAGAGAAAAGGACTATAGAATATCTTTGAATTTAACTTTGATAAACAATGCCTTTGTTTTGGTTTGTAGAGACAATCATTACACGATTGATATTATTCAGATATGAGCAAAACTTTGGCTGTATTCTAACTAACGTCTTAAAATTATTCTTTAAAATTTCTTTAATTTTTTACCCTCTCTTCATAGAATATAAACTGAGAGAACTGGGAACAAAAGTATCTTGTTAGCTGCTTTACAGTGAATACATAGGATGATTTTTAGTACACAATACATGCTTGGTAAATATTTGTCAAATAAATCAATAAAATATGAACTAACAATCATATAACACATACATTTTTCTGACATGAACAATCAGACAGAGAGCTGGACTTGGTATTTTGTAATTGATTTCCAATTATAAAACCATATATTCTGACTTAACAGCATGAAATTCCATGGCTTTTAAAAGATTTTTGAAATCCAGACTTTCCAACTCTCAAATAAATATTTTTATTCCAATCTGTATCTTCATAATTTAACTTGAAAAAAGTTTAATTTAAATACAATCTACATAGACTACTTAGTGCTAACAATATTTAGTTACAAACAAATTCCTAATAACTGCCTGTTGTAGCTCCTGGCATAATGAAAGTGCTATATGAGTAGTTACATTTTTGTTGGTAACAACTAACTACCACATGGCTCCCTGTTCCACCACAAGCCTTTGGTTACTTCAAGGCCATAACTTAACCTTTTTCTCCAAACAGAGTAATTCATAGAGTCAAATGTACAAAAATTTAAATGGAACATACATCTGCATGAATGTGCTTCTATAATTATTATAATATATCTTGTAATAGGGAAATATGTAGCACACAAAATATACTAGGTGTTCCCACATAAAATTAGTAAAAGCCATATTTATGTATCCATATAACAGAATAGACTGATAGAATTGCTTGAACATAACCAGTTCAGGAAAGAAAATCTATTAGTTCATAATTTTTTAAACATAAATACATGCAATTAAAGAGTTGAAACCACTATGCAGTTGGGTAAAGCACAACTGTGAGACTTGAAAGGTTTCTGGTATTCTATGACGGATGTACAGAAAGATAACAATGTAAACACAGCTTCAGTAAAGAGAACAAAAGAAGCCCTCTAGGTTGGGTTGAGTAGAGATTATACTCATACTTCTAGTTTAATACTGATGAGAATTAGAAAAGAAAGTCAGAGAAATAGGCTGGCATATCTGCTATTATTTTATGTATTGTAAAAAGTAATGGTTCTAAAACCACACAAATTCACATTAACAATTTAATTGCACTCGGCTATGCTTTTCCCAATCTTATGCAGCTAAGAGATTTCGACTTTCTGAAGAGGATGATATATTAGTGTAAGTCTAGGTTTTTAGGTCTATGTGAAAAAACATTAATAGCCAACTAATTTTTCCACACATTCTTAGCTGTTAGCTAGGATAAAAATATGAGGTGTGATTAAAAAATATGGTGAATGTTTAAGTAAAAAAAAATTACTACAGTAAAAGACACATCGCCATTAACCCACCTCAAAATACTCCCTTTCACTTCAAACATACTTATCCCATCATTCTTGCCACTTCTGAAGCGGTTCTGGAAATCCTATTTCATGAGTGTCTCTAGTTGCACTGTCAGGGCTGCCTCGATGTCCTGAATGCACCCAAAATGTTTTCCTTTCATGGTCATTTTGACTTTGGGGAAGAGCTAGAAGTCACATGGTGACAAATCCAGTGAATAAGGTGGATGAGGACATACTGTAATGTTTTTATTTGTCAGAAATTGCTGTACCAGAAGCAATTTTTTAATTTTAACATTCATTGTATTGTGTGATTACACTTCATACATATAAAGC
>NW_017732214.1:126516-132778 GCF_001890085.2 Hipposideros armiger
GCTAGAGAGAGTTTAGGGTTGATCCTGGAATAGTATGAGGGATTTAATGAGCAATACTTAGGTTGGGAAATCAAGCAGCAATGAAAATGAGCAGTAATTATATTAGAGGAAGAATTTTTAACAAATGTAGGAGACAGGGTCATTAGTAATGACAATTTCTTAGGAAAGAGGATATAATAAAAGAAGTGAAGGAATTGCCATAGGATAAAAAACATTTGTTCTTAGTAACTAGACAAAGAAATGTTAGGTGCACATAGAGTAGTAGTTCTCAGCTTTGCCTGCAATGTTTTCCCTCTCAAATGTAGAATCCAAGTAAAAATGACCAAGTCCTAAACTACAAAATTAGTCTGGGTATAAAAGGAAGAAAGTACTAGTGACACAGCAGGCAGTAGAAGAAGTAGAATTTGATGATAATGTAGATGAGAATTCATAATATTAAAGAACCAGGAAAGTTCATTTAGCAAACACTATACTCTGGCCTAGAAGGCCATGGACTTCCAGTAGGCACTAAAGTTTAAACTCTGTCATAGAATTCAAGGCCATTTGTAAAATGTCACCTCCTCAGTTTCCCTCTTTTTCTCATTTATTCCTAGACTCTTTCTATGTTCCTCTGATACAGGCTTATTTGCTATCTCTTGCACAAACAATGCTTTACCACAGTTTATTATACTCCCCTTTTTAAACGATCTCTTATTCCTCACCCTTATTCATTTTGACCTAGGGAAAATTACTGAGTTTCTCCATGTCTGTATTTATAAAATAATACAATTTCTTTTAGAAAGATTTCTGAGAATTAAAAAAGATAGTACATTTTGAGACGAGAACCTAGCGCTTAAGTGCTCAATAAGTGATAGTCTTAAGCTGTAAACATCTGATTTAAGGTTCCCAAAGTCATACTACTTCTGATCTTAGAGCACGGTTAACATCATATACATATTCTACTGCAGAGACTGAGCACTGACTTGACAGGTCACATGTTTAGCTCTCACAACCCAGTGCCCAATAGGGTTTCATGAATTTCTCTCTTCCTCTCCTATCTATCTATCTATCTATCTATCTATCTATCTATCTATCTATCTATCTATCTATATCATTTATCTATCTATTATCTATCTATAAAAATGATATATAATAAATATGCTTATACAATTTTATTATTAAAAGTTTAACATCCATGTTGATTTTATGTACCTGTAGGCATTTCTGTTTTTCACTTTAAAGGTTGATCTTTAGCCTAATAAGTAGGAAATTAGATAAGAAAGGCCATAACATTAACTCCTACTTAGAGAGTTATGTGTCTGCACTCAGTAAGTCAATATTCTAAAGCTTTAAGAGCAAATTTCCAAAAAAATTCTTCTTTCTTTATACGTGGAAGTTCTCACCTCAACATATAAATCACAAGGCTTTTTCCTTCTGCCCCAACCTTCCCCATTCACCTCAGTCTAAATACCCTCTGAACAGCTGCTTCATCTCTTTCTCCACTGTGTTAGGCACTTTTTACTTACCTTTTTATAGATCAGATCACATCATTTTATAATACTTATAATATTCTTTTGTAACAATATTTATTCTCTTCCATTGGACTAAACTCTTTGGAAATTGATATCATGACATATTCGCTTACTTATCTCAGCTCCTCATACAAAACCTGACACATTGTAGAAACTGAACAAAAGTTTGTTTAATAAATAAAGGAAAGCTTTGGCAAAATAAGCAGCATTTCAGGAGAAAAGCTCCTACTCTATTTTCATCTAGGGTTTATGGAGACAGCATTTATTCTTCATCGTTCCATTCTTTCTTTGTTCCTTAAATTATATTCCTACTTTTGGTAGAAAACTATCTTTGATAGCAATTTATCTCATTCTTCGTTAAAGAAATTGGCTTGGGTTCTGTGAAAATTTCATTGCCCTATATAAATGTTTTAGGGATGTAGAAACAAAAAGATCCAGGCCTATGAAAAGTGTAATGAGTCCCAGCATGACCATTTGTGATGGGGATTTAACTGCTTTGTTTGTGAGTTTCAGCTAAGAAAACAGATTACCTTTATCATGTGCTAATACCCCAGAGTCGATCTAAACTGCTCCACTATGGAAAGACATCATGGGGATGCCAGCAAACACTCTAAAAGCTGAATCCTGTAAACCTGTCAGCTGGGGAACAACAACAAAAATTATTACTGGTGCCAAACTTCCACTCAACACTCTTATCCCTTATTCAGGACTTAAAACTAATCAATAAATCATTGTGATGCATTCCAAAATTGAAATTCTATTTCCATAATAATGGAAATACTTGCATAGAAAATATTGCTTACTGAATGTCTAAGAATCCAGAGAATAGCATACATAATTAAAGAGAATATTTGTAAAAGACGTTAGATTAAATTGTTATAGTGTCACAAATGTCAAATATTACTTAATGTCACTTGATCACCAAATCTTTCCGTGTATTTTTGTGTTTCCATAAATTTTCACTTGGCTTGTTTTCAAAATTTATTTGTCACTAAGTGATGTTATCTTTCCACTAAAAGCTTTAAAAATTGTGAGAGCTCTATTTAAATCCTTGGTGAGTATATTTCTGCCCTCTTTCCCACTACCAACACGCAATAGTAATACATTACGAAGACAGTACTCCATACATTAAAATTAAAGGCAATGAATATGATTGTCATATGTAAAAATATGAGCCAAATATCAAGAAAGAAATCCTTTCATATTTATTCAATAAATGTTTCCAGAACATTTTCCTTGAAGTAAAGCAATTTAATTTCCCTTTCTATATTATTCTCAATGGCTATAAACTTAATTAGCTTTATGTTTCCCATTTATTTGCATTCATGATAAATTTCATCTTAGCATAACTTTTTGAAATCAAGATAGGAACTAAAAAGATGTAAGTTTGATTAGTGGAAGAAGAACAATAACAAGTAATCATAGAGGTGAGATGTTAGTTGGTGTCTGGGTGGTTCTATTCATAGTAACAATGGGAGATAATATTTCTGTGTCCTTTACTGTTCAACAACACTTTACCAAATCACTTATTGTAATGCCAATTACACTGCACTTGAAATTCACAGGTATTTTAACAGCATAATGGCACATGGATAGAATAAAAAGACTTTTTTTTTTCCAAAAGGGAAGCTGTGCTTGTTTTGCCAGAACTTTCTTGTTTTAAATTTTGAAGTTCAAGACGAGAAAGATTTGAGTATTTCAACTTCTCAAAAATTCTGGTTAGGGTGTATTTGCATTTAGAGATTGACTAATTTTCTGAACAAGAAACATATAAATTAAAATGCACATAAATTTTCTTTTCATAGAAATAAGCTTGAATAATTTTAGCATGGAGCAGTATCTTATGTTGATGAAAGCATGTCTAAACCTATAGAAAAGTTTTATAAATATTTATTTGAGCCAAATCCTTGAGGACATGCCCAGAAGCAAGAGCTCAACAGATTGAGAAAATGCTCCAGAGAGTGACAGTTTTCCAATTCCTTTTATGCATTAGAATCAAAGGAAAAAACATGAGAAAGGTACATGAAATCCATTGGTGATAGAGTAAGGAAGATGGAGAAAGCAAAGTGGGGAAATCTGTGGGATTGGCTAAAAAGCAAAATGGAGAAACACATACTTCTTTTACACTGGTGGACACAGGACAGTTAATAATGAACATTTACAGCACATAGAGATGATATTCGGGGAACAAGATAACACTGAGGGGTTCTGTGGTCTCCTGCTCTGGTGGTCCTGTGTCCTGGTGCCTGAAGTTGTGGTTCCAAGGGGTCTAGGAAAGAAAATTACTCTGACATTTCAAAGGTACGTTATCCTAGCTGCATAAAAAGAGTGGGCAGGGCTCACTGAAGGCAAAGACTGACCTTTGCTAAGGAAGCTACAGGCCTAGGATGTGACTACCCATCATGGCCTGCCCAGTCAGAAATTTATGACCAGACCATCCTGTGTGGTTATTTTCAGTCACTGATCTTGTCAGGCCTGCCATGTACCCCTTCTGAGCTTGTCAGGTTTATTACATAGACCCCTTTCATTCACACTTAGATACAGATGTTGAGAGGGAATCTTGATTTGTTTCTTTGTGTGCCAATATACTGTGTTTCCCCGAAAAAAAAGACCAGGTCTTACGTTAATTTTTGCTCCAGAAGTCTACATTTATTCATTTATTCATGTACAAAATCTACATTTATTCAAACAGTCATATCTGGCTGACGATGTTAATTAGGGCTTATGTTTGGGGTAGGGCTTATATTATGAGCATCCTGAAAAATCATGCTAGAGCTTATTTTCCAGTTAGGTATTATTTTTGAGTAAACACAGTAGCTAGTGGATACTTATAGCTATTTCAATTCACCCAAAAGTAAAACAGTAGGCCATTATCTGGTAATCTATATTTTTCTATAACAAATTTAGACAACTTCAGGGTGAAAGAAGAATGAAAACATTTGCAGTCAGAATTCAACTTACCTGCCTGTATAATTTCAATTCCCAAGTAATAATTATTAAACATTTTTTATGATTTTTATAAATCTGCCATTAATCTGTTAAGAATATAGAGAAAATCTACTATAAATAAATAAATTTAGCTAAATTTAATAAAAGGCACTGCTTATTTTGCCAAAATATTAATTGCAATTATAATTTGGGTTCCCTTGTTTATGTATTTATTTATTTATAACAAAACTTGAATGATATTGCTAACCTCAGATTTCATAACAGCATTATAGCATTGGTAATAATACTATAAAAATTATAATTTGTTGAATACTTTCTATGTTGTAGGTACTAGGATAAGCACTTTAAGTACATTATCACATTTCATCCTCCCCCAAACTGCAAAGAAGCAGTCATTATTCCCAATNATGAATGATAGTCTAAACCTTATGCACCCTACATAGATAGATGATAGATAGATAGATAGATAGATAGATAGATAGATAGATAGATAGATATTTTAAATAAGAGATCAAAATACCTTTCTTCTTATAAAAATCTTTATCTGGACTATGTCGGTCAGAAAACATCTCTTCCTTTTTCTCTTTGGTTCATGTTTCATTACAAAATTTTGAATTTATATAATGAAATAATTTATTCATTTATAAAATGTGTAAAGATAAAATTTAGGGGAAGACTGGCTTTATTAAATAACTATGCAGGAAATGGTAAAAAAAAAAAGTCTGGGGTAATCGAAGTATCCACTGATTTTTTTTCTCCCTATGGAAAGCCAAGACCTATAGTGACAGTCTGACTAGCAGAATCCTGCTTCTCTATGAAGATGCTAGCTAAAGCCAGCTAAGGCCAGAGGGTTTGGTGAAATTGATGCTGTTGTTGTATTTCAAGTACCATTCTGACATCACAAGGATTTCCACACTAGTCTTTGACAATTTTTATTGACTGTCTAATCTGAGGTCTTTTTTAAGCTAGATTTTTTGGGAATAAAGTGGAATAAAGCACCACACAATACCTGAGTACACAACATACACAAACAAACACCAACTTTAGTTGGTGATAGAACTGTGAGTGGAATCTCTTCAGATCTCAGGCAATGTTCAGAGTTCTCTAAAAGTGAGCTGCACATATGAAACTGAAAAACAAATGAATCTCTTGCTTGGAATTAGATTTCTGACTTGAATAACTGGATGAATGATAGTGTTGATTATTGAGGTGAGAAAATAAGAGGAAAAATTTCATGAGTAAATTTTTGCAGTGCATTTGGAACTTCCATGAAATGTCAAGGATGGAACTGAATATATGTTTCTGAAACATGGGGTGAGAATATATTGATGATAGCAGTTTGGCTGCAGTATATATCATAATTGAAATCATAGACCTGATTGAAAATACCCAGGGAATGATGATAGAGAAAAAATAAGAGAGAATTGAGAAATTCCATCATTTAAAGACATGATAGGAAGAGATGATGTTAGGTGACAGAAAAACCTACCATAGAGGTATAAAGAAAACCAGGAGTGTATGGTGCCAGAGAAATTAAGAATAGAGAGGGTTTCAAGCAGGAAAGAGAGATCAATAGTGCACAATGCTACCAAGAGTTCAAATAAGATAAATAACAAACTATGGATGTTGGACATAAAGTGGCAGTCTTAATAGGGGCCGGCCGAGTTGCGCGTTGGTTAAGAGCTGGCTTGGGATGCCAGCTCTGAGCAGCAGAGCCCTGGTTCAGATCCCACGTGGGGTCCAGTGACTCTGCCCTCTACAGCTAAGATGGTGAACAACAGCTCGACCTGGAGCTGGGCTGC
>NW_017732214.1:137775-142031 GCF_001890085.2 Hipposideros armiger
TTTTTCTGTTGGCAACCTAACAAAAAATTGCATTGATTTATCATGATTTATTAAGCTAGTACTCAGTTCATTGACACTTAGGTTTGTTTTACTTTTCCTTCTACAAATAATAATCATGTGTGTGTGTGTGTGTGTGTGTGTGTGTGTGTGTGTGTGTACATGCCTATTTGACAAGTAGTCCTTGTCAAATACCTACCAGAAATTTTACAGGTGAAAAAGCCGGGTCAAGGATTAGACAAACATTTAAAATTTTGATAAACCCTTCCAAATTGCCCTCCAAAATGATTAAACAAATTAACATACTCTCCAAAAGTTATAAAAAAATCTAGTCTCCCACACTCTTTCCAATATAGTCTCTCTTTAATTTTGTCATAAGTGAAGAATAATAGTTTGAAATCTGACATTGTAAATTATGAATAATTTTCTAATATAACTGTTATTTTAGTTTTTCCATTTCCTTTTTATATTTTTTGGTGCCAGGTTATTTGTATTTATAATTTTGACTAGAAAATGTTACTTCTATTTAGATATTAGTCCTTTTTTCATGTCTGCTGCCAACACTTAACACATTTTCTTCTCCCTTTGGATATATTTTTATTTTTTATTTATGTAGAAATTTTAGGTAGTCAAACTTGTTGATATTTTCTTTTAAATCTTCTGTGTTCTGTAATAAACTTAGAATAGCCTTATCCAGTCTTAAGATAATAATTAAGATTTATTCATCTTTCCCTCTGGTACTTTTACAGTTTATTTATTTTTTTACTTTAAAAGCATTTATTCATTTGGATTTTAATAAGCTGTAAACAGTGGTATAGTTCTTTAGTTTTATTTTTTTTTAAGGTTAATCAGTTACACCAACACTATAGATTCAATAATTTACCTAGTCACAGTGATTTAAAATGCCACTTGTATCATTTTCAAAATCCCTGTATGAACTTTGAATTTTTCTATTCTTTAGAGGATGGGGACAAAGCTCACTCCTGCCCATGTTTCCCTCACTCCAGTAGGGAAGGGAGTCAAAGACAACCTGGAGTGCATGCTTAGTTTTAAAAGACATATTCAAATTAACAGGCTATATTTGTTACCATGCCATTTACATTGGGGTAATTTACAAACTAGCAACATGATAGGATTGATTTTGAAGTTAGTTAAGGTAAGGCTTTACTCTATTATTCAATTTCTAGTTCATCTGTCAAGCCAGATGGACTCTCCACATTCAAAAATAAAGACAAAGATGAGTCTTGATACTTTAAAAATACCTTTGCATTGATTTTGGTACTAGGTTCTGAGATGCTTTTACTAGATAACATTGATTAAGAGTATGAGATTTCAATTTTTATCCAATGGAAACTTGAATTTAAAAATTTGAGAAGTTCTGATTTGAATTAATGTTCCTTCCTAACTAAGCAGCAGAATAACGTCTAGCTAAAAGTTTGTAAAGGGAAGGTGGCCCTCCATTCCATTGTCAGCTCTCCAGGTTTTGAGCCTATCTTGTCACACAGCACAAGGAAAACATGAGGCCGTGTTTCTAAGGATGCAACTCCAGTGAGAGGAGTAGAAAGAAACCTTTCTTGCAGCAAATATCTCTTATCTCTCTGTGATGTGCTTTTCCATAGGCCTGTCTATCCTTGCCTTCTACAGCCATCTGTGAGGTGGTATTAGTGTGGGAGCCTTTGGGAAAAGGCCCAAGTGTCCCAGCAGCTTGCATAAGGCCCAAAATCTACAACCAACCCACGTGAAAGGAGTCCTTTTCACATACCTATTGCTCAATTTGCCAGTACTCCATGTAGGAAGTGAGGCCAAAATCACATGTAGTAAAATGTAGCATTAATCTGGCAAGTCCTTTTGTATATCTCCCTCCAAAAGCAGTGGAAGGCAGCAAGGACCAATTGAGGGCCTGAGGTTGCAGTAAACTGAATAGTTTTTGTCTGTCTCATACATTCCCTCTTATTTTCCTGATAGTATCTAGTATTTTCCTGAGGAACCACCCTTTCAACTTTTGTGTTTTGGGTCTACTTAACTTTATTTCTGACAGTAGGCACACACATGTGGTTTACGCTTAACCAGTCAAAACATCAAATTTCCCTTGCTTAACAATTGATTCAGAGATGAGTAAGTGACCCCACTCTCCCAAAAAAGACATTGAGGTTTTTATGAGATTATTGGAAAAGAGACTCAGACTAATATTTTGATGAATATGAATCCACAAGAAGTCAGGGGAAGCATGAGTTTGAAATTACCAAAAGCCACTTAATGGAGCCTGGATATGAAGCCAACTCAGGGAAGGAATGAACCAAGAAATCAAGACAAATTAGATCTTGGCAGTTTAATTGCATCCCTGAATCAGTGCATATATGAAGCCACTGGAGTTGAACTTTTCTAATGCATAAACACATTACTTTTTAAATTCCCAGTTTGAATGGTAATTTATATGCCTTTAAAGAACACTAATATAGGAAGTACAAGATTACTGCCAAATACATTGGAATTTCAACATGACTAAAAGGTGCATTTTCTTTTTGTCAACCTGGTATTCTCAAAGATCAGAGGTACTTTAAGCTATTCCTCATCCAGTGCTATTTGAGGATGAATTCAGTGTGTCTTGAGACCAGATAATTTACATAAATTTTATGAAATTTTTAGAGTGCAATAGACTAAAATTATGACTATTTCCTTTAAGGCATTTCTAGGTTGGATGAACAGAATACTTATAAATTCAGGCAAATACTGTAAGTATTAATTCTTGCTTTATAAAATGTCTATTTCTTGTTAATTTGGAAAAGGCTGATCTCTTTTCATTATAGCCTCTTCTTTTTCTCAGTTTCATACATATTTTCTATCTCTCTGCCTCAATGGCAGGAGTTTGGTATATCTCAACTTCATTCCAGGTAGAAAGTGTGAAAATTTCCCTCCATTGAAGTTAGATGCTTATATGCAAATGAAGTTCTGGTCATTATTTAATCTTATGTGAGAGGTAGAAGATGGAAATAAAGTGGAAGTTGTACTTTTGCTGCTCTGGGAGTTGGCTAGCAATTTAGTGAAGATATGAATATTTAGAAAGAGAGACAGTGGCCTGACTTCCCATAAACATCTAATGTTTTGTTTGGTGTGTATAAAAGGAAGTTTCAGCCATGTCTTCAGTAGCAACAGCAGCAGACTCTAGATTGCTGAAATGCCATGACATATATATATATATATATAGTCATGAAACCATCAGCACAAAGAAGATAATGAACATATTTAGCAAAGTCTCCAACGTTCTATCATGCCCCACCATTACTCCTTCTCCTGGCTTTTCCTTGTCCCCCTCATCCCTAAGCAAGCACTGAATAATCTGCTTCCTGTTATTAAAGACCTGTGTTCATTTTCTAGAATGTTGTATAAATGGAAGCATACAGTATGTATTCTCTTTTTGTCTGACTTCTTTTACTTAGCATAATTATTTTGAGATTTATCCATGTTGTTGTATGTATTATCAATTTTTTTATTGTTGTGAACTGTTCCATCGTCCGATGTTGATAAATCTAAATTCTTACCTATTCATTGTTGATAGACATTTGAATTGTTGCCATTTTTTAGCTATTACAAATAAGACTGCAACGAACATTTATGTACAAATCTTTGACTGAACACAAGCATTCATTTCTATTGAAATATCTAGGAGTAGAATATCTGGATCAATAGGTGGTGTGTTTCTAACTTTAAGAAACTACCAAATTGATTTGCAAAGTGATTGCATCATTTTACATTCTAACCACTATTGTATGATAGTTCTAGGTGTTGAATATCCACATCGACACTGGGTATAGTTAATGTTTTTAATTCTAGCTATTCTAGTGGTTGCATAATAGTATCTGATTGTGGTTTTAATTTACATTTCCCTAATGATTAATGATGCTAGGTACTTCTGTGCTTATTTTTCCTTAGTATATTATCTTTGATGAAGTGCTTGTTCATGTGTATTGCCTATTTAAAAAATTGGGTTGTTTCTCTAAATTTGGTGTCAGTAATGCTGACCTAATGTAATAAAATCACTGTTAAAATGTATCAACTTCTGTCCAGAGAAAGAGAAAAACTAAAATTTACTGATATCAGAAATGAAAAGGAAACAGTAGTACAGTTTCTGCAAGAATGAAGATAATAAAGCTCATATAAACAAACACTTGCTAGTGAATTTGAAAATATAAATTTAATGGGCAATTTCCTTTAAAAATCAAGTCATCAAAATCAATACAAGAGCGATCTTGGAGGAAGAA
>NW_017732214.1:148916-201837 GCF_001890085.2 Hipposideros armiger
AAAAAAAAAAGATCACTATATCTTTATAATTTCGACAGCTGTTGTCTAATTTTCCTCCTTACTGATGTATTAACTTACACTTGTATCAGCAGTGTATAAGAGTGTTTGTTTTGCTCCAACTTTGCCAACATAAGGGTGCTATTAAATTCAGATTACTGCCAATCTGTAAAATAAAAATAGTATGTAAGTTTAAAAAAAAAATCAATACAAGAGGAAATAGAAAATATGAATACTCATATACTATAGCAAAAATATTGAATCCATAATTAAATCCTTTTATACCTCCCATGCATAAAAAATAGATCTTGATAATTTACCTTTGAATTTATGAAAATTTTATAAAAGCAATAACATTAAAGAGAGTAGAAAAATAGACATTTTCCTACTGTGGTTTATGCATAATCTTGATAACAAAATCTGGACAGAAAATTTTAAAAATCTGTAAATCAGTGACTCTCGTAAACAAGGATGTGATGATTCAAAGCAAAATATTATCAAATTAATCAAGCAATATCTAAAAAGATATTTCAGGAACAAGCTATGTTTAGTCCAGGAAATTTGAGGTTGTTTTAACATTTAAAAATCAACCAGTGTAATGTTCCACAGTAACAAAATAAGGGAGATAATTATGTAATCTTTTCAATAGATACAGAAATAGCATTTGGTAATTTATCATAACTCCTTTTTTCTTTTTCTTTTTTTATTTTATTTAAAAGTTTTTTTTTAGCTGAGCCATCCTGCCACCTGTTGGCAGCTCAGCTCTGGCTGTGAATCAAACCAGGGACCTGTTGCTCAGAGCTCAAACTTTTGAGCAAGCTCTTAACCAACTGAGCCACTCGGCCAACTCCTTTTTGGTTTAAAAAATTTCTAAGTGAAGGGTAAGCTTCAAATTACTTTAAAGTTATCTACAAAAATATAGTATATAGCATACTAGTTGGTTATAAATATTTAAAAATTTCCCTCAGAGACTGGGAATAAGGCAAGGACATCCACACTTACTATGTTTATTTACAATTGTCATAGATATCATAGCTACCACAATGAAACAAGAAGAAAGTTATAAAGCTTAGAATAGAAGAAATAAAACCATGTCATTATTCACACATAGTATGATGTGTAGAATAGAAAAATTCTAAAAAGAATAAACAGACTATTAGAATTAGACAGTGAATTTAGCAAGGAAATGAAATCAATCCTATATATTCAATTATAGTTGACATACAGTATTATACAACATCAACTTCATCAGCTGCAGTGATCAAGCCTCTACCCCATCCATGAAGTGCTCTCCCTAATAAGACATGTGACCATCTGACACCCTACAAAATATTTACAACATTATTAATTGTATTTCCTGAACTGTCTTTCATATCCCTGTATGTAATATTGTAGTTACCGATTTATGCTGTCTAATCCCTTCCCCTTCTCCCTCATCCCAACCCCCTTCCCAACTAGCAACCATCAGTTTTTCCTCTATATCTCTGAGACTATTTCTGTTTACTTTGTTCGGGACATGGAGTATAGTGTGGGAGTGGAGTCAAGGGAATTGTAATAGATATGTATGATATTGGGGGGGAGGAGTGGGGCAGCGGATTGGGGGAGGGGAGTTGTCATTTTGAGGGGTAAAATGTATAACTATTGCATCGTGTTGTACAGCTGAAACTAATTTAAAAATGTTTATTTCACAATGAAAAAAGAAAAAGAATCAAACTAGAATGTAGAATATTTAAAAAATTATATACTTATAATAGCATCCATACAAACAAACATGAGAATAAATCTAAGGTAATAAATAAATGGTGGGCTATATAGTCTGAATGAATTAGAAACTCAGTGGTCAATTTTCCCAAACTGTTTTATATACCCCATGTGTAGGTACAAAGTATAGTTATAAAGTCATGCTCATTTTATTCATATACTTTATAAATTTATGCTTCCATAAATTTACATGTTACATATATAATTACAAAATATTAACTAAAACTAGCAAAATATCTAGGTATATAATACAAAAGTGTCATAGAGTAATGACAAAAAAGTTGTTAAAATAAAAAAATTAATTTTATAAAATGAGTTCACACAAAGTACTAATTAGGAGATGAACAGAAATAATTTCAATATTTAAAAAAATAAGCATCTTACTAAAAACTATACAAATGGATTATACACATACAAAAAAAATAAGTGGCCAATTTCACATTTAATTGAAAAATATACAAAATAAAAGATTCATGCAAAAATAAATTTTCCCCTAACAGTTTGATCAAAATTTTATAATATCTAGTATATAGATACTGCCATAAAATAGTAGTAATATTGTAAGCTGGTGGAACTTTCTTTAGTGTAATAAGACAATATCTTTCATTATTTAAAAAGACATGTACTCTTGACCTAGAAATTTATTAGCCAAAATATGTTATTCCAAAACTTATTTTAGAAACAATGTTAAATAATTTGATGCATCTGTTTCTGATAAACCCCCCCCCA
This sequence comes from Hipposideros armiger, assembly GCF_001890085.2. NCBI lineage: Eukaryota > Metazoa > Chordata > Mammalia > Chiroptera > Hipposideridae > Hipposideros > Hipposideros armiger. The sequence goes on from NW_017732214.1 coordinate 151,404, forward strand.
CAACTTCTAGTATAAGAGAGCTAGAGATTTAATTCATTTTCAGTTACATGTACAAAGCTTAAGTCAATATTGTGCCAAATTGTGACATAGTAGAAGATGTCCCACTAAAATTAGGAATAAGTCAAGAATCCACCAATTTAACCAAATTAAGTACCTGTGTACTCATATGTATGACTATGGAATGGTCTTTAGGACATGTTAGTTTGTTTTAGTGTTGATAAAAGTAGATATAGATTTTGTGGCAGGAAATTAATAGATCTTCCCTTTGGAAATTCACATTTTAATAGTGAACTAGATGACGTCATTTACTAATATATGTTTCACTATTAGAAATTTGAGGAAATTAAAGAAGATATACAGTGGCTTCTATGAGCAATGAGGGAGAGAGCTGAGTAATGAAACACAGAAGAATGTCTGAAAAGTATTTAAGTTTATTTTCATTCAACAAATATTTCCTGCTTGCCTACTGTGACAGGCACAGGATATATAAATGAGTGAAAAAGACAAAGTCCCTCTCTTCATGGAGTTTCCATGATATGAAATGGGATTATGATGTGAACTCACACTTGATTTCAGAGGTAGGGAATTTCTTCTGTCCTGTTGTTATTAAGCCCCGAGGTACTCTCACACTCACACACAAATATTGGTTTCAAGGGAAATGTCATCTGCGAAATGATTATGGTCTTCCCTGCCAAGAAAATATCACTTTCATGAACACATCAAGTTTTGTGAATTGATGGTCTGGCTCTCAGTTATTTTAGGCTTAGTATCCCAAGTTTCACAGCACATCAAAGGGAAACTCTCTCAATGGCAGATTCATATTAACTAGTTTCTCAATACAAATGTCTAAAATCACGTTGCCAATTTAATTTAGATGGGAGAGTAGCTTTCCCAGATTTAAATACCCATGCCAGCACACTCAGTGCAGTTTCTTTGTAATCAGAATTCTTGGAAAGTCAAATCAATCAGAAGGTTGCTTGGTGAATATTAAACCAGGATAAAAGGAAGCACATTGATGGATTGCTTATGGCAGTCTAAACTGCCTGACACATGTAGGACACGTGGAGTCATTCATGTCAAATATGTCTTGCAACTTATTGGTGGAAAGTCTTTGCATTATTTTCTATTTAAGGGGGAAAAAACCTTATTATTGAGTCTGGAAATCAAAATTTAGTAATCATTGGTCTCTCTCTGCTGCTATTCTTAATTGCTGTATTAGTTATCTATAGGTGCATAACGAATTGCCCTAAACCATAGCAGCTTAAAACCACCAATATATATTGGCTCACGCAGTTCTTTGAGGGTCAAGAATCTGGGATTGGCTTGGCTGGTTGGTTCTGAGTCTCAAGAATCAAGTGACTCATGAACCAGGACTGTAGGCTATCAGGACTTGAATAGGGCTGAAGTGTCTACCTCTAAGCTCATGTAAATGGCTGATAGAAGGAGGTTTTAGTTCCTCACCACATGAACCTCCCCACAGAGCTGCTTATGACATGACTTCCCCAGGCCCAAGGAAGAGAGAGAGGTAACAATCGAGACAGAAGTCTCAGTCTTTTACAAACTAATCTTGAAGATGACGTACCATCATTTCTGCCATTTTCTATTGGTCTTTCTGATCAATGCTGTTAAAATATTGGAGGGACCATATAAGGATTTGTATACTAGGAGGCAGGAATTTTTGGGAATGTTTTTCCATCCCCCCATGTTTAGTCTCTGTGTGTCTTTTGATCTGAAGTGGGCCTTTTGTAGGCAGCATATATATGGATCTGGTTTTTAATCCATTCAGCCACTTTATGTTTTTTGATTGGAGCATTTAATTTATTTACTTTTAAAGTAATTGTTGATAGTTATATACTCATTGCGACTTTATTAATTGTTTTTTGGTTGCTTTTAAAGTCTACTTCTATTATTGCATTGTTATCAATGTCTTCCTTTAGGTGTCATTATTTTATTAATATGTTTATTTAATATTGTATTATGTATTATTAATGTTGGGTGCATATATATTTATGAATATCATATATTTTTTAAAGATTTTGTTGGGGAATTGGGGGAGGGGAACAGTGCTGGGGAGTCAGGGGAAGGGGAACTGACAAGTTGCTGTCCCCCTGTTCTTCAGTCTAGTTGTGGAGGATGTCGCCCCATTGACCCATGTTGATATTATCATTGCGCTCTTCCTGGCTGAGGCAGATCAGTTGCCGGCCACCGGACGGCTGCTCACAGTGGCTCTTCACAGCTCACATTGGCTGCCAGCTACTCACGCTGGCTGCTGGCCACTCACAGCAGCCCATGACAGCCCACTGCAGCAGGGGCTGCAGCCTACACCATCGCCGGCAACTCGCGGCAGCCCAGCTCCAGGTCGAGCCGTTACCCACCATCCTATCTGTAGAGGGCAACGTCACTGGTACTCACGTGTGGGATCCGAACCGGGGCTGCTGCTCAGAACTGGCATCCCAAGCCAGCCCCCAACCAACGCGCCACTCGGCCGGCCCATGAATGTTATATCTTTGATGAATTGACCCTTTTGTAATTATATAATGATCATCTCTGTCTTTTGTTATCATTTTTGGCTTAAACCCTTTTTTTTTTTGTCTGATATAAGTAGAGCTCACACTGTTCTCTTTTGGTTTTCACCTATATGAAATACCTTTTTCCATCCCTTCACTTTGCACCAATATGTGTTCTTAAAGCTGAAGTGAGTCTCTTGCATGCAGCAGATAGTTGGGTCTTGTTTTTTTATTCATCCATCCGCCCAATGCTATTTGATTAGATAATTTAATCCATTTAAACTTAGAGCAATTACTATTGGTAAGACTTACTAATGTCATCTTATTAATTGTTCTGGCTGTTTGTAGATTCCTTGTTCCATTCTTCCTCTCTTGCTATTTTCCTTTGATAATGATTTTTCATAGTGGTATGCTTTGATTCCTTTTCTTTATCTTTTACATATATAGTGTGGGTTTTTGCTTTGTGGTTACCATGAAACTTATATAAATCATAAAAACAGTCTATTTTATGCTGATAACAACTTAACTTCGATCACATAAAAATACTCTACAATTTTACTCATCCCTTTTATGCTTTTTATGTCATTATTTGTTTTATATTGTGTATTCATCAACAAATTATTGTAGCTATACTTATTTTAAATACTTTGTCCTTTAAACTTTATACTAGAAATAAGTGGTTAATACACCACTGTATTACAGTATTAAACTATTCTACATTTGAGTATATAACCTTTATTAGTGTGTTATATATTTTCATATGTTTTCATGCTTTTAAGTTTTGTCTTTTTATTTCAGCTTAAAGAGCTTCTTTCAGGATTTCTTTTAAGGCAGGTCTAGAGGCGATGAATTACATCAGCTTTTGTTTGTAAAACAAATCCTTTTTCTCGTTTTCATTTCTGAAAATCAACTTTGCCAAATAAAGTATTCTTGGGCGGCAGAGTTTTCATTCAGTACTTTGAATATATCATATCCACTCTTTCCTGGCCTGTAAGGTTTTTGCTTTAGATGAATCTGTTATTAGCCTTATGGGAGTTATATTGTAAGTTACACGCTTCTTTTCCCTTGTTGCATTTAAGATTGTTTATTTGTCTTTGATTTTTTATTGTTTTATTTTAATGTGTCTTAGAAAGAGTCCTTTAAGTTGAGTGTTTGGGTACCTATGGGCTTCATAAACTTGAATGTCCAACTCTTTCCAGATTTGAAAATTTCTCAGCCATTATTCCTTTACATAAGTTTTCTCCCCACTTTTACCTCTCTTCTGCTTCTTAGACTCAAATAATTCGCAGATTGTTTCTTTTGCTATTATCACATAGATCACATAGTCTTTCTTCACTTTTTTTCTTTGTTTTCCTCTGAATTGGTCCTGTCTTCTCATTCACAGATCCTTTCTTCTGCTTGATTCATTCTTCTGTTGATTCTCTGTATTGCATTTTTAAATTTAATTCATTGTATTCTTAAGCTCCAGGACTTCTTTTTAGTTGTCTTTTAATCTCTAATTTCTATCTCTTTGTTAACCTTCTCATTTTGTTTGTGTATTGTTTGTCTGATTTTGTTGAATTGTCTTCCTGTGTTTTTTCATAGCTCAATGAACTTCCTTAAAACAGTTATTTTTAATTCTGTATGGGGTAAATTGCAGATATCCCTGTCTTTAGTGTTGGTTACTAAAACATTATTGTGTTGCTCCTTGCTGGTGTCACGTTTTCTTGATGTTTCCTATTCTTTGAAGTCTTGTGTTATTATCTTCACATTTGAAATAGTAGTCACTTCCTCCAGTTTTTACTAACTGACTCTGAAAAGAAATGCCTTCTGTCAGCACTCATAGTGATTCTGCAGCATTCTCAGGTCTCCTATGTATACACCTGCACCACATTGTTTTGCCCCCTCTTGTTACAGAATTTTTAATCTTGTTTTTATTTATATAAAACCTTTTCAAAATTGATCCTGCAATGCCTATAGGCAGGTGCTAACAGTCTCTTTTTTGTTTTCCCAAGGGCAGAGCTAAAACCCAAGTTTTTTTCTCTCCCCGTCCTACAGGTTTGGGCCAAATTTTTGCATGTATTCACTATCTGTCTTCCAAAACTCACTATCACTTCTATTGAAAGTATAACCAAGGAGCTGGCCTCTTTGATTGAGTTAGATACATGGAGTGCTGGTGGTGCTTGTGGGCCAGCTGGGGGAACCTGCAGGCAAAGCCATCCCTACTGCTTATGGGTGGACTTTTTGATGGAGTCTGTGACACAGTTAGTAGGATCCATTTCCCTTTAATGTCCTCCAAGAGTCTCATCTGCTCTCTCAGATTCATCCCACCCCAGAGTCATGCAACTCACGACTCAGTACTTGGATGAAGTGAGAGACAGACTGGCCTCTTTGGCAGATTCCCACTTATCTGAGGAAGCTGGGCACTCACTCACTCACTTTCTCCTGCAGGAGAAATCAAGTGCCAAGAAGATATCTTTTAGCACTGACCTGTGCTGCCTTGAGGGAGGGGTGATGCAAATAAAGTCAAATTGTTCCTCTTCTCTCTTTAGTGCATCCAAACTCATTTTTTTTAACCAGTGGTGTGCTGCAACTTGTCTGATGGAAACCTGGACTTCTACAAAGGCTCTGTTGTTTGTGGGTGATTGTCTCAGGGAGTGTCCCTAAGAGGCTCCCAGACTGTGGCCAAGATAACTAGAGCCAGGACCAAGTAGTATACATATTACCCATGGCAAAGGTGGGTGACTCCTCCTGGGTTCCTTGGCATATGGTAATAAATCTCACACTTCCACAAAGGCGCTTTTGTCCATGGATGGATGCCAATTTTTTTGAGAGAGGATATGAGCAAGGATGTCTTATTTGGCCATGTTGCTGATGTCACCTCCAAAGCCAGTTTTTAGTTAACTGAATATTTACTTTATCTCCACCAGGTTGACATTCTGTGATGGGGTAGAAATTAAGTAGGCTTAAGTGTCAGAGAGGCTGCAATTTGCAAAGCCATAACAAAATCAGAGAACATTTATTTTTAACTCCATTACAAGATAGAAATATTGACCCCCTCAAAAGGGCTATTTGTAAAGGTCCCCTATGTCAACATTGTTTCATATGTGGAGAATTGGTTCCATATGTATTAAAATATTTGGATCAGTCCAAGTAAAAAAGTGTAGTATATCACTATCCTTCTTCTTTACTCCCATAACAAGAATGAGCAAACCATATAATTGGTGATACAGTCAATTAGAAAGAGGGTTTTTAAAAGTTAATTGTTAATGTAATAAAACCATGCCCACACTAACCACTAACTGGTATCACAAACAATGATAAAAAAATATGTATATACATATCCTTGGACTTGCTTTGCAAATGCATTTCTAGGTCTTTGATACTGGCAGAATGTTCACATGAAGGGATGAGTACCTTCAGCTTTACTAGATGTCACCAAATTGCTCTCAAAGTTGTTGCACCAGTTTAAACTCTCACCGCAATATAGGAGTTGCCATTCTTTTTACATATTTTCAAATTTTGATATTATCTGGCATTTCTATTGCTGCCAATCTGAAGATATGAAATAATTTCACACTGTTGTAATTTGCATTTATTGATTACAAATGAGGTTGCACATCTTTTGGTTTTTATTGGTTATTTCGGGCATATCATATCCCTTGATCATTTTCCTATTAGGATATTTGCATTTTTATTATTGCTTTAGAATAATTCTTTATGTATTAAACTTCTATAAAAAGTTAATTGTGTTATGAAAACATATGAAGATTGGGAAAATCTTTATGGAGAAAACACCCTCCTTTTTCATTGCAGCAGACACTATTGGCTTATAATCTAATATTTACTATCCTCTTGTAGAGACAGTGATGAATTATCTACTAGTTACCTTTCCATTATTCATTCTGTCTCACTAGAAAACCTGATTTAAATGGAGGTGGAAATGTATTTCTCTAAAAAGCTACATTTCTTGGCTCTCTTTGTGGTATGGGCAGTCATGTGACATAATGCTCCCCAATGGGATACAAGTAGGAGTTGCTGTGTAAAATTCTGGAAAATCTCCTTAAGTTGATTCAGAACTAACTGGGATATGTATGTGACTCTTAGCCTACTTACCCCTCCTGCTTGGAACATGGCCTCAGTGATAGGGGATGGTGGGGAATGCACTATTATGACCATGAGGCAAAGATACACATACCATGAGGGTAGAGAAGAAAAAGAAAAGGAACTCAAGTTCTGAAAGTGTTGTGGAGGGGCTGCATCTGTCCTCCATTATTAACTTCAAATTTCTTGCTAAAAAAATATAGCTCCTAATCTACTGAAAATGCATTCCATTGTGTTACTATTGCATGTAGCTCAGCACAATTCCTTAGAGCAGGGACTATAAGAACTTTGATTTTGTTTGGGACAGCAATTAACTCGACTCCTACATCACCATAAATTACTAAGGAGCCTTTTCATATTTTACATAATATATTCAAATAAGGATTCTTCAGAAAAGAATACATTACTCTAAAATATCTTAATTTTGATTAACTGATAAGAGTAGGGTTCATTCTAGTAAAAGCTGCTTATTTTTTTGGTATATGTGGGGTGGAGATGGGATGGGGAAAACCCTAGGACAAGTCTACACAGGTGTGCTGATGTATATTAGGTCACAAGTGACACTTCAGAGATGTCAGAGGTGGGGATGTCACAGAAAACAAAACAGGTAAAAATTCCTGTTTTCTTGAAACTTAGGTTCTAGTTTGGGGAGGCAGACTATAAATAGAGCACTTATTAAATATGTAATATAGGGGATGGTGAGTTAAATGATGAAAAATTAGGCAGAATAAGGGGACCATGAGTCCAAAGTGCTTGGGAATTGGCAGAGAGTTGGCTTCCTCTAAGACAGGCTTGCCAGTAAAGCTTTCCTGATAACAGCGTGGCTGAGAACGCGCAGGAAGAGCAGAAATCAACTCCAGAGTAGCTATGTGGAGAAAGTGGTCCAGCAGAGGCGCTGTCAAGAGTAGAGGCCTCTAGGAAAACTGAATGAGCAGAGGAGGCATACGAGACAGGAGGAGGAGCAAACTTGGGGACCACACTATGTTGGCCCTGATAAATACCTTTCATTCTTCTGAGGACTAAGTAAAATATATATGATATATAATGTACCTGGCACATACGAAGGACAGACAATTATGGTCACGAACATTCCACTGTGCACTTACACGGGAGAAAGTTCAGGAACTTAATTGTACAACCTTGTAACGTGCTTCCTACATGAAAAAAAGTAAGTTTTCAATAAAGTTTTATGCCTGACATACCAATATTTTTGAGCTACACAGAGGCCAGAACATTTCTAGTATGACAAAGTGGGTTTAAAAATATGACCCCTGGGGGGCCGGCCGAATGGCGCGATGGTTAAGAACTCGCTTGGGATGCCAGAGGGCCCCGGTTCGGATCCCACATATGAGGGCCAGTGACACTGCCCTCCACAGCTAAGATGCTGAACAACAGCTCAACCTGGAGCTGGGCTGCCGTGAGTCGCCGGCGACGGCGTAGGCTGTCAGCCCCTGCTGCAGTGGGTTGCCATGGGCTACTGTGTATAACCAGCAGCCAGCATGAGCGGCCAGCAGCCGCAGTGAGCGGCCGTGCAGAAGCTGGCAACTGATCTGCCTCACCCAGGAAGAGCGCAATGATGGTGCCAACTTGGGCCAGTGAAGCAAAGTCTTCCACAACCAGACTGAAGAACAAAAGGACAGCAACTTGTCTGTTCCCATCCCCCAATTCCCCAATAAAAAAATCTTAAAAAAAAAATATGACCCCTGTCTGTGAATTAACAGCAAATGTGTCCCCTGTCCCTTCTCCACTGGGCAGATTTTGCACAGTGAGCCCATCCATGGCTTGGTCAGTAGAGCATGGCTGTATTATAACCCCACTTCTATCCTTAGCTTGGGTATTCCTGGGGAGTTCACAGTCAGCATAATTGCATATGGTGGCCCTGGCAAGGACTCGGCCTGAATCGTTTTAATTCTAGCCCTTAACATAATTTGCAGCGCCAAACTAATGGATATAGGATGAATTTACAGATGTCTCAAGTTATTACAAAAGTCTAATTATTTGAAGATCACATCAACTATATATCATCATGTTTGCCCTTACTCTTTTTGAGAGTATTTTTAAAGAATGATATGTGAACATCAGCAAAGCAGTCATAGAATTTTATTTTTCCATTCAAAAGTTGTTTTCTTAAAAATGTGAATGAGGTTTTACACATCTTCCTGACTTCTCTGTCAGTGAAATAATAGATAGGGGGAAACCAGGTGACAAAGCATTCTTTATTTTCTCCCCTTTCTTCCCTTAGTTCCAGGATATCTTTCTTTTTCTTACATCAGGTAGTTATTATCAGACACTGGTAATAGTTCCACTAGTCCCTTCTTGAAACATCATTTAAATTTTAGTGCCACTTTTGAGTTCTACAAGCATTTTAAACTTGTAGAGAAGATGTAGAGATTGTAAATTCCCATGATGTGAGGTTCTTCCTTTTACCATGATTAATACTTGTGGCAGGAAGGATGGAATAAAGAATATTGTGCATGCCAGAATTTTATAGCCACTCACTACCCTGGGGGGTGGAAGTTACAACGAAGCTCAGATCCCTGCTCTCTTTATATATACATCTTTTTTTTTTTAAGTTCAATAGGTCCAGGGAAGAGATTACTCAGTCTGCTTCGTCCTGCTGGTGTGTGCCTGCTGTGATGGGGTAGAGGGTCACACAGCTATCCTTGCCATGTTCCAAGGAGGAGACCTGCTGTGGTGAAAGTATGTGTTCTTATTAAATATATATCATACTGTACCTCTATTGATATTGTTAAACTCCTACCATAAAAAGTTGCATATAAACAACGTAGCTAAGTTAGTGTTTCCACAGGAACCTTAGTGTTAAAAGTTGCTTACTTGTGACATTAACTTAAGAGGTAATTTTTTTCTTTGCCCAGACACATACATACATTGTATATACATGTACAGTTTTAAGTATTTGTAAAATCATAACAAACTACATTGAGAACATATAGTTTTATGTTCTCGGTTGCATTGGTCAAACCTTGGTTTCCCTACAAAGAATAACATAACAAATTCTCATAACCTTCTGACAGTTCGTAGGAATGTCTTGATTCCTATAGTGATGCAATGTTCTTTGAAGGGAAAACAAGGCAAACCTAACTGGTTATATGCTACATATGTAAAAGGCTCAGATGGTACATTGTAAATTCTGTGACTTGATTCTGACTTAAGTAAGATTATCTATTTACAGTGGTTTTTATTGAATGGCTGTCCTGACAATAAGCAAATGAAAGCTGTGATATTAAATCTAATTTTTAAATGAGACCGCAAGGTAACTTAGAGCATGACATTGACTTTCTACAGCAAATATTTCTGATTCTAAATTCAAGAGTCAATATATTTTCATGTAGCTGCAAAAGCTCTAAAAATTGTAATGTTATTGTTGACATGTAAGTAGTGATAGTCATCTTTACATATTTTAATGTTGAAAAGTATTGAAACCATAAAAGGTCAAAATTATCAGTAGAATAATGTGAATGAATTAATGTTATCTGCATTTTCTATACTTTTATAATGCTAATATTTAAGCCAGTTTTTAAAAAAAGATTATTATTTAGAATTACCATAGATAAGTTTAAATCTTGCTTAAATTATGGGTTTTCTCACCTTGCCGTATAAGCCATTTATTTCTAAAATGAAGTTATTTATCCCTTGTCATCACAAACCATAAAAATTACAGGCAGTCAGAAGTCAGCAATGGCTGCTTCGCAGACCCACAGCAATACTTAGTACCAGATTTTCAAAGCAGTTCAAAGAGTCCAGTTTCCATCTGTGTTTGGTGAACGGTGCACAAACCTTGAGGCCATCTGAAAACTCAGCTTCATCTCTAACACTTGGAATAACAAAGGTGTTATTTTTCAAAGCTGCATTCTCCCCCTCCTAGGGTGGCTGTGCAGATTCAGTTCAGGGAAGGTGGGAAAATTCAGAGCAGGTATTCTCCTTCTAGACTTGGAGTTCCTTAGAGGGTGTCACCATGGTGGCCTCCTGAATATGGGTTATTGCCAATAGAGGCCAAAAGTTAATGAAGCTTATAGACAAATCCCTTCTGATTTTATGAGCAAAATATCCGCATTAAACCAGCACCTCCTTTCTTCCAGACGAGGGGTGCTATTTAGCCAGGAGAAGGTAGAGGGTGCTCTCTGCCCACTTTACACTGAAGAATGCAGCATAAATGCAGAAACTCCATTTCAGTCAGCTGCATTTCTAAAACTAAGGCAGTAAATTGTTAGGAAAGGGATGGTTGAATGTCATTGTCTTTGGTTTGCTACAAACAAAAATAAGATTTCAATAGAATACATATATTTTCTGCTTATTTTGTTTAATATCATGTATGAATTGTCTGGCATACTTTTTTGCTACAATGTCTTTATAAAGACTACCTAACATAAATACACAATTAATGAGATAATAATGGAAATATAGATATTTGCTATTTGCTATCTTTTTGTGATACATTTCTGTATTCTGAGAGTGAAAAGTCAAGAACATGTAAGCAGTTCTTTAATTTTTTAACTTTGTGAGTTATTCTGATGTCTGAAAACTTATCAAAAATTATATTCCAAAAAATTTTTAGCTAATTCAAAGCTATACCAAATTATTCTTTCATTTATTCTAAATTCCAATAACTGTGTGGGTAGTATTATTTGAGAATATGTTATCTGAAAAATATATATCTTTCATAAAAATCACTAATTGTAATGTCATAAAACAAGTTTATAAGATCAAAACAATTTTATTTTACAGAGTTAACAAAAATACACTTTAATGTGGAAAGGTGAGTTTGAGTGATTGAGGTAATAGAACTTATATATAAAGATTATGTCCTTATTATATCAAAACTTCCTTATTTTTACAACCCCTCCATAAATAAAAACTCTTAGTAAATAAAAATTTACTTCTTTAGTAAGTAAAACTATTTTACTTAGTAAAGTCAAATAAATAACAAAAATCCTTAGAAAATAAAAATGTGATTTTGACCTCATAATAAACAAAATTAATTTGATATGACAAAACCTTCTGTCTGAAGTTAAAGAAGAAATTTTTCATGGAAACATTTACGTTAATTAAGGTAGATCAAAACCAATGTATTAGTATCAAGTATGAGCTTCTTTTTGGGAGAGGGTGGAGTGGAGAGGGATTCAGCAAGGCTGTACTGCTTCCTGTCAAGTTTCCAGTCATGTCATGCTCATCCTGGAGGCATGGTGGAAGCAGCCATAGTCCTAACTGTGGGATGGCAGAGCAAGACTGCTGTGTATAACGTACCAGGGTGAAAGAGCAGATAATGGCGAATACGTTGCTGCTGTTTTTGCACGTGACACTTGCTTTCCTGTCTTAGCAATTCTTCATGATCAATGCCCAGACAAACAATACTAAAATAAAGTGGAAAGCAAGGCATATGAGGAGGTCATAAACAGATTATACATAAAACGTGGGCCACCATAAAACAATGCAAGAGAAAATACCTAAGAGCTTTTGGGATGCTGACTATATAATCAGCTTCAATGCAGACCTATGCCTTTCCTCTGAGCACTTACAATTTAGTGAGAACAGAAAACATTTAAAAAATAATAGTGTTGAGTAGAGCAATAGTAGAGATAGTAAGGGTGCGTATGGCAAGGACACTGGGCCATATAATTAGAGAAAATGGATTGTCATTTGAGAGTCCAGTTTTTGAAGTTCAATTCAGCTGTACCAGTTGATTTGAACATATCATAATTTTTCTACCTGCTGAATTTTTTTTATTCCCCCACATCTTTGAGATCTATTTTCTTAAAATTATGATTTCTGCTCATAAGATATTCTTTATGTAATCATTCTGATATTAAACACACAAAAGTGGTAAAGAATTTACTTTAGAAATCCTGTTAGGTAACATAAATTCATAACCTCCTTCTGGATTGTGACCTTCATGAGGGCACAGGTTGTTGCTTCTTTGCCTCTGTACATGTAGCTCCCTGTAAAAATTATCAATACGTTCATGAATGAGTCTATAAGTCAATTAACATTGGCATTTTATTAGCTTAATTTTGAAAAGATTCAAAAAAGAAAAGTGATGCCAGGAGAGTGAAGCAAAGTGACATCCAAGGCCACAAGGGAGTTTTAAGAAGTGATTCAATTAAAACCTAAAGCTCAGGACTAACTGAGATTTAGGGTAGTAGGCATGCATACATTTTCATGGAGTAATACTTTAACCCAAGGACATTGGCATAAGAAAGATCATTTGGGAGTTATCTTTGACCTTCAGCACCCTCTAACATATTATGCAGGCAGCTTACTGGCAAACCCCTTCATAAATATGGCCAGTTGATTTTCTTTCATTGATACAACCTTCTTGTATCAATAGTTCTCAACATTTGTGCATTTAGAAATAGTGAGGGCATTTTATTTATCTCAATGACTGGGGTGTGCTACTGGAATTTTGTGAAGAGAAACCAGGAATGCTACTGTCCTGCAGTTCTTGGCTTAGTCCAGCCCCGGGAAGAATGGTACTGCCCAAAGCACCAATTGTGTTTTTTCTTGAGAAATCTTTTTTAAAGTACTTATCACTTTTCTAGCAGAGTTGTTTTAGTTGCTATATCTTTTACATTATAATGTATGTTTTATGCACAGTTCTATATGTACTACCTCAACATTAAATCTACAGTATATGTTTGTAAAGCTCCATTTTTATGTTTATTAGTTATTTTTTTCCTATTGCAAATATACTGCATATTTATAATAGAAACGTACAAAGAACAAAATTAAAAACAAATGTAATCTCTCATCCAGAGATTCACACTATTAACATTTTGATGTTCATCTTTTTAGGCATGTATGTCTGTGCATGTACATTTAAAATGTTATCAAATTACATATATTGCTTATCATGTTTTTGTTAACTACAAAATAAATCAGAAATATTTTTCCTGGCCACAAGATAGTTTTAAAAAATTATTTTTAGATGTCTGCATAGCATTTCATCATGTAAATATACATCATTTTTTTCCATGTTATAAATGATATTGAGAAGTACATCATTGTACCTAAATCATTCAGCTTGCCCCATGTTATATCCAAAGGGTAAATTCTAGAAGTAAAATTTGTGATAGTTCACAATGACTTAATGGCAATCCTTAATTATTTTGCTTTCTCATGAACTCTTAATTAAATTCCATGTACTTTCAATAGCACACTTGATGTCAGTAATGAAGATGCCAAAACAAAATAATGAACAAATAATAGAGAGGAAGAGAGCTGGGGAGAGAGAGGGAAGCAAAGAAGACAGAAAGCATGAGGGAGAAGGAAGGATAGAGAGAGAGGATGGAGGAAGGCGGGGTGGGACAGCAACCTTTCAGAATATTTTACTTAAAAAAAATTTTTTTTTGTGGGAGACCAATAATCAAAAGTGTTCTTTTTTTTTTTAAGGATTTTTTTATTGGGGAATTGGGGAGAGGGGAACAGCATTGGGGAATCGGGGAAGGGGAACAGACAGGTAGGCAAATTGCTGTTTTTGTTCTTCAGTCTAGTTGTGGAGGACGTCACTTCACTAGTCCATGTTAGTATGCTCATTGTGCTCTTCCCGAGTGAGGCAATCAGTCGCAGGTCATTGGTCGGCCACTCACAGCAGTTCCCGGCAGCTCACACCAGCTGCTGGCCACTCACGCTGGCTGCCAGCCACTCACTGAGCTCATGGCAGCCCATTGCAGCCCCACTGCAGCCTACGCCATCGCCAGCGACTCACAGCAGCCCAGCTCCAGGTCGAGCTGTTGTTCATCATCTTAGCTGTAGAGGGCAAGCATCACTGGCCCTCAATGTGGGATCCAAACTGCAGCCCTGCTGCTCAGAGCTGGCTCTCCCAAGCGAGCTCTTAACCAGTTGAGCCACTAGGCAGGCCCAAAAACTGTTCTGGTTTTACATTTGTCAGTAATCTCTGATTTGTAATATGTAAACATTTACTCAAGTTAACTCAAGTAAAAGTGAATGATGTTTAAAGATGTGGAAGAATATCATGCCTAAGAGTTGAAACTGAGAGCTGAAGAGTAGGATGTGGAAGCTGTTGGTTCAGGCTAAGGATCCCCAGGTTCATTCACCTTTCCTTCTGTGGAGGAATCCAACTTAAGGCAGACTGAGGAATTTGATAAAAGATCAGTGATGGAAACAACATTAGAATGTAAGTCTCCTTGTGTCATGGTTTGGGTTCCTCTCACTCTCAGCATATTATTGGCTTTTTGACTCATTGCTATAAGGGAAAATTCCTGGTGAGCAGCTGCTATCTCTCTTATTTATTCTTAGTTCTCAGAAATTGAGACATTAAAGATACACACATACACAAATGATTGCTGCATGGATAAATATATGCATAGATAAATAGGTGCATTTATTATGTAAGTGTAAGAAGAAAACGAACTGTGCAAGTCCAATCCAAGAATGACACCTACTGGGCTATCAAATTTGATTATCTGCATGTAAGAGTCATTGGGTTATTTAATTCTTTGATTTTTCTCCCTAGATAGCTGTTTTAGAAAATGACCATGAATGTCAACTCTTACAATAATGATAGAAAAAGGCAAATTTTATGCATTGATTCCAGATAGTCTTGGTCATAATTCCTCCTAATGCTAGAATTTTGTGTATTTTCAGATAGACAATGAATGACTCTTATAAAGGGATATAGTACTGTGCAATGGCAAAGATCACTGGATTGGAAATCAAGAGTTGGGCGCCATTGCCATCTCTACCACTAAATGACTTCGTGACACAAAATTTCTAAGTTTTTTTGTTGATTTAAATTTGTTCAGTATTTAAATAAACAGATTAAATAGGATTCTTCTAATTTAAAAAATTCCCTCGATAAAGTAATTAGAAATGATAACATGTGAACAATTGGATTCTCCACTTTTCCTCTTTGAGAACCTGGTCACCTGGTGCTCTTCAAAAACTGTCTCTACAAGAAGAGACTAAATCTCTGTTAACTCGAGTCCAGATTTCTAATATCCTCTAGCTTCCATAAGAGGCAATTAAGGGAATATTAAAACACCCAGCACTGTGTTCACCTATCTATGACCGTCTCTATGACAGAGACAAGTAATTCTCATTAAGCATCCATGTGCTGCTTTGCTGTCCAGCATCTGTTGCTGTTGAGTTATGAGCATGTGATGGTGTTCTGGGAAACAGGAAGGTAAGTGGGAGTGATGAGTTACTCCTGATCTGTACCTGTTGGAGACTATGTTTCTCCTTGATCTTTGTTTTTCCTGCCAACGAAAACATAGGAGGTCACATGTTGGGATTGCAAATTTCAGATTACTGTGGAAGTTGGTCTGAATCACTATATTCTCAGAGAGAGGACAATCCCTATTTAACCACAATGGATTTTGTATGAGTGAGCAAATGATTTTAGCGGTGCTACACAACTTAGTTCATCTCGATTCATGCAATCTTTATATTATGACTTTCCTGTCATTTTACCCTTTAAAAAATTGACATAAATTTAGCAAGGATATAAAATGAAGAAAGCTAGACTAGTATTCAAAATGTTAAAAACTTTGTGTAGCTTAGGATTAGCCTATTTATCTTACATTTAGGACAAACTCATCAAAGTGCCTGGGACTTGTATTTGACTCAGAACAATTTAATTGCTTACTAACTTCCCTGAGCACTTATAAAGTTACCACTGATCTGCAGAAGAGAAGTTAATATATTGCCATTTTAAAGATAGAATAACTAGGTAAGTATAAACTTTTCAGATGTTTTTCTGTTTGAAATAGTATAGCAACAGTAAGTCATGAATGACTTATACATGCTGATTTATGGAGAGCATTTTATACAGAAAACATTTATGTGGAAATGCTCTGTGTCACACATCATTTCTGACATGGCAATTTCTGTCAAATAAAAACATTATGGTGTGTCCTCATCCACCTTATTCACTGGATCTGCTACCGTGCAACTTCTGGCTCTTCTCCAAAGTCAAAATGACCATGAAATTCAAACATTTTGAATCAATTCAGGACATCGAGGCAGCCACAATAGCACAATTAAAGATATTCATGAAAGAGGACTTCCAAAACTGTGGCAAGAATGATGGGATAAGTGTGTTCAAAGCAAGGGGGAGTATTTTGAGGGGGACCAATGGCAATGTATTTTACTGTAATACATTTTTAAAAATTTAAACATTCACTGTATTTTTTTATCACAGCTCATATCTCTCACTTGGATTGTCAAAACAGGTCATCTTATTTCTCCTACTGGATCCATCCTACACATTTCTGCCAGAATACTTACATCATCATATCTTCTCCCTGCTTAAACGCCTTCCAGATATCATTGTCTTTTGGGTAAGGATGTTTCAGCCTTAGGAATAGCTATGTGTTACAATCTATATAGTCAGCATTAATTCCTGCCACTCTTTCCTGTAATACTCAGGTTTCAGTCATACCCTGCTCTGTACTAATCTCCTGATATGCTTGCTTGTTCATGCCTCTACAGTTTTGCTATGTCTCTGTATAGCTGCTGTTCTTTCTTTGTTTGGCAAAAGTTCTCTGCCTTCAAGAGTTTGCTCACTGTATTTTTGCTATGTTTCCACAAATTCCTTTAGACACCATTGGTTTCTTTCTTGTCTCACTCCCATGGTGAACTTCCTACACCTCTTATGATTATATCTCTTATGATTTATTGTTTATGTATTTATTTATTTATTCATTCATTCATTATAAATAAGTTTTAAATATTTCAATTACTTGTTGACATACAATATTATATTAGTGTCAGGTGTACAACATAGTGATTAGACATTAATGTAACTTATGAAATGATCACCCTGATAAATCTAGTATCTGTCTGACATCCATCATACATAGTTATTGCAATATTGTTGACTTCATTCCTTACGCTATACTTTACATCCCATGACTATTTTGTAACTACCAATTTGACTTCTTAATCCCTTCCCATTTTTCGCAAATTCCCCAACTCTCCCCATCTGGCAAACCTCAAAATGTTCTCTGAATCTATGAGTTTGTTTCTGTTTTGTCTGGTCTTTTATTTTGTTCTCTAGGTTTCACATATAAGTAAAATCATATGGCATCTGTCTTTCTGTGTCTGACTTATACCACTCAGAATAATACCCTGTAGGTCTAGCCACGTTGTTGCAGATGACAAAATTTCATTTTTTCTTATGGTTGAATAATATTCCATTGTATATGTGTACCATCCCTTCTTTCTCCATTCATCCATTGATGGACACCTATGTTGCCTCCATATCTTGGCTATTATAAACAATGCCTCAATGAACATATGGATGTACATGTCCCTTTGAAGTAATGTTTTGGGTTTCCTCAGAAAAATACCCAGAATTGGGATTACTGGGTCCTTCTTTGTCTCTTTTTATAGACGTTGTTTTAAAGTCTGTTTTGTCTTGTATAAGTATTGTTACCCTGGATTTTAAAAAAATTTCTATTTTCATGAAATATCTTTTTCCATCCCTTAACTTTTAGTCTGAGTGTCTTTCAATCAGAAGCGAGTATCTTGTAGGCAGCATATGTAAAGGTATTGTTTTCTTATCCATTCAGCCACCCTATCTTTTGATTGGAGCATTTAATCAATTTACATTTAAAGCAATTATTGATAGATATGTAGTTATTACCATCTTATTATTCACATTTTTTACATTTTCCCCCCTTTTTCTAAAAGAAGTCCCTCTAACATTTTTTCTAACACTGGTTTGGTGGTGATGAACTTCTTTAGCATTTTCCTCTCTGGGAAACTCTTTATCTGACCTTCGATTCTAAATGATAGCTTTGCTGTGTAGAGTAATCTGGGTTGTAGGTCCTTGCTTTTCATCACTTTGAATGTTTCCTGCCAAACCCTTCTGGCCTGAAAAGTTTCTGTTGAGAAATTGACTGCCAGTTTTATGGAGCTCCCCCTTGTAGATAACTAAGTGTTTTTCTCTTGCTACCTTTAAGATTCTCTCTTTGTCTTTAACGTTTGACATTCTAATTATGATGTGTCTTGGTATGGGCCTATTTGGGTTCCTCTTGTTTGGGACTCTGTACTTCCTGGGCTTGTATGTCTGTTTCCTTTGCTAGGTTAGAGACGTTTTTCATCATTATTTTTTCAAATAGGTTTTCAATTCCTTGCTCTCTCTCTTCTCCTTCTGATACTCCTATGATGCGAATATTAGTATGCTTGATGTTATCTTAGAGGCCCCTTAAACTGTCCTCATTTTTTTGATTTTTGCTGTTGTGACTAGGTGTTTTCTGTTGTGACTAGGTGTTTTCTGCTACCTTATCCTCTAAATTACTTATCCTCTTCTTCATCTAATCTACTGTTGATCCTCTCTAATATATTCTTTATTTCAGTTATTGTACACTTCATTTCTGATTGGTTCTTTCTTATGTTTTCTATATACATTTTTATGTTTCCCATCTCTTTGTAAAGTTCTTCCTGAGATCATTGAGCATCCTTATAACCAGTGTTTTGAACTATACATCTGATAGAATGCTTGTCTCCATTTTGTTTAGGTTTTCTTTTCTTTTTTTTTTTTGAGCTTTGTTCTTTTCTTTTATTTGGGACATGTTTCTTTGTCTCCCCATTTTGGCTGCCTTCCTGTGTTTGTTTCTATATACTAGGTAGATTTGCTATGTCTCCCCATCTTAGTAGAGTATCCTGATGTAGTAGGTATCTTATGGGGCCCAGTGGTGCACTTTTCCTGTCCACCAGACCCTGGTGCTGCAGGTCTGTCCCTTGTGTGGGTTTTGTGTGCCCTCCTGTTGCAGTTGAGCCTTGGTTGGTGTTTTCACATCAATGAGAGGGATTGACCCTCAAGCTGATTTGTTGTGAGGAGTGTCTATGACTACAGTAGAGGATATGTTGTGCAGGGGCTGACCCTACAGAGCAGGATTTACTTTAGCAGGACTCTGGTGCCTGCTCAGTCTTCCCTTTGTGTGTGTTATTCACAGAGGCAGCTGGGTAGCTCAGTTCAAAGCTGGCCACCAGGAGTGTTGGTTCTGGGACTACCTGGCATGAGCCATAAAGCAATGCACACATGGTCACCACCCATACTGGGTTGGAGGTGCCTGGGAGAGGCCAAGCTGTGAACCAAGGCCAGATGCCACTAGTGCTGGGCTTAAGCTGCTTATCAAGAGGTACGTATGTTGAACACAGATGCTGCTTGTTTGGGGGTTTGTGAACCTTTGAGAGATTTTAGGAAAGCCTGACATGAGTCAAGACAGGTCATTTGTATGGAAAAGCCATTAGAAAGGGTTTTGGTGAGTCTGCAAGTTGGGTGAGGTGGGGTTGCAGGGAATCATGATGGAGGGGCAAACAGTGTTAGCCTGGTTGATGGAGACTCAGATATAGTGACTGCCTGCATCTGCTCGCTGGAAGGGGCAGGGCTCAACAAAGGAACAATGGCTTCTGCAAGCATGTTTGTTCTCAAGAAAGCTGCCCCTTCAGCCCTCACTCTGAAGCCAGATAATTCAGTTCTTCTCCATGTGTCTGCCACTTTCCCAGCTGCTGTCCCAGCACTGACCCTCAGAGCAAAAGAGGCCATCAGTGAGTAAAACCATGTGCAGGTACTTTAAGAGGAACATCTGGGACTCCAACAGCCCCATTTCTTACTCAGCCACAATCTCAGCTGATTTTCACAGCCAGAAGTTGTGGGGACTTCTCATCCTGGCACTGGAACTGTGGGCCGGGGAGCCTGGTGTGAGGCTGAGAACCCTTGCTTCTAAGGGGGGGATGCCTGCAGTTGAGATACCCCTCCTGATTTTTAACTGTCACATGTGACTGTGGGACCAGCCTGTTCTGCATCTCCACCCTCCTACCAGTCCCAATATAGCTTTTTCTGTATGTCCTTAGTTGTAGAACTTCTATTTAGCTAGAATTCAGGCAATTCTCAATAATGGTTGTTCTGTAGCTTAGTTGTAATTTTGATATGGTTGTGAGAGGATGCAAGCACAGTGTTTATCCACTCTGCCATCTTGACTGAAAAATCCAATACTCTCTCACTTAAGATTTTTTAAATTAACTTTTACAATGTGCTTTATTATTATTTTTATTATGACTCGTGGAAAGCAGGGTATACATATCACTTATCCTTGCACCCTCAAGACCAATCAATAAGAAACCTTCAAAAAAGAAATAAAATATTATATTCTTTAACATATGTTTTTAATAAGCAATTGTTGCTGGTTGCTATGACAGGAGACTGACAACTGGAAATCTCAGTTGAGGGAGGACAGATTTACTTTGGAAGATATGTACTCTCATGTATTTTTGTCTTGAAATTATGGAAAAAAGGATTCTGAAATATCTGTTGGAATTTATGGATGCAATAATTACTGGTTGGATAAAATTCAAATAATGTTCAGTGATACAGAAGTCATGCAGAACTGGGGCTCAGATGACTTATTTTACATAAGAATACATTGTGTATTACAAAGGTGAGCTTTGATATTAGCTTCTTTGAGCAGGTACAGGAAATCCTGAACCTGTAGAAAAATTTTAAAAACAATCTAAAGGTATAGATGGAATGGAGAAATTCTGGCTAAGAAAGTACTAGCAGCCATGATTTCCCATGTGAGCTAATCTAAAATGGGGAATAAAATCATGAAATCTCTAAGAATATATCACAGTGCTAAAGTTCTTTGTGATGGAACCAACGTGGAGGGGACATATTTAAATTGTGTCAATAGTGGTAATGCATCTCTAGAGGATTTATGCATTGGGTCTTCAGACTAATTGAGGATCACTATTATCAACACTACCCTTGAAAATCCCTTATAAAGATGCCTCCTTTGAGCTCAACAAACATTCTCAGTATTTCCAACCTAGCTATTATTCCCACATTAGGATATATTGCTGTATCTTCACTTGAACACTGGATGAAGAATTTTGTCTTCATTTGGAGTCATTTTGTATTAAAAAATGTACACTAACACCATGTGAACAATACTAGAATTAATATGGAACAAGAGCTGAGTTATGCCTTCAATTCACAATGGTACGAATACTCATTGAGTAGAATTGTGGGCTGAATTTCCTTCACCACTTAAATTTTCTTTCCTTCTTTAAGTAAAATATGCATTTTATGACATTCATGATTTATAAAATTTAATGACTTTATTATTTATGTGCATAATGTAATCTTTTTGCTGATACGGCCGGGGACATGCTGTCAAACTCTTGTAAAATGCATTCTGCCCCTGAACATGAGCTTTTTGTTTCAAAATTCTTGATAATGAGGGAGCAGAACAGGCTCATGTCCTCTGATTCAAGCCAAGAGCTGGTCTGAGAACACTAGTTCAATAACATCATCTTGGAATAGCAAAAGGTCCCTTTAATTATTTAAATACGTTTAATGAGCACTTTTTTGCTATCTGGAAATCACAAATTTTCTATATCAAGTTAACCAATGGCACTCAAATTTTAAAAAGAGATAAAACTGCTACTTCAAAGAAAAGCACAGCTGACATTTAATAATAATCTTGTTTGAATATGATCCAACTTATGCCTGAGGCCAACTTATTACCCTCTTTTCTCCAATTTAATTTTAATTCACATTCAGGGGATTTTTACATAATAACATCTTCAGTAAATTATTTAATTCTTCTTATCTACAGTAGGCAATTATTTTTGTCCTTTTAATAATATACTTACTAGAGGAGAAAAAGATGGAAAAATGGAGTAATTATTGTTTTATGAGTAATACTTTATAATTTTAAAGCATGAAATATTCCTAATTTATGAAATTAAAGCAGGAACCATATGTGGAAAGCTATGTAATACATTTATAAGATACTCGTATGATATAATTAATATCAACCAAAGTTTTATTTAGAATATTAATTATTTGAACACAGTGTGTTTTTTGTTGCTGATATGCTTATAATATGACTGATGAATTTTAAAGAATTTATATAAACAAACCAAATAATCATTGAGAATTAGTGACACATGAGAAATCATCAGAAAGAGGTGATAATTAGTTTTAGCCCAATCTTAAAGGTTATTTGAAAGAGCTAAAGTATAAATTTATTTTCACTCCTGAGATATTATGAGTTCACTTAAGTCACAATGTGAAAAAAGGAAATAACCATGATTTAACCTGGACAGTTGTAGACAGGGATTTTTGAGAAGCAACAATGTATTTCAGAAAATTTTGAGAAAATTATAATGTTAGGAGCTTTATGAAGTTCAAAACATTTTGAAGAACTTTGGGGTAGAAAATGGAGCTTGCTTGAGATGTATTATCTAATGCAGATGGATGCAGTGACAACAGTAGTAAATATGAATGTATAATTATTTATATTTGCTCATTGAAATCATAAATCCTAAATAGATTTTAGAGATTTTGTTATGGAGTCATCTGTTCATCCTCATTACCTATACCAGAATCTCTACCTGAGGTAGAGAAGAGGGCAAGGGGACTGGTGGGGAACAATGAAAGGGAGGAGTAGGGGGGAAGACCCACAATGCATTTGTTCACCTTTATATGATTTCAATGTGATATCCTACGTGTCTAACCAAATAAGGAAATTTATTTATAATTTTATTTAGTTGGAACTAACCTAACCCTACAAAATTAACAAATGGCTTAAGATGACTCTGGTAAATAACAACACAAATAAAACAAACATAAGCAGCAAAGAAAATGGCAGAGGAATAATGTTTTCACTCCCTGTACAAATTTTTTCAGATACAGAGGGTGTTAAAAAAAAGACAATGACAAGAAATGAGTAAATACAAACTGAAATTATCAAGACTGTATTAAGACTCTGAAATATGAATTTATATCCACTATCATAAAAACCAAAAACTCATCGCTTATGTTTATTATATGTTGGTCATATTGTGCAATGATAGCTAGGTCATTTTCATCTATTACCACGATTACTACCAAACACAGAAATAAACTAAATTCAGAACCTGATGTTGAAATGTATTTATCCACAAATATTAAACAGTATTTTTGAAAAATATGAAGCATATGAATTAAAATGCTCATAATATATAAAGCTCATATCATTAAATTAAAAAAGACTTTGTGTTGGTTAACTAGCAAATAGAAATAAAATAATATACAAGTAATATAATATTAATAAATAAATAAATAATATACAATGATTTATTTTTAGATCACCTTACATTTGTGTGCTTTCTGTAGTTTGCATAATAGTTGTAATAAACACTTGTTGTACCCCACCTTCTACACCCTTTTCTCCTGTGTAATTACTTATACATCTTTTAGGATTCAACTTCAATGTCACTTTTTCATTTTTCATCCTAAGTGTCACTTTCTCAAAGCAACCTTAAAACTTGTTTCCCACTAACACCCTTTCAAAAACACACCCTCCTACCTGTGATTGAGTGCAACTTCTGTAATCTCTGGACCTGATTACTTTCCATATCATGTTGGAAGTACTTAACTGTATGGCAAACATTCATTTTTTTTTTTAGCTCTACTCACAGTGCTTTAAATTATGTTTCTTTTTCATTATGCCATTCTTGTGACATAGTGCAGTGCAGGATATGTACATAGTATATCTTCAATAAGTTCATATTGAATGAAGAGATAAGAGGCAGTATGGGACTGCTCTACTGAATTTCCATATGCCCACCGGATCCCTAGCACCACCCACTACTTTGGCTTAACTGAATGTGCGTTAAACGCTATGGAAATAGCTCACCACTGATGCACAACTGGAAGTAAATATGACAATCGACTCTGGTAAGTAAAAAGGACACTGTTTCTGGTATAAGACCTCGCACCCAAATGTGATTTCATCTTGGTCCAGATTAGACAGGAAACAGCGCTAGGAAATAGTAGAACTTGGAGGAAAATGTAATGCCTAGGCACTTTGTCTATCGTTTCCCCAAAGCCAGAAAAGTGAGATGAGAAATAAGGGCTTTGGGGGTGTGAAATTCCTGTGCTCTGTTTTTCACTTACAGAAGCAGCCTCAGTGTTGCTTCCTAGAGGAAGTGGCAGGGCAACAGACGTGGTCCAGTCACGTTTCTGTGTTTGCTATGAATTTGGAAGAGGTGTCAATGTTCCCAACAGTCCAAGGCAGACCCAATCCAAGGAGATAAGATCTGCTTAGCAGGGCAGGGAGGCATGCAGCAGACAGATGCCAAGGACAACTGTTCATGGGACTCTCTGTTTCCTGCCACAATAGGCTTTGAGATTGTTCCACCGAGAGAGTAGGAACTAGCCAGAATGGGGGTCAAGAACACATCTGCAAGTGGGAGAAGTTTGAATCTTGGAAGAAGTTGACTGGTTAATGAACTTTACTTTGAATCCAGGAATTATCAGATTGGATTGACTGTCTGATATGTACCCATTTTCATGTTTGAAACTAAGATGAAATGCAAGCTTGTGAATACATGCTATATCACTGACTCTTGTGGATTTACTTGTCAGTTGTAATATGAACATTATGTCAAGGAGACAACCCAACTAGCTCTGACATGGAGCCACTATCACTGCACCAGTTTAAAGAAAACTGAGTTTGAAAACAACATACAATTCAGAATTTCTCAATGTGTGTACACACACACACACACACACACACAAACACACACACACTACTCCAGCCTTTTAAAGTTCTGTCATATAATTTGGTAGTACACTTTCTGGGAAAATTTCATGACTGCAAACAATGTTGCATTTAAAGCTTTTGGTTGGGGGGGGGCCCTGCTTTTCAACTTACATGTAATTCTCCTCATACCAAAAAAGTATTTGAGGCAAAAAACTCTTCTTTTAAACCTGAAAATTGGAGCCTAAGTTATCCACAGGTTAAAACAGTATATAAATGAAAATGGTTGGTGTATTTCCATCTTAAACCAGCTGTTTCTTAAACCAGCAACATGGAAATAATAAAAAGCATGTTAAAAGTATGCAATGAGCTCCTTAAGGGCTTTATTTCATTTTGATTATCAAACTTAGAAGTCTAACATTGATCCTTTTGAAGCCTGTAAGTGAAGATTAAAGCACTCTCACATGCTATCTACAGGTGTGCCATGGTGAATTATGATTCTCACATAATCCAGAGAATGAAAAAACTACAGTAAGTAACAAATTTTTAATCAGTGCTGTGGCACAGAAGATCAATCTTTGATTCTTATATTCACAAATCCTGTTTATTTGGTCACATTGGAAAACAAGCTGGGATGTTGGAATGGACTCCTAGAAATGATGGATGTAATTGCCAAAACTGCCAAGGTCAATGTATAATGTTCATAAAAGAACCAACTCAATTCAAGCACCTTCCATTTATCACTCATGCCGCTTGACCCCCAGTTCTCTTTATAATAACATACAAAGGAGGGACAACTGCTGTGTTCATTCCAGTGGAATCTTGTGCACTTTTCACTATCATTCAGATCACAGCCTTTCTCAGACTGAGATCATTGAACATAAATTTCTTTTCTCTGAGGATGTTGGAACTATTAGATGAAATATGGATTTAATAAAGAAAAAACTATTAAGGAACCTGTATGTATTTGCTATGTTGCTATGTAGAATGTTATGAATTTTTAAATTGGAATGATTTAGATAATTCAGATTCATCATCTACTTACACTTGGAATACATTTCAACTTTGACATTGACAGTATTTTGTTGAAAACTATTCCAATATCAGTATTTTACAGATGGGACTTTCGTGTGAAAATTTGCAAGTGCTAAGGTGTTGGGTGTATTTAAATTGAAGAAAAAAATATTCAAGTATGTATTGTTGTCAAATGAGAAAAACATAAGGTATTTTCACTTATTTTGCTTGAACAACTAGTCTTCTATTATAATTAGTGAATTCATGAACACTAGCATAGATGCTGCCAGTTGAAATTTATGTATTATTATTTCTATGGTCTTATTAAAGCAGCTGTTTGAAATTTCTGACTCTTTCTTGGTCTTTATATTTGTGTATTTGTGGGTTCATACTTGATATTAGCACTAGAATGTAAGCTCCAGGAGGATAAATCTTGATCTTTGCTATATCGCAGATTTCTAGAAGAATGAGTAGATGCCCAATAATTTTTTATTAAAAAAGAATAAGTAAATAAAGAAAAAGAGAAATAAAAAAGAAGATAAAGAGGGAAAAAGTAAAATGCATATTTATAATATTTAAAAATATGTAGGTATTAAAGTGATTGTGGTGGTATTACCAAAATTACAAATAACTCATTATGATTAGTACCAGTGAGTCTACATTACTCAATAGTTCTAAAAATGAAACACTTTATTGCTTAATAGAATAGAAATTGATTACTTAAAATGAAGACATAAAATGATATTAGGGAAGATGAAGCTAATGTGTAAAAAGAAGCAATCACAACTAAAATGGTATAAGATAACATTGAAGAATACCCTATTTGTTCTCTTTTTCCCCTTAAGAATGAATATATTAAAATGAACTATTAAAAATGTTAATAAGAAAACAGCTTTCTAAACCCAAATACTAACTAAAATTATTAACTGACCTGGAATGCATACTCAAATGAAAACATCACAAACATTCATCAGATAGTCTAAATGTCAAGATGAGCCTGGCACTTTGTGAGATGCTCAGAAAACATGGCCTTGTCCTTACTGAGCATGCATTTCCAGCAGGCAGAGAGAGAAATGAGAAATAACAATAATGTGTGATAACTGCTCTCATAGGCCAACATAGGAAACACATAACTGAAGGCAAGGGTAATGGCTTTCCTAAATTTAACATTAACAAACAATTGAAACTAGAAAAGAAAAGGAGAACAAATGCCCTGCTTCACTGGCTGACATGATCATACCAAGATGTAGCAGCTCTGATTTGCATTACTGACTTTGTTTCCTCATTTATGAAACAGGGGTTTAAAAATTGTTTTGAAAGTCCAATGAGAATATTTGATACTCTGTAAACACTGTCAAGTACTACACAAGTGTTAGTCATTACTCTTAGAATTATCTCTAGCATGTGAAAATCACGTGCTTAATCTGTAAGTCTCACAATAGAACCTTAAAAATATCTATCTATTCAGTGCAATTTTTATATTATTTATTATAACTATCTATAGTTATAATATGCTTTTGAAGGGGCATTTACTGTTTAAAAAGAAAAAAACTAAAAGGGAACAATTAAATTATGAGACCACAGTCAATTTTTTAAAGTAATTTAATTAATCAAGAGGCTAAATTATATTAATCTCAAAAGATTTTGTTAGAAATTCTAAAATGTAGCATATCCATTTGAAATGCTTATACAACTATTGCTTACAGTAGAGGTAACATTTATTATAAAGCCTGAAGAGTATTTCCATATGATAAAGGGGTAAAAATAGGATTTTAAAAAAATAGCTCCACTTTCTTTTACCAGAAATACTCATAAAATTTTTAAATGTATTTTATGTTAAATTAAATTATTTTTATCACCCATGTTTAGGATGGGATATTTATTTGTTCATTTAGTTAGTTAATTTTGTTCCTTTTGGTTCTCTAGGGTAAATAACTGACATTTATAGCACAATTATATTTTAGTTTTATTTTGTCTGTTTCAAAAGTATCAGAGAACAGAGTCATATTTATGCTTGTATTTTTCACCAACCTATGTCAGATAATGATGCATGTATTACTATAGAAATCAGATATATGATTCCAAAGAGAGATGGAGAAGAAGAAAGTAAGCTTTAAAGTCTATCTGTTCCCTGATACTTCACTAAGAACTCAGCACCCATTGTGAAATCAAAGAGTGATCACACTCTATTTCATGTCATATACTGTAATATAAGACTTTAAGAAAAAGAAAGTTAAGATAACCAGTTCAAGCAAATAAAAATTTTCCAATATAAATAACATTATCAGCAACTTTAACTTACTAAGAAACAAAAATAAAATTCAATTTCCATATATAAATAAAATATTTTTATTTCTATCAATAACAATACCCAACAAACCCAAAAAATAAAAAATAAAAAGCCCTGAAAGTACAATGAAGTAAAATACAGGAATATCTCAGTCTCAAGAAATAAAACCACTGAGACTATTAATTATATGAAAACCATAAAGAATTTTTCATGTAACTCTATTATACAGTAATCTTTAATATTTACATTTGAAATGATTAACAAATTAAAGGTAAACCGTAAATATTGATTTTACCAATAGTGCTGTTCTACTTGTAATCTCTTTAGATTACATATCTTTAATAAAACTTTAGACTAATTTGTGCATTTGGTGAAATCATACTTTCATATCCATAGTGTTGTCTAGTTTCACTTTCTCTCCACATACAGAGCTCCTGTAACGCAAATGTTATGCTTTCCCTGACACAAACACTATGATGGAGTATTACTATATCGATATATTATGTACCTCAAATAATAGAGTTCAAATAGATGGAGGGAAGAATATATTTGACAAAATTCTCAGAAAGGGAATGGTAAAGTACAAGAATATTTTCTTACTTTTCTCACTCTGGGTCCATGGATTTGGATACATTATATACATATGTCTATAACCTTTGTGGCAAATCATAAGCTTGCTCTAAGGTGTATTTATATTTATTTGGTTTCACCCAAACCATATATATTGTATAATCATTTTATAATCCACAATTTACCTTTATGGAATCTGTTGAGGGACTACCTTATCTGTTCTCAATTTGATGTAAAGCCAGCAAAATCTCTGTCGGTATTCATCTTAATTAATTCCATAATATTAACTACTAATCATGGTTTTCTTCTCTCTGTGCCCTGTTGGCAACCTGAAAGGCAATTCTTGCTCTAACTCAGCTCCCAGGGTGCCATCCACAAGAGATTGTCATCTTGCTGTGGATTGTGACCTCTGACTCTGCCACTTTCTTCCTGTAACAGTACTACCTTTGCACATTTAATGAACTTTGTACAGAGTTAAAAAGATGTCAGCACAGATCAATGTTAGGTCCTGCTATGAAAAGTTCCATTGTTTCTATACATCTAATTGACCTTCCCCACTATAGAAGATAAGAAAAAAGTCAATAAGGTTACTTAGTAGCCAACCCAAAGCAATCTGTATTATTAATATGCTAAACACATTGCTTTCAAAGCATTGACACCTAAACACTGCTAGAAGTATCAAAATGACTTCTCATTAATAACCATTATATTAATCACTGTTGCCCAGAACTAGAATCTGACTGCGAAATCCCCTGGTGGAAATTGCTATAATCGTTCAAACTACAGGAATGAATATTTTTCAGCATAATTACTGCTGTCATCTTATTGAAAAATATCCCATTAGATGGCAGCTTTTAGTTACGTAAATCGTGTTGATTAATTTTTAATTTCTAGCATTTATATGACATTGCACAAGTAAAGATTGTTGATAATTTAAATGGTTAGCTGAGCAATTATTAAAATAACTTACAGCAATTCAAACATTCATTTACTTACTAGAAGTGCCATACATCATTAACTCCTGATTAAAATAAAGTTTGAAAAATAGAAGTGCTGAATCGATCACGAAGATATGTATTTCAGGGTGTTTTGTAAAAATATTCATGCCATGTAGGATGCCTCAGATGCAATGATAAAGCTCTAGCATAAATGTTTCAAAGCAAGGGAATCTAAATTATACTGGCAATATGGCATACCAGCCGTGTGCTCAAGTACACATTTGTGCCTCTAGGCAGATAATTTAAATGGTTTATAACATTACAATTTTTAGCCACCCCAGTGCCTCTTTTAGTTAAAACAAACAAAAAGTTTCAGTACTTACGAGCAAAGAATGAATTTTCAGTCTTAGCTGTGCACTTTATGTTTTTTGTTGACTTGTTGAATCTTCATATTAACTGAATTCTTAAACAATCTTTAGTTTCTTTATATGTAAATTAGGAAAATAACTGTCCTTAGCTCATAATGCTGTATTATGGGTAACATGACTCAAGGAATATAGAGTGTCTAGATAGTATTAAGCAATAAATAATGTTCCTCATAATATTTCATTTCATAACCCTCCAACTATGTGGCCATTACACAAAGATAAATCTTTTTGTATACAAATATTAATGTCTTTTTGATCCTTAACATCTCTGTATATTAGTCTCCATAATTTAAAACAAAGACAAAAGCACCCATGTACTTGTTCAGCTGAGTTGCCTGCCAATTCTTATGGTTTAAATAAACAGAATAAGACTCAAAAGTAGATGACTAGATAATAAGAATCCACATTTTTAACCACTAATAAGCAAGTACTCCCAAGTCCCATTAGAACTACAGACAAATTTGAAGGAAAAATTAAGTCCAATATATTGCGATATTTGAATATCTAAAATTTATATGTTGAGGTATTTTTCTGGAAGTTTGCATAATCGCTCCAAAAAAAAAAACATAGGCAGTTTACATAGTTGAGCAATTCAGAAGAAATTGGCAGGGACAGAATTGTTTACCATATTTTATTTTCCAAAAATTAGGATAAATTTATTTAAACTTCATATACAAATATTTAATAAGTTTTTATAAAATAAATCCTGACAAAGGTCAAGAAGTTTTCTTTATAGTATTTCCCTTCAAAATATTTATAGCTCAGTTGGAGATTAAAGATAAGACCAATTATTGCAATGTACTGGGAGAAGTGCTGAAATACATACAACGTTAGGGCTGGCAGAATGGCTCAGTTGGTTAAGAGCTTGCTCAAGTGTGCGAGCTTTGAGCAACAGCAGTTTGATGCCCGGCCTGAGCTGAGCTGCCGCTGAGCTGCCAACAGGTGGCAGGATGGCTTAGCTTAAAAAAAATAAATAACCTGCAACGTTAATATCTTAAGTGAATAGGAAGTACATTATTAAATGAACAGGAAGAACATTCTTAACTGAGTTTACAGGTGTTCTAGAAACTTTTGGGGGCAGGGACAGTTGACTGGGTCTTGAAGGATAAGAATTTGCAAAAACAGTGGGAGAAAAGCATTCAAGGAAAAAGGAACATGGTGTATAGTGAATAGAGTAGTAAGAGTGCATATGATCTCATGTGTCTAGTTCTTTGGAAGGTTCTACGTGTTAAGTATTTGTTGAATGAATCAATGAATGAATAAATCAATGGATGAAAGTGGGCAGAAAGGTCCTGAAAGGAAGAAAAGAAAAGCACCCTAAAAAGGGAAGATAAAGAACTGTCTTTATATTTTGCTTGTTTTTCTCTAAATCCTTGTGATTTTTTTTCTATTTCACAAGCACTGTTTTACTCTTTTTTTTTTTTCCCATGCAGGAGTTGAACCAGCAACCTTGCCATTAAGAGCACACGCTCTAGCCACTGAGCCATCCAGGCAGCAGCTCAGCTCAAGGTGCCGAGTTCAGTCACCCAGCTGTGGGTTGGCATAGCTCATCATCGAACAGGCAATCTTGTCATTAGGAGCACATGCTCTCACCAGCTGAGCCATCCTGCCACCTGTTCGCAGTTCAGCTTGGGCATAGCTCGGGTGAAGCTCACTGGCCCATGTGGGAATTGAACCAGCAATCCTGTTGCTCAGAGCTCGCACTCTTAAGCAAACTCTTAACCAACTGAGCCACTTGGCTGGCCCTGTTTTACTCTTTTGATTATTTCACAACTGTTATCCATAAGTGCTTCCTAAGTCCATTCCTTTTCTAATCCCTTGATATTAAGTTCATTTCTAATGTTCCTTTGTGTGTGGTTCTGAGCCTATATGTCCATATGTACCCTTCAACTCTCCCTGGCCCTGTTCTGTATTACAGAGCTGTGAGATGTGGTTTCTGAGTTCCCACTTAAATTATTTCCTGGTTGGGTTCAGCCGCGGGGTGACACTAGGGGAAATTGGAGAGCAAGAAGATGAGAGAAGTCAGAGTGTCTCAGCCTCTGTCTTTGCAGGGGTAACGCGTCCACATGATTCCATATCCTGCCAGAGAGGTTCCCCACATTTTCTCTTCCATGTGGTGACCCTAACCTGGACTCCAATACCATTTCCTCCAATTGTCTCCTTGGGAGACACTTGAGATGATTTTTGGAGATTTAAATATAAAATTTTTTTTAAAAGATTTTTATTGGGGAACGGGGGGATGGGAACAGCGCTGGGGAATTGGGGGAAGGGGAACAGACAAGTTGCTGTCCTTTTGTTCATTCTTCAGTCTAGTTGTGGAGGACATTGCTTCACTGGCCCATGTTGGCACCATCATTGCGCTCTTCCCGGGTGAGACAGATCAGTCGCCGGCTTCTGGACAGCTGCTCACAGAGCTGCTGGCTGCTCACGCTGGCTGCTGGCTACACATGGTAGCCCATGGCAACCCACTGCAGCAAGGGCTGCAGCCTACACCTTCGCTGGCAACTCACAGCCGCCCAGATCCATGTTGAGCTGTTGTTCAGCATCTTAGCTGTGGAGGACAGTGTCACTGGCCCTTATATGTGGGATCCGAACCTGGGCCCTTTGGTGTCCCAAGCCAGCTTTTAACCACTACGCTACTCGGCCGGCCCTAAAATACTTACTATTAAGCTCAATTACCATCTATGAGATGAAACTTAAGGTAAGAAATATTAAATTACCTCCCCAAAGTTTTATATCTTAATAGATATTAAAAGAGTAAAATCAGCTCTTTGATTTGCTATGCAGTATTCTTCTGACAACACTGCAGTGTCACCTCATTGAACATATTTGACAAATAAATCACACATTACTACTAATTATTGTGAGAAGACAATGATGTTTGGGAGGAAGGAACAAAAGAAACACTGTGTCAGAAAGGAATGTTTCTGATTTCACATAATGGAAAACTAACAACAGATTAAGCAAACAGGAATTTCTTTTTTTTTTTTCACATATGAACCAATCAGAGATAGGCAGTTATTGCCTTTGGCTCAGCTGCTCCACTGCATGGTGATAGCATCCCAGTGATTCTTTTGCTGTTTTCTTTATGGAATGTGCAATTCCAGGTATTACGTTCATGCTTAAGGAAGGATGGAGGAGATAGGGCCTTCCAAGTAGAGTGTATCTTTTTTTCATCTTGGAAGCGAAAGCTTTCCAGTCATTCTCAGCAGTCTTCATTTCAATCTTATTTCCTAGTTTGGGACAAATGAAATAAAAAAGTATCAGACAAAACACAAGTTGGCAGAGATGTTTTCATATGTGGAAACTGAGGCTCAGAGAAGGTAAATAAATTGTCCAAGTTAATGCACCTGGTAAATGGCAGTACCAGTTTTCAGGACTTTGTTTTGACTACAATGCCGTCAAACTTTCTCCTATCCTGTATAGCCAGGTATGGTTTTCTGGCTGCTACAAAGAATTCCTGAGGTTCATATATGCACACAACCATTTCACACACTTTACATCATCCTGCATCCCCACAGGACTCACAAGGCCTCACAGTAACTTCTATACTTCAAAGTTGTTTCCTGTATTTTTTTTTAAAATAGGATTTTATTTCTATGAAATGTTTATAGAAAGCAAAATAACAATAGTTTAGTTTTCTCTAAGACTCAGATCTTCTAGGAATGATATTGAGTTATACACATCACAGAGAATAGATTTTAATAACATGGCAAATCTCAAGATAATGTAACAATAACATAGTCTGTGTTCACACTTTGGTTCACTGTTGCTTTCAAGAGATATTTTTTCACTGAATTGGTATAGTTTATACCTTCTAAGTGCATTAAATGTAACTCTGATGATTTCTAATAATTTCTGCAGTGAAACATCATAGTAGATGTAATATTTTACTTATTCTGCCTAGCTAAATATTGCCTAAATAGCTGGTTTTTATTCCACTTTGTATTCCCTAAAGCATTTAGTGTGGTATCTAACATAGATTAGAAACTCACTTACCATTCTTTCAATGGATTCTTTCCTAGTCAAGGTTGGTAATTTGCCTCCAACACAATTCTCTGATGACCAATACCTGTTTCCTATGTACTTGTCTCCCACTAATACATTTCATATATGAAGGCAGCTAAATATACTTTATTTAAAAAGCATGGAAAGTTTAAATTGTAAGAAATTATAGTCTATATCAATTTCTCTTTCTTTGATTAATACTGTCTACTACATTTAATATGGAAAGTTGACTCTACATTTTTTCCTTAATAGCCTGAAGTGAGAGGAAGTATCTGTAGATTTTCAACAGTGGACACTGCTCTGTGGAAACCCCTTCCCTGGACTTTCTCCTGTTGGAATTGGCTCTGCATTTGGCTAGAGTTTCATCTATATGACACTGTGACTTAAAGATACAATGAGTCTATTTCTTAACATGTTTAATGTTAAATGAAGAGAAGTGTCTTAAAATATGGTACTCAGAATTAGGATCTACAAGAATAAGCCATGCAAATAATAATAATAGGTAATATGTACTAATGTCTCAAGAGCTAGACAATATTCTAAGAGTTTTGCATGCATTCTTTTATTTAATCTTCACAATGACTTTTCAAAGTAGTATTCTTACCCTTTTTTTATGATGAGAAACTGACTCTTGGAGATCTTGATGTTACCTTAAGTTGTCCAAAGCTCAGGATCAATGGATCCTCTCCTACATTCATTGACTTTTATTATCTTCCCCATATAACTTTATTTTTAAAAGGGGTTAATACAAACTTGCTCCCATTGTATTAATGGCTTCATTCTCCTATAAAGACTAAACATTTATTTAAATGAGATTTAAAAATTTTGCCTTGCATTGTCAAGATAAATTTTATAAATTTAACTATAAATATATGTTTCAATAAAATCTCATCATTTTATTAACTCATATCCTGATTTCTGAAAATACAATATACAGGTCAATAGTGCCTTCTAAAAGTCTTAAGAGAATATGTTTTGCAGCTGACAAGCTACATTTTTTTTTTTTTAGCTGAGCCATCCTGTCACCTGTTGGTAGCTCAGCGGCTGCTCAGCTTGGGCCGGGACTTGAACTGCTGTTTCTCAGAGCTCAAACTCTTGAGTGAGCTCTTAACCAACTGAGCCACTCAGCCAGCCCACAAAAACTAAATTTTATTAAGCACACTTTCCCTAAACATTGAGCATCTTTATAGATTCAATATTATATTTTTAATATTCATTTGATAATTTAACATTTTCATTTTTTATCATACTCCCAGAATTAAGTGAAGCAAATAAACAGTCCTATATTTGTGAAAGTAAATGTTTATTCAGTTTGCTTGCAGTGCTCAAAACATTTGTCACAGTACCTAAATGAGAAAGCAAAAGACGCATTTTTGCACAGTTGATTTATTTGAAAAGTTACACCTATTGCCTAAATCACCTGATTTAGTTTCGCAATAAGCAAGATGATAAAACACGTGTGATGTCTCCAGAAGGTACAGGTCTGAGACTGAATGGGTAATTTTGTTAGAATTATAATGTTACTTCTTAAGTTAACTTTACATTGTCTGCTCTTGATTTAAAATTAAGTTATTTTTCAGGCACCCTTATCATCAGTATCTTAAAATTTTGAACTCATAGTGTGACATGGTGTGTGTGTGGGAGGAGCGGGGGAGATGACCAGAGTCACTTATGCTAGTTCTAATTTTTCCTGAAGTGGTAATATCATAAAGAGAGAATACATTCCTATCAGAAATAAGTGATATATGTGACTCCTGTTATCTGTTGAAACAGTCATGCATTCTCCTAGGTTTCCAGTGTTGCAAATTTCCCATGGGTAGCCTCCCACAGACCATCTCATGTTCCCTCTTATGAATCTGTTGCTGGTCAATGTTAAATTTCTAAGATCTAGCATCCACTTTTTCTCTAATCTTTATGTTCTCCCGCAATATAATTTTACAATAAACAACCAAAATAAATTATGTAGGGCTGGCCGAGTGGCGCATTGGTTAAGAACTGGCTTGGGATGCCAGAGGGCCCCGGTTCGGATCCCACATATGAGGGCCAGTGACACTGCCCTCTACAGCTAAGATGCTGAACAACAGCTCAACCTGGAGCTGGGCTGCTGTGAGTCGCCGAAGGCGTAGGCTGCAGGCCCTGCTGCAGTGGATTGCCATGGGCTACCGTGTGTCCAGTAGCCAGCGTGAATGGCCAGCAACCGCTGTGAGCGGCTGTCCAGAAGCCGGCGACTGATCTGCCTCGCCCGGGAAGAGCGCAATGATGGTGCCAACTTGGGCCAGTGAAGCAGCGTCCTCCACAACTAGACTGAAGAACAAAAGGACAGCAACTTGTCTGTTCCCCTTCCCCCAATTCCCCAGTGCTGTTCCCATCCCCCAATTCCCCAATTAAAAAAGAAAACTTAAAAAAATATTATGGAACTGTATATATTTTATACAAAAGAAGTTTGCAATCTATCTTTTTAAAATCCTTTTACTTGTGATTTCTTGTCAGTGCCATGTGGTGGTGAACTAGCAAGGGCTGGTGACTTTCTGCCTCTAAAATCACCTCTGAGGAACTATAGCAGTAAAAGGTAAATAAGCATTCGAGAAACTAACAAAAACTACCACAAAATAGCCCCTTTCAGAAATTCTTATAAAGAATGAAAGGTGCTTTTATCTGGATTTATGCCTGTAAACTGGGGACCAAAATCGCTGGGAAATCAATGCAAAGACAGGCTAGAAGAAACCCTTTAAACTCTGCCCCTACCCCCAACCCCCTCCACACACACACCAGATGGTGTCCTTTGGTTATTATTAGGGCTCCGAATGGGTAAGTAATTTATTCAAAGAAGCCTAGACTGATCAACTTCTACACTCCTCCTTGATCCTCTAGGCAGATGGATTTTAACCAGGGACAAGGCTTGCCACCGATGCTGTTGCACCATAAGGAGTTAAAGGTGCAGCCCTGATCATAGTTACCGCCTGATGCGGTGGCTTCAAACAGGTCATCAACTTGGAGGCGGTCTGGACATTCTCCCAAACTGCAGACAGAGTAGCTAATAAACCAAGAAAAAATGAATTCACAGTAAAAAATCAGTCATTTTAATGTCACAGGAGGAGCAAGCACAGCGTTTGTCTACTTTGCCATCCTGGATCGCTTAGAGGTTAATTTGAGTCTTCTAAAGCAGAGGCTCCATGAGAGCAGGGACTTTTTCTGTATTATTCTAACATGTTGGAAGTTTTCGAGCATGTTGGAGGCTTTTTTTCCAATCTGGCTATCTCTGCTTGTCCTTTCATATCTAAGAATGATGCAAGAAGACACTGACTGAAGTCTGATATGGAGCAGGGTTTGGAAACTAGAATTTTAATGCTCAGTGTCTGAGAGTCAAACCAGCTGTTTCATTTTGTCCAGTTTTATTGAGCTATAATTTAAACATAATATTGTATTAGTTTTTAGGTGTACAACATAATGATTTTGTATATGTGTATACTGTGAAATCATTACCTCAATCAATAAGTTTAGTTAACATCATCACCTCACATAGTTATGTATTTTTTCCTGTGATGAGAACTTGTAAGATCTAGTCTCTTAGCAATTTTCAGATATACAATACAGTACTGTTAATTATGGCCACCATGCTATAGATTACATCCTCAGAACTTGTTTATCTTATACCTGGGTATTTGTGTGTTTGACCCCCTTCACCTACATTCTTCACACCCACTCCCCGCCTGTAGCAACCACATTCTGTTCTTTATAGCTATGAGTTCACTTTGTATAGATTCCACATATAAGTGTGATCATACAGTATTTGTCTTTCTCAGTCTGATTCATTTCACTTAGCATAATGCCCTCCCCTTATAGGTACGTGTCATAATGGCAGGATTTACTTCTTTGTATGGCTGAATGATATTCTATTGTGTATTCCAATTGGTATACCATGTTTTTTTATCTGTTCAATCATTGATGAATACTTAAGTTGTTTCCATGTCTTGGCTATTTTAAATAATACTGCAATGAGCATGGGTGCAGATATCTCTTTGAGATAGTGATTTTATTTCCTTCAGATAGCCACTCAGAAGTGAAATTGTTGAGAATCTAAATTGGTATAATCATTATGAAAATAGTATGGAGATTTCTCAAAAAATTAAAGCTAGAACTACCATATGATCAAATCAATAGTTAAGCTGAGATTCCCCTAAATGAAAGGGGGTGTAGGACTTCTCCCTAAGCAGGTAGAGGTTGGATGCATGTACAAGACACATCTATTTAGTTCAATAGAATGGAACCATTCTATTATGGTAGAAAATGGGGACAAGACATACTTGATTTCAGATGTTATTCTCTTAGAGTAGGGGAAAAGGTGGAGGGCTCATTTGTTCAATGTTGGTGTCATACAGCCCTAGACCTTATTCCTATTGTCAGGCAAACATTCAGTTTCCTGGTCTACAGGGTGTCAGGGATTCTGCAGGTTTTAGCTTTCACTTAGCTGTATTTCCTTCAAACATTTTCTAAGCTGTGACTTTAACTGTTCTGTGGGTATAGGTGGCTTTCTCCCTTTGTT
The DNA here is from genome assembly GCF_001890085.2 of Hipposideros armiger. NCBI lineage: Eukaryota > Metazoa > Chordata > Mammalia > Chiroptera > Hipposideridae > Hipposideros > Hipposideros armiger. Next base: position 190,300 of record NW_017732214.1, read on the forward strand.
TTATGACATCCAGGATGTTTGCAATTTGAAGGATATTTGTTTTCTCTCTCTTTTTTTCCACTTTCATTTAATATATTAAGGTGTGTGTCAGAAAGGAGAGGGTAGGAAAAACATGTGGTACATCTGTCACTTTTATAGGTAGTTCCAGGAAATGTTTCTGATGTGGCTCATTTTTTGAGTTTTCACGCCATTGTGCAGCTGCCATTTTAAGAGGCCATACTTGAAACCATCAGCTTATGTTCACTTCAATCTCTAATAAGCAGAGAGGGGCACTAGGGTTCTACACAAGACTATCTCAACAATTTAAATACAGGATGGTGAACAGTTAGCAGTTGCATTTCTTGTGCTTAAACAAGAAGGTGGAGAAGCCAGAGAGCAGGAGCAGGATCATTGAGGTTGTTTCTGATGGTCCTAGGAGCTGTTTTACACGAAGGCCTCCAGGTATCACTGAAGATTTGAAAAAGAAGCTGACCATTTTAAACAAGGTTTTATTCTACCACAAACAAACAGACAAACAAAAGCAAGCAATTAAAAGTAAAATGGGGGGCCGGCCAAGTGGCGCGTTGGTTAAGAGCTGGCTTGGAACGCCAGAGGGCCCCGGTTCGGATCCCACATATGAGGGCCAGTGACACTGCCCTCCACAGCTAAGATGCTGAACAACAGCTCAACCTGGAGCTGGTCAGCTGTGAGTCGCTGGCAGCCAGTGTGAGCAGCCAGCAACTGCTGTGAGCGGCTGTCCAGAAGCCGGCGACTGATCTGCCTCACCCGGGAAGAGCAATGATGGTGCCAACTTGGGCCAGTGAAGCAACATCCTCCAGAACTAGACTGAAGAACAAAAGGACAGCAACTTGTCTGTTCCCCTTCCCCCAATTCCCCAGGGCTGTTCCCATCCCCCAATTTCCCAATAAAAAAATCTAAAAAAAAAATGAGAATGTGAAAATGCGGTCTCAGATCATAGAGATGTAATAGATTACACAACATATTTCTTCTTATTTCCTAGCTGATTCTAAAATAAGGACATCAAAGAAGGTGATACATTATAAAGCTATAGCTAAAGAAAGTAAAGACCATGGAATGGAATAAATAAAATTGCCATTCACTGCAATAGTATTTTGATAAAGCATAGATTGGGCTCCCAGCAGTTAGGAAGCAAAAGAAGGCATGGTAAATTCCACATCAGAAATAGAGTAGCATGCTCACTTAGAGAAGCTATAGTTTAATTTTTTTCTGGACCTATTTTTAAATTTCTCTGTTATCAGCAAGTTTCTCATCTATGAATCAATTATTCTGGAAGAAATACAGAAGGGCTTGGAGGAAAGAAACGGGATTTGGGAGTGAGATAAATTTGATCTTGGCTCTGCCCATGTTACCTCTACCATCCTTAGGAAACTTAAAGTCGTGATTTTTCATCTTTACCTTATATGTTGTGCATGTGACACAGAGGATCCAATAAAGGCTAGCTAAGTTTTTAAAAGCTGAAATATACCACCACCACTATCACTTTCCCACCTCCCTTCACAACCTCACACTTGTAGATTTTAATCCAAATCTGTATTTTTTGTCCTTAAATTTGATTGTAGATGGCCTGTAGATTGGTGGCTTAAAGGTACATGGAAAGGATCTTTGAGTCTTCTTGCTGAGAGGTGGTGTAGCCACAATTTCTGTTTTAGCATTCACAAATCCCAGCAATGTAACGTATCTTTCCAGTGTATCATATGTAACAATCTTGTTACAAATTAAGACAATAAGAAAATAGAAAGAAAATGATCAATAGGAACGGCTCATTTTTATGAACATCTATCATCTGAAGACATTGGCTTGGTTTACATGCACAGATACTGATTCTATAGAATACAGAGAGGACTGATGACTTTTTCAAGGCACCCTTGAAAATAATTATTCCCATGTCCTCCTTCTGCCCTTTCTCTCCTTGGTGGTCCTTCAACATTCCTTTTCTTTAATAGTGCTAGAAGTAGTAGGGGGTAAGTAGGGGTAGACAAGGCGATTTTGTGTACAGTTATAGATATGGCCTTTTGTAGTTTAATTTTTGAAACTGCAGCCTTCGGTTCTTTTAATGTATTTACACAGATGTTGGGGAAGACAGCTTGTAACCATCTACCACTGGCCTTCTGGTCACCTTTGCCTTAAAGCAATCTCTGGGAGGTACATTAAAAATGATTGTATTAGACAGCCATTTCTAAGATATGTTTTTATTCCACGTTGTCCTTTTGGAATGTAACCTAACCCATATTCTTAAGACAAGGCATGTTTACTTAGTATTATATGATTAGTTCATTTGGAGACCTATGGTTTTCTCATGCTAATATCAGTAGTCTATACAGCATATATGGGGCAAGCTAATGCATACCTATTATGCTACTTAAATGAACCTAAAAAATGTTGGAATTGAATTTTGACATAATGTCAACAATTGGCAGTAAAGAGAAAATAAATCTTACCTGATTTTTAGGTTTCAAACTTTGATATGAAGAAAAATATTTTCAGGAGGTCATATTGAATAAAACAATAACAAATATAAAAAAATATATAAAAATAGTTAATTACTTAGCAATATCATTCAAATTAAAAGGAGATTTTTGTTTTACCTTTTTCATCATTCTGCTATATTAGCTAGTATAATATAAGTCACATTATGAAGATGCAATGATACATTTTAATCTTGCCTTTAAGATCTTGCTTTCTCTCTTGTTTTTTTTTTTTAATATGAACTAAATGGTTGGGTCCTTGCTGGTTCCTCATTTCAGGGATGTTTTCTGTTCCTTCAGATTTTGCAGGTGGATATGTCCTGCTGCTATGCCAAATGCTTCATCCCACTGTGAGTTTTACCTGACTAGGTGTCCTTGCTGCCAAGCTGAGTGAAGAACACAAAGCCGAACAATCAGGGAGCTGTGTGCAGGGTAGTTTCCACCCACCAAGTCAGAGATGTTACATACATAGTGGCATTGAGAAGCCTGCAATAGTGACTGGGCAGTTTCTCTACTTTAGCCAACTCTGATCTTGCTCACTAACTGGTCATATGGGCCTCCTGCTGCTATGCCTAATAACTGCACCTCAGATGTCTACATCTTTTCTCACCTTTTTACCAGGAAAGAAGCATTGTCTTTGATTGTCCATCAGGGCTAATCCTTTCTCAGCATGATACTTGTTAGCATAATTGCAGAGAAAGGACCAAAAGTTACATTAGAAGTTATTCCTTTTTAAAAGATATATGTAATTTGGATGAAAAAGGCACTGTATATATTTCAGTAATTCTAGTAGTTAAGGTTTCTTCCATCTTCATATTTTAAACCTTTATATTTACTTTACTTATGTGTATTAGAAACCCCATTCAACTCCAAATAACCTTCATAATAGACTCTATTAACATTATCATTGTCTAGGGAAGTTTCTAGCTATGTTTTTTTTAAGACTCCCAGCTCCAAGAGAACATGAATTATGAACAATTCTAGTTACTTTTGAATCACCTTTGGTCATACAATTGATTTGTTCATGACTTGTGCAAAAATAGCATGGAAGAACTTAGGTTCGAGATCTCTTTCTAAAAGAAGTATGAAGTCACTAAAATCCTTTTCTACTCAGTCTTCGGAGAATGATCTGAGACATGAAAGTGTACGTGTCCATAAAGGGCATATGCTGCCAGCCTAGAGATCAAGAGGAAATGAGCAGAAAATATATGCTTGAATGAATGTAATTTCTATTTAGTAGAATAATGATATACTTGAACTTTTGAAAATCAGAAAAGGCTTTAAAGTTTTTATTGATAGAAGAGAAAGAAAGCATAATTTTTATCTGTGTTTAAAGAAAATGTAACTTAAATTTAATGTAAAAAACAAATATTGACTAAGAAGATTGTAGGAATGGAAATTCAAAATCTGACAATTAAAAGCCTGAACAATCAAGTTTGCCACCTTGCCACTGTGCGCTTACATTGGCAGCACTGTACAAACACCTTGGTATATCAGTGTCTCACAGCTGTGTTCGTGTCGCTGTGTGGCGGTGTCTTGCTGAGTGGCGCTCATTATTGTTTTTGCATGTGTTTGTGTGCCATCACGAGAATGTCTGAGCTGAATTAGAGCAATGAATAAACACTAAATTTCTTGTTAAACTTGGCAAGAGTGAAAGTAAAATCACAGATATGTTAGTCCAAGTTTATGGGGATAATGCCATGAATAAAATGGCAGTGTACAAATGGATTAAATGTTTTTCTGAGGGGAGAAAATGTGTCACTGATGAAGAGAGCTCAGGGTGGCCAGTAATGAGCAGAACTGACAAAAACATTCCAAAAATTCATCGAATTTTGCGTGCAGATCGTCAGCTGACTGTGAGAAGCATAGCAGACCAAGTATACATGAACAGAGAAACAGGAAAATTTTAAGTAATGTTGATGAAAAACATCCAACCTAAGAGAAAACTTATAAGAGTTTATTTGAGCCAAACTGTCGACAGTTGCTGGGAAGCAGAATCTCAACGGATTGAGAAAATGCTCCACAAAATGGCAGTTTGCAGTTTATTTTATACATAAAATCAAAGGAGGAAGGCTACATGAAATCCATTGGTGATAGATGAAGGGGGAGGGAGAAAGCAAAGTGGGGAAATCTTTGGGATTGGATAAAAGTACATTGGAGAAACAGGTACTCCTCCCACACAGGTGGGTGCAGGATAGCTAATAGTTTGAGCACATAGAGATGGTAATCAGGAGACAGGCATGATAATGAGGAATTTTGCAGTTTCCAGCTCTGGTGGGGGGCGGGGAGGAAGGATTCAAGATGTTCTCTTAGGTACAAAAAGACAAAGAACAGGCCCACTGAAAAGACACATGTTAACTTAATGAGGAAGTTCAAGAGACATGACTTCCCACCATGTCCCACCTTAGTTAGGAATTTTTATGCTCACACCATCCTCTGTGGTTATTTTCAGTCTCATGAGCTTATCAGGTTTGACATGTGGCCCCTTTTCCATCCACACTGAAAACCTTGGTATGAGAAAGGTGCATGCAAAAATGGTCCTGAAGGATCTCTTGCATCAAGACAATGCACCAGCTCACACAGCACTGTCTTGAGGCAGTTTTTAGCCAGTAAACAAATAACTGTATTGAAACACCCTCCCTACTCACCTGATCTGGTCCCCAATGACTTCTTTCTTTACTCGAAGATAAAGGAAGTATTGAAAGGAAGACATTTTGGTGACATTCAGGACATCAAATATAATACGATGACAGCTCTGATGGCCATTCCAGAAAAAGAGTTCCAAAATTGCTTTGAAGAGTGTACTAGGCACTGGCATTGGTACATAGCTTTCCAAGGGGAGTACTTCAAAGGTGACCATAGTGATATTCAGCAATGAGGTAGGTAATCATTTTTTCTAAGATGAGTTTGTGAACTTAATTGTCAGACCTTCATATATTATACATTTACTCACCTTTTACTTTTATTTTTTGTAAATCTATAATGACATTTACTTTTTATGTTTCTGCATAAGGTTCAGAAACAGGTACAACATCAAGAAAGTGATTGGAGTTGTCTGGGGCTTGACTTGACCCAACCTGTAAGTAAAGGAAAAAAAGATGATTCTAAAAAAGTATTTTAAAAGCTATAATTGGAGCCTAGGACACATCTTGACAAATTTCAAAAAATATAATTAAGATTTCTTGAGTATTACTCAAATGAGAAGTTTCTACTTCCTTTTCACATTCTAATAAAAATGTGACAGTATCTTTCAGAATATTACTCTTGCCAAAGTTTTGTTGTTGTTGTTTTTTAATGGTATTGTCTGGCTCTTGATCTTTGAAAACATCATATTCATGCTCATAAATTAAAACAACTCTTGTTCTTAAGAGAAGAAATTTTATTCGTTTGCACAGTGTTTGTCATTTACCATCATGGCCATGACACCAGACAGTGAAAATTTCAGGGAGGTTCTGGTTTAATCCTATCATCTTAACATAAAAAAACAACAAAGTTCACATTTGTTTATCCCAAATTAAGTAAGTTTTATTGAAGTTAATAAAATGTCTTACAATTTAAATTTAGGTTCCATGAAGTTTTCATTTCCATTAAGTGATGGGAAACAATTGGAAATAGAATTTTACTAATTTAACCCATTTCAACCATGTTTTATGATATACCATTGATTTGGGATTTTGGGGGATTTACCCAAAAATCCAGATTGGATTTATATGTGCCATCTCACTTTTCTGCTCAGTACACTGTAGTCTGTGATGTTATTTTGCTTAATTTTATAAGAGCACTAGTTAACCAGTTTCATTTCCCAAAATGCACCTAGGAATCCCTGAAAGGTTTATTCACGCCCCAGTCAGGAAATCTGGCACTAGACCACTGCCCACTTATCTGCATGCCATTTATTTCTATATTTATACTAGACACCCACCCCAGGGAGCTACTGCAGGGGTCCTTGCTATTTAGGTAGACAAGACCAGGATCTAATGTTTAAGACATTTAAATAAAGTTTTTGAGATAGCATAAAGGTTTTACAGGAGAGATAACAACAAATTGGACACTGGAGACTGGTGCTTTGTTTAGCTGTTACTTATAATCATTTTGCAATTTGCCTTATCACAAATAAGAGACCCAGAGAGAAGAAAATGGCCCCTCTCACTCTAGGCTTAACCATCTCACAAGACCTAGATTCCTGTCTCATTGACCTTGCATGAGTTCTCCATGTCTGACCTCCCATGAACAAATATTGCAGGACTCATACATGCATACAGTCACAAAACCTAATAAAAATAATTTGTAGAGATAAATTGACAGTGAAAAATGAAGCATTTCAATATAAGAAACAATTTGTGGAAATGCTGCATTGGTCATAATTCAGACAGACTTAGATATTAGGGTATAATTATACCTAGTATTTTCTATGAAGCCCTTGTCCTGGCTGTTTGCAGTGCAGTCCAGTTTGTTTGTTTGTTTTTTTGTTTTGTTTCATGTGTGTGTGTTAACTATTTCATAAGAAAATGTTCCAGTAGGTTAGATTATCCAGGTTAGAGTATTTGACTAAAAAGTCAACAATTCTTACAAAAGAGAACCCCCTTTAGGCTTTTAAATTAGTTCAATGAAGGTCAAAGATCCCAAGTCCAATCACTAAGATTCAAGCTCCAAATCTGGTGCTATCTTCCCAGAACAGTGGCTGCATGTAGGCAGATGTCTTGAAGTTGTGATCTATTGGTGGGGAGACAGGTCCTAAAGTTATGAGCACTAGATGTATTTTTCCTTTCCATGACAATTCTAGAACTGAATTAGAGGGGGTAATGACCTTGTCTTTACTATGAGAATTAATTACTGCTTCTCTATTTTTCATTAGCTGTCTATACATAGATGAAATCAAACTGTGTACATATATATAAAGGATATTTCAATACATATTAGATCTTTCAAAATTTCCTTCTCTGCTGAAATGGTTAATTTTATGTGTCAACTTGGCTAGGTCACAGTACCCAGATATTTGGTCAAACATTATTCTAGATGTTCCTGTGAAAGCTTTTTTTTTTTTTAAGATCAATAAACCTTGAGTTAAGTAGACTACCTTCCATAACATTGGGTGTGCCTCATCCAATTATTTGAAAGCATTAAAAGATCAAGACTGAACTCCCTATAAGAAGAAGGAATTCTGTCAGTAGGCTGCCTTTGGATTTGAAATGAAACACTACACTGTGTTTCCAGGCTGCTTGTCTATTCAGCAGATTTTGGACTTGCCAAACATCTACTATTGTGTGAGCCAATTCTTTAAAATAAATAAAGTTTTCTCCCTCTCTCTCTCTCTCTCTCTCTCTCTCTCTCTCTCTCTCTCACACACACACACACACACACACACACACCCTATAGATTCTATTTCTTCTGAGAACACTGATTAATACACCTGTCAAAGCTTTTTATTGTTTCTACTCTTTAAAAAATATCTTGGTATTCTCCATTCTGTTTTTATTGAGATATAATTGACATATGACATTGTGTAAGTCTAATGTGTAAAATATGATGATTTGTTACACACATATATTGCAAAATGATTACCTCAATAAGGTTACAGCTATCGTCTCACATAACTACCGTTTTTGTTTTTTTTGTTTTGTTTGTTTTTTTGAGGAAGGAGTGGGAACATTTAAGATCTATTCTTTCTTTCAACAATTCAACTATATAATACATTATTATTAACTGTAGTCATCATGCTGTATTTTAGATCCTCAGAACTTACTCATCTTAAAATTGGAAGTTCGCACCCTTTGTCCAAATTTTCCCATTTCCCCCAAATCCTAGCCTCTGGAAAACACCATTCTAGTTTTTGTTTCTATGATTTCAGCTTTTTTCTAGAGCCCACACATAAGTGAGAAATTAGAGTATGTGTCTTTCTCTGTCTGACTTACTTTACTTAGCATAATACCCTCAAGGTCCATCCATGTTGTCACAAATGACAGCAAGTTTTTTTCTTTTTGTGGCCGAATGGTATTCCATTGAGAGAGGGTGGCGGGGGGGAGAGAGAGAGAGAGAGAGTATTACCACAATTTCTTTATCAGAAAATTACCATCGGTAGACACTTAGGTTGTTTCGACATGGTGGCTATTGTAAATAATGCTGCAAAGCACATTGTGGTGCAGATATCTCTTGAAGACAGGGATTTAATTTCCTTCAGATACACATACAGAAATTGGATTGCTGGATAATATGGTAGTTCTATTTTTAATTTTTTTAGGAAACTCCATACTGTTTTCCACAATGGCTGTATCAATTTACATTCCCATATCATTTCTACTCTTAATCTGAGACCTCAGTCTCCTGTGGAAAATCTTTGTGACTCTATAGGCAAACCCTCTCCACTTCATATTCCAATTCTACTTTTCCACATCTCTATTAAGATAGAGAAGGAGAGAGAAAAAGATGAAAGGAAATTTGATTGTACTGGAAGAAACCTGAGCTTAGTGTCTGTAAAACTTTCAATTGTTTTAAGGTAGATCCATATAAAAAAACTCTTCATTTATTTTCTCTTACTAATGAATTAAGTCTTATTGTCTCTAAGAGACTCAAATAATATATCAATACAGCATATTAGTTCTTTAATTAGTCCTATATAATTTTGTTAATTTAAGGAAAAACTGAAATGACCTGCTATATTATTTACACTAAGAAATCAAATCTTTTCAGCTGACCTTTTTTCATTTTATTTAAATGTTCGACACTATATTTTAGATTAATTTAAATAGAAAAGTGTTTAGAACTTGAAAACAGAAAAAAAATATTTTTTTAAAAATTCACGTGTAGCTAGTATCTGCTTTGACAACAAAGCTGACCTTTTAAAATATATGAATTTAGTTACAAAGAAAGTTGTGTGCATATGGTAATCATGTTTCTCACATTGTACATACCATACTTAATTTCATTGATGCTCTATGGACGTTAGTAAAATAGGTCATTCATTGAATGATAACCACAACCTTAATGCAAATAGCATACCAAAGAATTTTAAAAACAGAGCACATGTGTATATTGAATGATCTTCTAGTTGTGATGTTTTTTTGTTTGTTCTTGTTTGTGTTTGTGGGTATGTGTGTGTCTATGTAATTTTAGATATTAATAGAGATTATAAGGGCCAAGCAATTTGAAGGTAAATAGAATTTCTTTGAAATGAAAAACAAAGGATGAATTTTTAAATGAATTTTCAGTTAAACAGGACAATTGGATGAGGATTTCTCCTATTTTAGCAAAAAGACGCAGAACACTTTTCAGACAGAATGCTGTTTCCTGAGTGACCTGGGGTTGGCCTTTACTGCAGGAATAGATTTGTTTTGGTAGACTGCTGCAGCCAGCTACCTGCAGAGAGAAGGGATTCCTAGTAGAGCAAATCTTTAATACAGTAGTTAAACCATCTTTCATTGGAGTAAAACTTTCCCAGATGGTATTCTTTTATACTCAGCATAATTTATAGACTTAATTTTCAAATGCTTTATATCAGAATAAATACAAATGATGTAAAAATTAACAAGATAATTGTATATCCTCTGTGAAAAAGTTTTAGACTATCCAAATCTAACAAGTCCACTTTGGAATAGCTGAGAACAAGATGTAAAATGAATGAGAAAAGAAAATACAACAGAATGTAACAGATGGTCTTCATGTGTTGTTTGTACATATATCTTTCTTAGCTTTTAGCTGCAGATTGAGTGCAACGTACATCATTTTATTCACAATAGACAGCTATGCATCATATATTCACATATGGATATCATTTCTTTCAAGATTTATTGAAATAGAAAGATAAAAAAAAACAACATGACATATATGCTGGATTCTATACAGGCAAGTGTGAATTATATAGTTAGATTTTCTCTTCAAGGGATTTCTTATCACTATCTCACTGGGTAGTGTAAGGATTAATTAGTTAAAGTTTGTAGGCTCTTTGAAGCTAAAAAGCACTATGCAAGTGCTAAGCATTATCGTGGTAACTTGAGAGTGAGGTATAAGTGATGTGCAACCTCATCAGCTCTTTGAAATGTGTGTGTAGCCTGATTCACAGTTTTCTCTTAGTGTTTTATGGATTGGCAAGTTCTTATCAGATTTTGAAGATGAAACATGTTCTATTGAAATCATACTAATCTGCACAGTCTTTATTCTCTGTATTTATTAAAGTGATGTTTCTCAAAATAGAAGGAAACTCAGGATATGATTCCAAAGCTAATTTAATAAAGTAGGATTTGACATCCTTTATAGCTCATCTATTATCATTTGTTTGACTAAGCTTTAGTTCTCTTAATTAGTGCAATTAAAGTCTAGTTAATTTGCATGAAGTTTGCTGTTCTCATCTTTTTTTACTTTAAAAGACAGTCAGGCAAGTATTTATTGTTTCCATAAAGCTTATATTGATTTTATTAGCATGTTTCAATCATTTATCACTGTAAAAATGTCAATTGTGAAATGTCATTTATTGTCTTTTAATAAGATATTTTAAATAGTTAAACATGAGAATTATTTACTTTTTTTATAAGTCAAATTCTGCATATCTCCTTTTCTCTCCTTGTACTACATGATTGAATACAGATAATGACTTGGAGCTGAGCTAGCTGCATCCTCCACGACTAAGATTGAAGGACAACAACTTGTCTGTCCCCCTTCCCCAATTCTCCAATTAAAAAAAAACAGTGATGTGTTGGTGTGTTGGTTATTTATTTTATTTCATATTTATATTTATAAAAAATTTTTGTTTAATAAAGTACCACATTTTCTTTCCTTTTTTAAAAAAAGATTTTATTGGAGAATTGGGGGAGGGGAACAGCGTTGGGGAATTGGGGAAGGGGAATAGACAAGTTGCTGTCCTTCTGTTCTTCATTCCAGTTGTGGAGGATGTTGCTTCACTGGCTCATGTTGGTATTGTGATCATTGCGCTCTTCCCGGGTGAGACAGTTGCTCGTTGGCTATTAGATGGCCACTCATGGTGGCACATGGTGGCTCACGGCAGCTCTCATGGCTACCAGCTGCTCACGCTGGCTGCCAGCCACTCACGGTGGCTGCCAGC
>NW_017732214.1:205397-211792 GCF_001890085.2 Hipposideros armiger
TATATATATATATATATATATATATATATATGATTTATATATATCTACTCAGCTACTCAGCATTTCACAAGGCAGAATCTGTTGGTTTGCAATTTAGCAATGAATAGGAAACCTATTTCTTAACACTTTCCTTGGGAACATAAAATTGCTGGCTATACCCTCTTGTGTCACTTAATGCTTATTTTTTGCTATAAAATAGCAGAATTTAACAAAAACGTGTTTTACTACTGAGGCAAAATAACCTGTGTAAATATTCCACTGCAACGAAAATTACATTGAAAATTTGAAGACTAATATTTTGAATTTGAGATATTTCTAGGTGATGGGAAAGCAGCTTGAGATGTCAGAGGCTATTAGAAGTTTTTATTCTTATTAATTTCTAAATTGTTTTGTGTTAAAGTAGATGTGCAGATATTGGATTAATAGCTCGGTCACTGAGCATAACTGTAGTTAAAGTCGTTAAAACTTTGGTGAGATTGCCCGTGGTAAGATCTCCACTGGAAATTTAGACCTTGGCTCACCTGGAAGATTTTGGAAAAAAAAGAAGATATTTATGATTCTTCATTATTTTTTGCGTAGGCTGCAAAGGGGGGATAGTACAATATTAGAAAAAGTGGTCAATTTTGTAGTCAGACAACAGACCTTGATAAGTTAGTGAATGATTTTAAGTGTCAAATTTCAGGCTTGTAGAAATGGGGTTAAAAATATCTACTACCTGAGAGGGTGTTTATAAAGATTACATAATAAAATTAATGACAATTAATTATATTTTTCTTTATTTTTACCTAAAACAAAGATCTCATTTAACTTAGTTACTCTGTATAGATTCATGTGGTTATTTTAAAGAAATACCTTCCTGGTGATGAAGAAAACAATAGGTATTCTGGCAAAGTAGTAAAGGGGACCAAAGTTTTGCCACCCTAAAACTGCCTTTATAGAAATCGATTTTAAGCTGGTTTTTAAGAAACAAAAAACTCAGAACCTTTGACCCTCCCCATGCCTAAAGTATGGTAGATAGAAAGACTCCAAGCAGAGGCCTCTTACTAAATCACCCCTTGTGTCCCATTGTTTCTGGGTTGCCTAACAAGAATTTGTCTATTATGTGTGTTCTGTTCTTCCTCAACTACCTGTAAATTGCCTATTGTCTTTGAAATCTCAGACCCTGCCTCTCCCTTGCTCCTTTGTCCATAATGGTATATAAGTCTCAGCTACTCAATGTGTTTCAGCTCTCATTTTTATATGGCACCCTAGAACATGCATTCAAATAATAAACTTTGGACTTTTCTCTTGTTAACCTGTCTCTGTTTAATTTGATTATTGGCCCAGCTATAAGAAGTTAGAAGGTAGGAGTAAAAGGCAATGAATAAAATAGCATAATACTCAGTCCATTACTGACTTTTCACAGCTCCACTCTTCTAGAAAGAAACTGATATAACTTGGAAAACAAAAGTGGATAGTTGTAGGTGGTTTAGGAGACAGTCATTGTTTATTGTGTTTATATAATTCTCGGGCAGGACATGCAGCCTGAAGAGTTAGGTGTGAAGGAGGAAGAGGCATTGGGAAAAGGTTGTCTCAAGGATGAGTCCCCTAAATTTCTAGCTTGGAATATTGGGTCTATGGTGCTGCTAATTTCTGAGCTAGAGGAATACTGTAGGAGAAACCAAGTTTTGTAAGCAAAATAAAGGATGTCTTTTTAGTATGTACGTATGTAAAGTAGAAAGTTGGAGATGTCCCGTCTGGTGGTCACTGCAAAGATCTGGCCTGGAGATGTAAATTTGTTGATGGTTAGCATAGAAATGGTGTTTAAAGCCCTTAGAATTCCTACACCCAGAAGTAGAAGCAAAGAGGGACCACGATTAAGACTTGAAGAACTCCAATATTTAGAGATTTGGTAGAAGAGCCAATAAGACACATGTAAATTTCATTTTCAAATTAATGGGAGAAGAGAACTTACTTAGTAAGAGGTATTGAAACAACTAGCTATTAGCTAGCAAATTGGGAAAATAATAGAATTTATAGAGTATCTTTGATCAGGTATACACATGTAAAACAATGAAACCACTCACATGCTAGAAGTAAATATATAAAATTAAATAAATTTTAATGGCAATATTTTTTAAGCAAAAATTAAATAATTATTTTAAATTCTAACAACAAATGCTTTCTATCCCTCCCTTTCTTTTCTTCTCTATTTATATGTCATTTAACTCACCAAAAGTGACTTCTCTTAACCCAGTTATTTATTTTTTATTTAACATTCCCTTTATGGTTTTACTATATACAACATCATTTTGCTCAGTGAAGAAGAAATGCAGAATTTGGACTGTTATATTTAAAACACCTTTGCTTTTTAGAGTTGGGATTCTGAAATGTATTTTATTTAGGTACACTCATCAGACCTTGATTTTTTCAGATTCCTGTGATTGCTTCTTCAAAATAATCAGCATCTGAAGGTGATGACTACAATAAAATTAAAATTATGCTGGCTTTTAGGATAATTATGTGTAAGAATTTGAAGCTTTTAAATTTGAGGCCTTAACAACATTGCTTTCATTCAAGTGAATTCTCTACTCACTTTCCCTGGAATTTCAATGTTTTCCCCCTCCAACCAGGTATTACAACTAAGAACATTGTTAAGCTTGAGACTTATCTGTAGAAATAAAGATGGCAGAAAAACTTTAAAAATTAAAACAATTCTGTGAATCCTCAATATGAAGTTTTGTCAGAACAGAATTGTGAAATAGATAAGTCTAACCTTAGTGTCTAACCTCACCTTCTGCCAGGTGTCCCCTTTCCTTCCCCTGGGAACCTCGTGCCTGTGTGATGTGGTCCAAAATGAATGTACACGTTAACTTAGGAAGTTGTTTTTTCTATCATCTACAGATTTCCTCATCATTACAGGGTACATCTCTCCATATTTATTTAGGCTATCTTTTATCCTATCTTTTAATAAAGTTTAATGATTTTCCTTGAAAGTTAAGTATAGTTTTTGCTAGATTTATTCCTATATGCCTGATAATATTGTNGCAGCATCACTGGCCCTAATGTGGGATTCGAACCCAGGCTCTGCTGCTCAGAGCTGGCATCCCAAGCCAACTCTTAGCCAATGCACCACTCGGCCGACCCTAAAGTACCACATTTTCTAATTTTCCATTTTTGAAATCCCTTGGAGGTAGCAATGGGGGCAGGGAATTTTTTAAGCAAAATAAGTATGCAACAAGGTGATTCTAAGTTAAACTGAAAATTGTTTATTATGAAATTATTTTGGTTTTGAGTGAAATTTGAAAAACATAAAATATAAAATAATATATTAGATATCTATTTAACTCCACCCAGAAATAATGACTACAAATGCATACCTTGTTCTATCTATATTACATTCAGTTATAATTGGAGTACATACACCTCCTTGGGTTCACCCCCTTTTCTCCCTGTCCAGAGGTGTAGATATTATGAACGTGACATTTAACTTTACCATCATCTTTTTATAGTTTTGTTAGAATACATGGCTTTATAAATAACAGTATTTTGTGAGTTTTAATGTTGATGTAAATAGTATCTTTCCCCACCCACTTACTGTTTTTGTTGAGAGCTACCCATATCGATACTGTAGATCCCAGTCTGCTGTATTCCACCATGTTCCATAATGTGTTTTCCCAAATGCTATAATGCAAACCCTTCTCTGTGCTTCAAGACACACATGTGTAAGAGTTTCCAATGAATATATAGAAAAGGAAAAGCTGGATGGCAGGGTATGCATAATTTCAATTTTGGGGAGAGCAAGCATCCTCCTTTGCTCCCGGGAGTGCCACTTTACTACTCTTGTCCACACATCCTGATTGGCTTAGCATCTGTCCCAAATTTTTCTTTTCTTAATGAAGCATTATTATCAATTCCATTGATAAAATCTAGCATGAGTTTGTCAGATGTCTATTTTGCTTACTACTTCCAGCTTTTGTCATGGCTCTATGAAAATATGAAGTAAATGACGTGTTAACACCTCAGTAGGGTGTTAAATCTGAAAATTGATTTTATTTTCCTGACCCATTTCAAAATAACATGGCTAATGATTCCCTTTCAAGGATAGCACGCAGAGTGCTTGATGATAAAACAATGCACAGTAGGTCAGTAGTGACTAGGGACAGCTAACTCTTTCCAATCTTGCATGGTGGTAGGGGAAGTATTGGGCACAGGGTTTCATGCTGCCCACTTAAATGAAACTGGCAGTCCAAATATGTTGTACTGGGGGAAACAAAGGAAATAGGCGGTTAGGCATACTCGTATGTGAATGATATGCAGGAAATAGAAGCTGAGCACATAAAGGATAGTTAATTGGTCTTGCTATAGCAGTTTTGTCATCTCTCAGACACCTACAACTATTTATTTATTGAGTTTCTTGGTAATGATTATCAGTTTGAAATAATGTTTCCACAGTGGGTTAGAAAATGATTGCATGTTTAATTAAAAACGAAGTGCTTAATTTCCCTTTCAAGAAAGTTTATGGCAACCATAAACCTTTTTATTTTTTAATCCACTATTAGGTCATAAAGGTAAGTATGATGTATGATTTCCTGAAACCCAGAAGATACAAATTTGAGAAAAAAATATTAGCTGCTAATTGAAAACTTAATAGTTATGTTAAGAAAACTGCCTGAAGATGTTTTCACAGATTTAACATGTGAATCAGAAAGTGTGTAAGAATATCACTCTGAGAAGCATGGCTTTTCATTTTGATCAAATTACTGTGTTCTTAAATTGTGTTCATTTTTATCAAATCTTTGCTGCCTTATGAAATATGCAGCAATTGCTATCAATAGGTTAGCTCCATTAGCATCAGAGAAAATTCACCAACAGTTGAATAATGCTGTATAGATGTTTCATATAGAAAATTAGATCTGAAACAGTTCAATTGAGCATCAATTAATGGAACCAAAAAACGCTTTGGGAAGTTTATTCTGCTATAAATGAAACATTTGGCAACATTATAAATGCTTTTAAAAATTCAGTCTGAAAGCTAAATAACGATGATAACTCTTGTTGGTGATGATATGAATCAACTTTAATGATGACTGTAGATATTTTTATAAAAATCAATAATAAACTGTATTAAAATATATTTTGCAGAAAATAACCAGAAATTATGATGGCAAACAAACTGCTTTAAAGTATATAAATATGTTTCACAAT
The DNA here is from genome assembly GCF_001890085.2 of Hipposideros armiger. Lineage (NCBI taxonomy): Eukaryota > Metazoa > Chordata > Mammalia > Chiroptera > Hipposideridae > Hipposideros > Hipposideros armiger. Next base: position 210,585 of record NW_017732214.1, read on the forward strand.
AATTATTCTGTTTGCTGTTTTTAATGTTTAAATAAGAAATATAAAGAAGTTATTTTTTGCTTTGCTTCAAGGTACACAATCACGATTTCAAAATTTTGAAGTATTTCATTTTCAAAAACAGTTTTGAACAGAACTATTTATAGGTCCATCGATGTAATAAAACAAATTGTCAGTCAGTAAATAAGTATATTAAATATTACATAATTTTATATATTTTAGCATACTGTTTTATTCTAAAAAAGTCACAGTTTAACAATACATTTTATATTCACCCTAACTTTATTATCTATCATTAAAGTACTCTGTAGATCGGTGTAACAAATTTATTCTTTGTCAACAGTTAGTATTACTATTGTAAAAGTTGCTAAGATAATGAATGAAAGATGGAACTTCATGTGGTTTTGAGTTGTTTCTCCCTAATTACTAATGAGTTTCAGTATCATGTCATTTTTTTGTTATTGGTCATTAGAGTTTCCTCTTTTTCTATTAGGTTAGATTGTCTATTTTTTTGTTTATTTGTAAGATTTATTTTGATTTTTTTGGCCATTATTACTTTTTTCATGTAATTTTAATGGTGCTTACCTGGAGTTTCATAGACATTCAAGATAAATTTTGGAATCCATGATCTGAAGATTTCCAAGAGGTCAACTCAGATGTCTTCTGAGACTAAAATGCTCTCATCAGATGAATTAAAGTATTTTGCCATTTTAGCAAAACATATTTGAAGATATTTATTAAAATACTCTAAAGTGCTAAATACTATCCTCTTAATAAATGCTGCATTTAAATGGCAATTTCAACAAAATCCTTTACACTTATAGAAAGCACCTACTTGTTAAATGTTAATTACCTAGCTCCAGGATGGCCTACTAAAATATTTCACAATTGTCTTTTTGGTAATAAATAACCACTTAGCATACTTGTTAAAAATGCAGTTTCTCCAAGTCCCATTTCAGCCCACTGAGTCAAAATTTTCAAGGAAAACACCTCTGGATTTTAAAAATAGAACAAAGTTATTCTTATATTTGGTAGTTTTGGAAACACTACTCTGACACACAAATGAAAATAACAAAAATGATGGAAAGCAAATTAGAGTCAGAAAGAAATTTATCTTCTTCCCACAACCTCCTTTACAAAATTTTTTTCTAAATCATATATATATATATATATATATATATATATATATATATATATATATATATATATAT
>NW_017732214.1:215382-238601 GCF_001890085.2 Hipposideros armiger
AGTTTCATAGCATTGTGGTCAGAGAAAATGCTTGATATGATTTCAATCTTCTTAAGTTTATTGAGACTTGTTTTGTGGCCTAACATGTGGTCTATCTTGGAAAATGTTCCATGTGCACTTGAGAAGAATGTATATTCTATTGCTTTGGGGTGAAATACTCTAAAAATATCGATTAAATTAAGCTGGTTTAAAGTGTCATTTAAGGCCACTTTTTTCATTTTGATTTTGTCTGGAGGTTCTGTCCATTAGTAAAAACGGGGTGTTGAAGTCCCCTACTATGATAGTGTTACTGTTGATCTCTGTCTTTATGTCTGTCAATATCTGTCAATTTTATACATTTAGAAGCTCCTACGTTGGGTGCATAGATGTTAACTAGGGTTATGTCCTCTTGTTGAATTGATCCCTTTATTATTATGTAGTGCTCTTCTTTGTCTTTTATTGTAGTCTTCATTTTAAAGTCTACTTTCCTGAAATAAGTATTGATACTCCCACTTTTTTCTCATTTCCATTTGCATGAAATATCTTATTCCATCCCTTTATTTTAAGTCTGTGTGTGTCTTTTGATCTGAGATGAGTCTCTTGTAAACAACATATGCACGGGTCCTGTTTTCTTATCCACTCAGTCACTCTATATCTTTTGATTGGGGCATTTAGTCCATTCATATTTAAAGTGATTATTGATAGGTGCATATTTATAGCCATTTTGTTATTTGTATTTCTGGTTCCTGAATTAGCTTGTTTTCCTCTTTCTTCATTTAAAAAAAAGCCCTTTTAACATTTCCTGCAATGCTGGCTTGGTGGTAATGAATTCCTTAAGCTTATTCTTTTCTGAGAAACTCTTTATCTCTCCTTCAATTTTAAGTGATAGCCATGCTGGGTAGAGCAATCTTGGTTGTAGGCCTTTATTTTGCGTCACTTTGTATATTTCCTGCCACTTCCTTCTGGCCTGAAGACTTTGTGTAGAAAAGTCATCTGTTAGTCTTTGAAGATTTCCTGCCACTTTCTTCTCGCCTGCAGAGTTTGTGTGGAGAAGTCACTTGTTAGTCTTATAGGAGTTCCTTTGTATGTAACCTGCTGTCTTTCTCTTGCTGCTTTTAGGATTCTGTCTTTGTCTTTTTAACCTTTGCCATTTTTACTATGATGTGTCTTGGTGTGGACCTGTTTGGGTTCAGCTTGTTTGGAACTCTCTGTACTTCCTGGGTTTGTATGTCGATTTTCTTCACCAGGGTAGGGATGTTCTCAGTCATTATTTCTTCAAATACATTCTCAATCCCTTGCTTCTTCTCTTCTCCTTCTGGTATTCCTATGATGTGAATATTATTGTGCTTCATGTTGTCTCACAGGTCTCTGAAACGATTTTCATTGTTTTTATTCTTTTTTCTCTTTGTTGTTCCAACTGGGTGATTTCTGCTATTTTATCTTCTAAATCACTAATCCGATCCTCTGCTTCATCTAATCTACTGGTGATTCCTTCGAGTGTGTTCTTCATTTCAGTTATTGTATTCTTTAGTTCTAACTGGTTGTTTTTTATGATTTCTCTATCTTTCTTTATGTCCTCACTCATTTCCTTAAACATTCTTATCAGTGTTCTAAACTCTGTCTCTGAAAGGTTGGATACCTCTGTTTCATTTAAATCCATTTCTAGAGGTTTCTTCTGATCTTTTACTTAGGACATGTTTCTTTGTTTCTTCATTCTGGCTGTCACCCTGTGATTGCTTCGATGTATTAGATAGATCACCTAGGAAATAAAAAGAAAAAAGAAAAAAAAAGAAGAAAAAAAAGAGGGGGCTCTCTGCCCACTTTAATCTGCAAACCTCTTGCTCAGCAATAGAGAGACTCTGGGCAACTCAGCACCAGCTGTTGGGGGAAAAAACTCAATGAGTCATGCACCGACATCCCTATCAGGCTTGCAGTGAGCTTCCTGCAATTAGCTGCTGTGTGCTCTGGAACCATGATCACCATAAAAAATCCTCACAGGTTGTTGCGGGCAGTCCGCTGCTATGAAAAACCATCTGTGGCCTATGGAGGTAAAGGCCAGTCACCAGGGGCTCAGGATGTCCCCTGCAACACTGCTCTAGGTGGGTAGGGCAGGCCCCCAAGGCACCACAGGATGTGGTCACGGCCCCCACCAAGTCAAAGCAGCATGCAGTCCTGCACCCACAGCCAGGCCTCGCAAACTCACCAGAAAAGCCCTGCTGGATCACACAGGCACACAGCTCATGGTCCAACACTCCCAGGAAAACTACCAGTTTTAGCCTGTCCCAATCAGATGCTTGCAGATCAGACCAAGCAGCCCGACAGCCAATCGCCATCCAGGCAACTCTGCCCATGCAGTGCAGAGAGCGGGGACACAAGGTGGCTTGCACACTCCCGCGTCTCAATGAACAGCCTGTTGGAGCCAGGGTGCGACCGCCAGGTGTTTCTCTGGCTATGCAGCACAAGCAGTGCAGAGGCTGGGAATCCAAGACTGCATGCATGCGCAGGCACACACGCACTTCTGCGCCAATTCCACCAAACCAATATGGCCCCGAACCTGAGCCTCTGTGGGAGGGCTCAGTCCTGAAAAAATGGTACCCTCCTGTACACTATTCATGTGCAAGTTCCACACCAGGGAACAATTGTCCCCAAACCTCTAGGTTTCAAACCAAAGGCGCTCAGTACAGTCTTTCCCTGCAGGATCCTGGGACCCGCTCACAGAGCCACTCCCTCTACCGGGGACCGGGTAAGTGCTTACCAGTGAGCGCATCCATGTGCCGGCTTCACTGGTTCTCCAGCCGCCCTCAGCCTCACCGAGTTGAGCAAAGATCTGCCAGCTATCATAGAACTCCTCTTCCTGGCAAAGTAGCTCTGGGCTGGTGAGCTCAGTGTGGAGCCAGAGGGTCTCTCACCCAACCAGAGAATCCTTTCTACCGCTGAGGTGTCCCTTACAGGGTTCACCCTCTCTTGTCTTCGCCCCTCCTACCAGACTCATTGTGGCCTCCTCTTTAAGTCTTTCATTTAGAGGTTCTGTTCATCTTGTGTTCAGGGTACTTCTGAGGTTGAATGTTGTATAAATTATTTGTAATTTTGGTGTGATCCTGGGAGGCAGTTGGCACAGCATGTATCTATTCTGCCATCTTACCAAAAGTCTGTCTATACAAAACATTTTAAAAAGTCTTATATTTATTAAGAGCTCCAAAATAATGTTAAATAGAAATGTCAATACTGGGAATCTTTACTGTGTTCTAATTTTTCAATAGAACTTCTTAAGACTTCATCATTCAGTTGTTATGTTTTATGTGAGATTGTAGTCCATGTACCTATTATCTGGTTAAGGAAGTTCTCATTGGGTCCTAGTTTGCTAAGGTTATTTATTTGATTTGATTTTAACAGAAATGTGTATTGATTTTTATCAAAGGCTTTTTTCCCCCTGCATCAGCTGAAATGACAGCATTACTTCTTTATTATTCTATTTAATGTAAAATACATGATTACATTTTCTAAAGCTTACTTTTCCTAAAACCATTCCTCCACTGAACCATTCCTCTACTGGTTGTGGAAAGGGACACATTGTAATAGGATATTATGTGTTTTATTTATTGGTGCATTTAGTTTGCCACTGATAAGTTTTAAATACTGATTGCAATTCATCTGTCTTTCTGTGTCTGACTCCACTTAGCACAATACCCTCCAGGTCAATCCATGCCACCACAGATGGCAAGAACCCATTTCCTTCCATGACTGAGCAATATTCCATTGTAGATATGTATCACCTACTCTTTATCCATTTACCCATTGATGGACACCCAGGCCGCCTCCACATCTTGGCCATTGTAAACAATGCTGCAATGAACATATGGATGCACATGTCCCTACAAAGTAGCTTTTGGCTTTCTTCAGATAAATATCCTGAAGTGGGATTTCAGGGTCCTTCTTTATCTCTTGTTATAGCCTTTGTTTTAAAGTTTACCGGTATTTTGTTTGATATAAATATTGCTACTCAAGTTTTTGGAGTTTTTTTCATTACCATGAAATAACCTTTTCCATCCCTTTACTTTCCATCTGTGTGAGTCTTTCAATCTGAAGTGATTCTCTTATAGGCTGCTTATGTGAGGGTTTTGTTTTCTTATCCATTTAGCACCCCTCTGTCTTTTTAATGGAGCATTCAACCCATTTACATTGAAAGTAATTGTTACTTTCAATTAGAATAGATGCTACTGCCATTCTTTTATTCATAATTTTTTTTCCAATTTAAAGAAATCTCTCTAACATTCCTTGTAATACTAGTTTGGTAGTGATGAACTCCTTTAGTTTTCTTGTCTGGGAAGCTCTTTATCTGTCCTTCGATTCTAAATGATAGCTTTGCTGGGTAGAGTAATCTTGGTTGTAGGTCTTGCTTTTCATCATTTTGAATATTTTGAGCCAATTCCTTCTGGCCTGCAAAGTTTCTGTTGAGAAATCAGCTGACAGTCTAATGGGAGTACCCTTATGTCACTAGTTGCCTTTCTGTTGATACTTTTAGGATTCTCTCTTTGCCTTTAACCTTTACCATTCTAATTATAATGTGTCCTGGTGTGGGCCTGTTTGGGTTCATCTTGTTTGTGACTCTCTGTGCTTCTTGAGCTTGTATGTCTATTTCCTTCACCAGGTTAGAAAAGTTTTCAGTCATTATTTCTTCAAATAGGTTCTCAATCCCTTGGTCTCTATTTCTCCTTTCAGTACCCCTATGAAACAAATATTATTACATTTCATGTTGCCCCAGAAGTCTCTTAAACTGTCCTAATTTTATTTTATTTTTTGATTTTTTTTGTTTTGATTTAGCTGTTCCGATTGGGTATTTTTTGCTATCATGTGTTCCAAATCGCTGATTTGATCCTCTGCTTCATCTAGTCTGTTGGTGATTCCTTCCAGTGCATTCTTCATTTCAGTTATTGTTTTCTTCACTTCTGACTGGTTCCTTTTATGGTTTCTATGTCCTTTTTTTATGCTTGCTAGCTCTCTGTTGGTTTTCTCACTAAGTTCGTTAAACATGCTTATAAACATTATTTTCAACTCTGTATCTGGTAGTTAGCTTACCTCCATTTTACTTAGTTCTGTTTCTGGATTTTTCTTCTTTTATTTCATTTGGGATGTATTTCTTTGTTTCCTTATTTTGACTACCTCTCTGTGTTTGTTTCTATGTAATAGGTAGATCTTCTATGTCTCCCAGTCTTGGGCAGGTGGCCTTATGTAGTAGGTACACTGTGGGGTCCTGCACAGTTTTTCTGGTCACCTGCTCTGGGTGCTCCAGGAGTGTCCCTTGTGTGGGTTGTGTGTGCCCTCTTGTAGTTGAGCCTTGATTACTACTGGCACATCAGTGGGTGGGATTGACCCTCAGGCTGATTGACTGTGGGGTTTGGCCATGTCCACAGCTAACATGCTGCTGTATGGGGGAGTCTTACCCCATTGAGTGGGATTCACCCTGCAGGCTCTGGTGCTTGTTGAGACCACCTTTTGAGTGTGCCATTTGTGGGGCTAACTGTGTAGTTCTCTGTTGTGGTCTGAAGCCAATCTCCATGTATCTTGATTCTGGGGACTCTTGGGATGGGCTCCAGTGCAGACCCAGGTCAGCCACTGCTTATTACCACCAAGAGCTACCTGGTAGGAACTGCAAAGTGATCTGTGGTTGTTCACTGCCTATGTTAACCTTGGAGGTACATTGGAGAGGCCACAATGGCTGCCACCAGCAACAGGTCTGGAGTAGTTCCACAAATAGCCAGAACACCCAGATGCCTGCTGCCACCTGCCAGCTCACTTAAGGTTCAGCCCCTAATAAAGCCTCGTGGGGTTAGGCAGGGTCTCAGGAATTCACAAGAGTGGGAAGAAATGTGTTCACCAGGTTAATGTAGACTCTGGTTTGGTGCCAGTGCTAAGCCTGGGGCTACTCAGCAAAAGTCTCAGAGCACACTGATACCAGCTGCTGCCCACCTGGATCCTACAAACTGTGATAGTTTTAAAGAAAGGTGCACTGTGGGCAGGGCTGGCTGTTCTCAGAGAAAGTGCCTCAAGCATTGGGTAAGTTGGATGGGGTGGGGTTCCAGAGAGTCAGCAGGGCGGAGCTGTGGCTCTCACAAGGCCAATTTGATTCAGATTTGGCCTGTGGATGGGAGCTCAACACAGGCAAGATGACACCCCACCTACCAGCTGCATGGGAGGAGGATGGCTATCCTCCTTGCTCTGGCCCCGAATGCCTGTGACAGCTCCCAAGTTACTGTACCTCCACTGGAGCCCAAGGTGAGTGCCTACACGTGACAGAGTCTGTTCATGGATCATTTAAGAGGTTGTCTGGATTTCCTGCAGCTTTCTGTTCTACCTGAATTGTCAGAATCCTCACTGTTTTTCACAGCCAGATGTCACGGGGCTCCTTTTCTAGGCACCAGTAATCTGGGCTCGGGAGGCCAGTTGGGGCTGGGGTTTCTCATTTCTCTGGTGGAACCTCCATGCCTGAGATATCCCTCCTGGTTGTCAACTGCCATACGGAGATTTGGGGCCAGCGCATTTCGTATCTCTGCTCTTCCTATACGGCATCATGTGGCTTCTTCTTTATATCCTTAGTCATAAAATGTGTTCAGCCAGACTTCAGATGGTTCTCCAGGTTGATTGTTCTATAATTTAGTTATAATTTTAAGGTATTTACAGAATAAAGCAGGCACAATGTTTATCTACTCCACCATCTTGGATCTCCTCCCACAGTATTTTTTTAAGTTATGTAAAAAAATTATTCTATAATTTTGTCTCCTTTGTCATGTATTCCTAAATGTGTTTTCATCTTTTATTTTATTTTTTCTTCTATATGTTTGCTTGGGTACCATCTATTTTATTTGCTTTTCCAAAGAAATAGCTTCTGCTTCTCTTCACCCTTCCTATTGTTTGTTTTTCCTTTTTGTAATTTCTTTTCCTTTACATATTATTTCCCTTTTCCTGCTTTGTATAGGTTTACTCTGTTATTTTTATACTTTTTAAAATGTGGAGATAGGTCATGAATTTTTGTTCCATTTCTTTCTCTCTAATATATTCATATAAATCCTCAAAATGGACTCTAATTACTTCTTATCTGTGTTGTAAAAGTTTAGTTACAGAGTGGGTGCTTTTTTGTGTCCTTTGTCTCTAAATAGTTTTCAATTTCCTTGTTAATTCTAGGTTTAGTTTGTTATTCTGTTTTGGTGCAGTTTTGTGTTCAATTTGTGCTTGTGAGACTGAGTTTATTTTGTACTTTATCAATTCTAATATATTCTTAGTGATCACTTCCTAAAGCATTGCCAATCATCTCTTTTCTCTATTTTCTTCTTCTGGAATTCCTATTTAACAGACGTTAGACTTTCCATATTCTCTTCCATGCCCCTTAATCTTTTTCTCATGTTTTCTATCTCTGACACCCTGTTGCATTCTAAGAAATTTCCCTAACTTATTTTCTAGTTTTTACTTACTGTCTTCATATTTGTCAATTTTATCTTTAACCTACTCATCCATTCTTTTTTCATGTACTTAAACATATTTTGACTGAACATATTTTTTATTTCTAGAATTTTCATTTAGGTGATTTTTAAATCTTCCTGTTCTTTTTAAAATATTCTTTTCCTACTGTACCACTTAATTTAAAAAATCATTATAAGCCTATTAATTTCATATTGTCTTTCAGATTATCACTCTATCATCTAAATGCTTGTTATGTCTAGTAGGCTATCTGCTGTTTCTTTGACTTGCCTCATTATGGATTTGCATATTTCATCAAATCTAAAATGCTATCAATTGTAAGATGCAAACTTTCTCCTTATATATTTTTTTAGAAAGCTGTTTCCAGATATCCAAAAATGTGAAATGTGCATATAAATATGAGTAAATATAAAATAGACACATGATTTTGTGTTTTGTACATTTTTAATTGTGAATGCACTTTTAGTAAGGGTTTGTGTCCATGTGTGTGCATGACAGTCATATGTGGCTACATTTTGGGAACATCTTTCCAGCTGTTTGCATATGCTTATACCAAAATCTCTTGGAGTAGTGTTGACTACACATCAATTTTTACCCGAATTTCTATGCTTGTAGATTCTTGTGACATGCAGGTGATATAAATTTGATCTTAAATTCATATGCAGTCCAGATCTATTGCTTGGAATTCTCAGATTCTGTATTTTCTTTTTCCCCTGAAAACAAATTGCAAAGATAAATAAAATTACTTGCAATCTCACTTCATGCAGTTTCCAAGATCTTCTCCCCTGTCTTTTATGGACATTGAAATCTATGCTCATTAATTTCTCCAAAGCAACAAACCTCCCATTGCCCAAAACAGCCCACAGCCTCAGTTCCACATTCTTGGTTCTTGTTCCTCTTTACGTCCAGGTTCTAAGGATTTTCCTTTACTATCATCAGTGAGTTTAGTGCTATTTAAAATATTGTCCTTTTGAGGCTGGCTGAGTGGCTTCTTGGTTAAGAGTTGACTTGGGAGCATGAGCTTTGAGCAGCAGGACCACTGGTTTGGATCCCACATGGGCCAGTGATGCTGTGCCTTCTACAGCTAAGATGGTGAACAACAGCTCAACTTGGAGCTGGGCTGCAGTGAGTGCTGGTGATGGTGTGGGCTGCTGTAAGCTACCGTGAGCAGCCAGCACCCAGTGTGAGCTGCCGTCCAATGGCCAGTGACCAACCTGCCTCAGCTGGAAAGAGCGCAATGATCACAATACCAACATGGGCCAGTGAAGCGGCGTCCTCCACAACTAGACTGAAGAACAAAAGGACAGCAACTTGTCTGTTCCCCTCCCCCAATTTCTCAATAAAAATAAATCTTTAAAAATTAAAATAAAATAAAATAAACTATTGTCCTTTCACCTATCATTTGTAATTGATTGTGGCATTAATTTGTACATAATCTAGTTTGCAATACCAGCCAAGTGATTTGTTGGTTTAGTTATTTGTTTTATAATGAATATGAATCACAGATATATTAGTGAATTATTTCACATTTGAAAATACATTTTACTTTTTATTGAGCTAGTATAAAACTATTTTTCTAAGAATTTTGTGAACATTGCTTCACTATGTTCTTGAATTTTTTTCTCTTCATTTTCCTTAGAATCAAATCTTTACTTCAGAAAATATTTCCTTTACAGCATTGAATATTATTTTAATTGCTCTCTTTTTCCACCAAGGCAACTTGCAATCATATATGTGAAGAATGTCCTTAGTGTTGTACTTTCTAGTTGTTTTAAGTGTTTTCTTTTCCAACATCTTTTTTGATTTGTCTAAATTTTCTCATCTGCCCTTGATGTCTGTTTGTTTTTTAATGTCTTAATATGACTCTCAATTTCACAATAATTTTTTTTCACTTCTTTATATTTCCATCTCTTTCTATTTCCATTTCTTTCCTGAGATTTTTTTTTCAGCTCTCTCTTTCCTTTTGACCTTCCTTTGAACCATTGCAATTCATCTTTGAATTTTGTTTCAGAGAGGCTATATATTTTTAATGTTTTAGATTTTATTATGAAATATTCGTTCCTTTTATTTCTGTTTCATGATATGGTTATTCTATTGTGCATTTTTCACTAGTTGTTTGATTTGCTTTCCCCTCCCATATTCTTACAGAGCTTCCTTGCTGGTTGCTTTCTGATAATAACTAATCTTGAATGGATCCATTCTTTTGGCATGATCTATGCTATGGAAGATGATGCAGAAGAGTGGCCTGAAGAATGTGTTGGGGAAAACACTTTCTCTTTTATACTTTTAACTTGGAGTTAGCCTTTTCCTTAGGTTAGGGAACTGTTTGTGTGCACTATCAGTGAAGTTCCAGGTCTCGAGTTTTGGTGTGTATTATGCATTTGCTTCCCTCCAGGTACTTTAGATTAACAATTGTATGGCTTATTTCTTCTCCTGTAAACAAGGCACTTATATACCATTCCTCACTCAGGCCTACATTCTCTGCTACTCTACACAGTCCCACAAGACTTAGGAATGTAATGCACTCCAAATAGCATACAAACCCTGACTGTTTCAGGGAAGAAGGTAGTCTTTATAAAACTCAAGGAATGTTGCTTTTTTGGGATATACTTAGCATTGCATCTGATATCTATAGATAGATAACTGAGTACGCACTCTGAACATTCTACGTGACACCAGTGTCTAGTTTATGCCACCCCTAAAGGCATTATCTCAGCCTCTGATGCAAGACCAGCTCAGGGGCAAGTGTTGGCCTACTTAGTACTTCTCATCTAATGTATCAAATACAAACTAAGTAAAGACAGTTCTTACTATGTAAGTGCAGCTTTAAAACATGTCTCTTAGTATCCTATATATGTCCTTACAAATTTCCCTATGACGCTGCTCAGGCTTATACCTTAATTCTGCTGAAAAATGAATATTTTTTTGTTTATTCTTGTTCTGCCTTTGTGTTTACTTTTTTTAGATAGAGCAGATTAAAATATTTGTAGAGTCTTTACTCAGAGTAACCATCTAAGTCACTTAAAGTGTGTGTGTGTGTGTGTGTGTGTGTGAACCAATAAAAAAATTGTGTCCTTTTCTGTTAACTAATAGAAATATTTGTGGTGTCTGATACTAAGTGAAAACAAGTTACTATTTTTATAAAAAGGTTAATTTAGTATTTTTATTTTTTTGGTGAAATCAACAATAATTTCAGAATACTTTTAAGTTGAGGTTAATATATCTAACTCCTTTACAATTTAATCAAGTAGCTCTTTCTTGCTTAATATTCCTAAATACCTGCTCCCTGTCATTTTCTCAGAGAAAATTTATAACAAAATATCACTTTAGTAACTCAGAACTTTCAATGTTTTTCTTCTGCTTGATCTCAAATTCTTAACTAATTTTATTGATAAACTTCTGTCTTTGTTTCAACTAAGTTCTTCAAGATTTCAAAATGAAGTGGTTGATTTCTGGTTTCTGGTACTGCATGTAAGGAGCTTAGACGTCACCACTCTGTCCTAACAACAAGTAAAAGTATGTATAAACTGAAAAATCAACAAGTCTTCTTAGAACTATGAGAGAAGTGATATTACATGGCAAACCTCTGCCCTAAAAATTGGAGCAGTAGATGGGAACATATAGAAAAACACAAGTTACCAGAGCAGAAACTTCATAGAAACCAATACCTGGATAGGAAAACCCAAACTGTAATTGACAAATTGCTGGAGACTCAGTATGAACAAGCCTGAGAGTTAAAAACTCCAGAGCAACACAGACACAGGGGGATCCTCCTGCTTTTGTGAGTTTTACCTCCAAGAGCTCAACGAGACACTCAGAATTAATCTCATAGAAAAATCCTCTGTGCTTTCAGTTGGAGAGGGGAAAAGGAAACATTTTGAAGTACACCAGAGCATTCTGTTCTTCCTAACAAGACCTACCCTCAAGATATACTATTTTACCAGAGCCGAATCTGCTGCTGGTGTTTTATAAAAGCCTAATCTACCTGGGGGAAAGGAAACCCCCAACTTCAGCCAGTTCTAACCTTCCACTTAGGGGGAAGGAAATACTAGACTCCAGCTCCCTCTAGTGTACCTGTTTCACCTGGGGAAAGCAGAGAACTGAGAAGTACTAGACTGAAGTTTCAGTCCAGAAGCACAGGTTCACCAAAAGAATGAGACCTAATCATATGACTACAAAATGTTCCCCTCCCCCCAAACCTTACCATTACATTACTGAAGGCCTATTTACTAGAATTTCTTTTACCCAGTACTTCATGTCCACTCTTAAACAAAAAATTAATGCAGAGTAAAAGACAAAAAACATCTGAAGAAGCTGAACAAGCATCAGAAGCAGTCAAATATGTCAGGAATGTTGGAATTATCAGACAAGGAATTAAGAAAAAATAACTGATTAATATGCTGAGGGCTTTAATGGAAAAATAGACTACATGAAAAAACAAATGGATAATGTAAATAAAGATGGAAATTCTAAGAAAGAACCAAAAAGACATGCTAGAGATTCATACTGTAACACAAATAAAGAATACCTTTAGTGGGCTCAGTAGTAGACTGCACTTGGAAGAAAGGATCTCTGAGCTTGAGGACATGACAGTAGAAACTTCCAAAACTGAAAAGCAAAAAGAAAAAAGGTTGGAGAAACAAAAGAACAGAATATTCAAGAACTGTGATATAATTGCAAAAGGTATAACATACAGATAAAGGGAATGCTAGATAAAGTAAGAATAAAGACACAGAAACAATGTTTGAAGTGATAATGACTGAGAATTTCCCAAAAGTAATGTCAGATACCAATCCACAGATCCAGGAAACTCAGAGAACACCAAGCAGGATAAATGCAAAAAAACCCCCAAAAAACCCCAAAACAAAACAAACAAACAAAACACTGCGCCTAGGAAAATCATATTCAAACTTCAGAAAATCAAAGATAAAGAAAATATCCTGAAAGAAGCCATAGAACAAAACACCTTATCTGTAGAGAAGCAAAGATAAGCATTATATCTGACTTCTCATTAGAAACTACGCAAACAAGAAGAGAGTGGAATGTTGAGGGGAAAAAAATCCCCACAAAAAACATGAACCAAAAATTCTGTACTCTGCAAAATTATCCTATGATAGTGAAGGAAAAATAAAAACTTTCTCAGACAAACAAACATTGAGAGAATTTTTTGCCAGTAAATCTACCTTGTAAAAAATGTTAAAATAAGTTCTTCAGAGGAAAGGAAAATAATATAGGTCAGAAACTTGGATCTACATAAAGATAGGAAGAGCATCAGAGAAGGAACAGGTGCAGATGAGATAAAAACTTTTATTTTTCTTGTTCTTAATTAATCTAACAGATAACAGTTTGTTAAAAAAAAATAACAGCAACAATGTTTTTATATATATGCTGATGTATAAATAATATGAATGACAGCAATGATATGAGGAGTGGGCTTCTCAGTATTTACCCAAATGAATTGAATACTTATGTCTACATAAAAACCTGCACACATGTTTACTGCAGCTTTATTCATAATTGCAAAAACTTGGAAGCAACCAAAATGTCCTTCAGTAAGAGAATGGATGAATAAACTATGATACATCCAGATAATGGACTATTATTTTACACTGAAAAGAAATCATCTGTGAGGTCATGAAAAGACATAGAGGAACCTTAAAGCATAATATTAAGTCAAGAGAGCCAATATGTAATGGTTACATACCATATGATTCCAACTATATGACATTCTGGAAAAGGCTATACTATGGAGATAGCAAAAGGATTTGTGATTGCCAGGAGTTAGTGGGAGAGATCGATGTATAGGCTGAACACAACAGATTTTTTAGGGCAGTGAAACTATTCTGCAGGATACTATAGTGATGGATATGTGTCGTTATAAATTTTTCAAAACCCATGGAATATAGAATACCTAGAATGAACCCTAATCAGAGCTCTCTGTACTTTTCCTCTCAGTTTTGCCTGGAATCTAAAACTCCTTTAAAATTTAAAGTTTATTAATTAAAAAAACAGTGATTTAATATGTTAATTATCATCTGGTTCTTAAGAATTACTCTCACTCAGTTAGGATGCTGTAGATAATCTCATGTCAATGCCTTAAGTTTTGAATCAAAGGGAAACTACACCCTCATTTCTTCCTCTTGACCATCTAACATTTGGCTCAATCAGGAACACTATAAATCCAGTATTCTGTGTCAGAATGAGCACAAGGCATGGTACAATTGAGCTGCTATTTTAAATCAAAAGGAAAAGGTAAGGAGCTTAAAAAATCTAATAGAACTGAGAGCTTGCCATCAACATTAACTCTGTTCTTGTATTACTCCATTAAACCAGAAAGCTAACACATGCTACATGAAGAAAGTACAAAATAGATGAGGATAACCTCTGTTAACCATGCATTGTTCACAGTTTCTGATTTCAACTGGCATAACCAGACCCAACTTGCACCGTATTGTATAACTGACCACATCCCTGTAGTTTCTGAAATATGGTTCATTTTTCTGTTTAAGGCTTTATTTCTTCAGTGACATTTAGTTTTACTGACCAAATTTACTCTCAGCCTCTTAATTTACTTTTTCTAGAATCCAGTCTCTTCTCTGAAATTCTTATGTCTTAGGAGAGACTTAAGATGGCTGGCATCTCCTTTTGTTTTTCTCTGGACCATGAATCCTCTGTCTTTATAATCATAGGTAATCATAATGCCTAATAAAAAATGACTTTGATTTGAGCCCAGATATTCAATAAAACTTGCAAACACTCTCCAATATTTTAATTCACCTCCTCTTTCCACTCTGCTAATTGACTTCCTCATCTTCTAAATGCTTTTCTAATTGGAACTGGTCAGCCACCTCCCCTCTCCTAGTAGGAAGCCTCTCCATCAGCAATGTATGTGAGATTCCTTATTGTCACTGCAGTGATGAATCTAATCAGGATTTCACAAAGCCTTAGTAAACAAAACTTAATTCCTTACCTAGATATCATTAAAGCTACTTTTTGTCAGAATAAATCTCAAGGTGGAGGTGAGTGGAGGAGTTCTTTCCAAAAGGCACCATTTTTTGTAAAAGTATTTTTTTAGGGGTAGTGGAAAGGAATAACTGGGTCTTCAATTACAGTTGGGATAAAACAAATGAACATCACATCAACCTATAGTTATAAGAACTTCTGAAGAACATGTACACTGACTATGAACCACAGTGTCACTTTGCATCACTCTTCCCTTTGATAATATAGTCTTTTAACCCACAGAACACTCTTCTGTGAGATGGGTCTCTGTACTCTCTGACTTGCTTTAGAAAGATTAGTGGTTTTGCATCAGCAGTTACAGTAACTAGAGTAGAATTATTGCTTCCTTAACTTTGTGGCTCTGTCTGTCAACAGAAAAAAATAGCTAAAAAATAATCAAAGCCAGATGGCTCCAGAGGAAATGCCTCTAATGTTTCAGCTGTTGTTAAGACATCCTGAGAGGAGCTCTTTTATGGTGGTCACCGTGGCTTTGCTTTACTGGCCCATCTGTTCCCTAGATCTTGTGTAAGAGCACTTGTGGCTTTGGTTAACTTTAACTGAGCAGCAAAGTACCCTGTTCCGGCTCCATAGTACCTAATTTTTAAAAAATGACATTAGGGTATAAACGAGGAAAGGACAGGCAATATGTTGACTATGCTCACAGGCTAAGCCCTCAGCTAAAACCAAAGGGAAACATTGAAGACAAATTGATAGATCATTTTGAAACTAGCAGAACTGTCTCGTGTTTCTTCACAGGAAGTCACCTGTTGGCAGTGGAAACTAAAAAAGTTGTGAAAATTAATTTCCTTCTCTAGTAACCTGCAGGAAATCATTTTTTATAATTGTACTCAGCCACGTGCATAAGAGTGATAAGGCATAAGAGTGACAGTCTGTGTATGATCCACAAATTCCTTAGTTTCAATAAGGTTAATGGTATTGTTAAGAAATGATCACATCTGGTAAGCCCAGCAGCATGTCGGTAACCCAGTTCTTTAAGATTGAAAAAAGCCCCAATTTGTAGGCTTTACAGAGTTTCATCATGTAACCTGTGGCCCATTTCAAGCTACCCACATTTTAAGAATAGGCTTGCAAAATTCTTGAATATTTAAAATTCAGCTCTCAAAGCCTCAATTTAGCGAGCTCCTGCTCACTTCCGGATGAGTTGCAAATAAACCAGCACAGTCATGGTTTATAGCAGGTGTGTTTTGAGATGCAACACGTTTCTTGCAAAGTCATGATGAGAAGAAATTCAATACATACAATAAGCATGACATTCCCTGAAATGGTCTTGTAAACACACACACACAAACACACACACACACACACACACACACACACACACACAGTTTGATTCAAAGGCTTTGTATTTTTTTTTACAAACTAATAAGAACATTGTTAGATTATGTTGCATAAGAATTTTCCTATATAATTTCAGTATTTAGGATAACTTAAAGGATTTAGGTCAAATTAGAACATAGGGGTAGCTGTCAGTTTTAGAGAACAATACAAGGTAAAAATGCACTGTGTATTCCTAATATATAACAATAAAAATTATATTGGGTTGTTGGAAAAGTCATGACGCTTTTTTGCAACGAAAACCATAGAAAAAATGTGTCATGACTTTTCCGACAACCCAATAGTAGGAAACTAGGTAATTTCACCATTTAAATAGTTCTCTCTCCCTCTAAATTCAGCTGTTGTTCTTACTGGCAATGTTTCTGCTTCCAATGGGATTGAAGAATAAATGGGTAGATAGCTATGAGCTTTAAGAGCTGTTGGCACCTGGTTGCCGAAATAAATGTAAGAATTGACAAGAGATGTAAACTATAAAGCACCTGAAAAATTTCAAGTTCTTTAGAATTGAACAGAGGGGCTGTGATTACAGAGGTTATTGGTATTTCATTCCCTGCTTTGAAAAGTTTTATGAAAATTATCATCCAAGTAATTAGTAAGTAAAAAAAGCAAAAATAAAAAACAATATTTTTTAATACTGTCATGTTGTGTTGACAAACCCAGGACTTGTTCTCCAGGAATACAATCCTTATGAAAAATGACTAAAAAGAGATGTGTGTAGTTTTGATAAGCAGCAGGTGGATTTCACAAACTCATGCAATTTTTCATCTTTTTGTTTTAAGAAGAGGGTTTATTTTATTTATTTTATTTATGTATGTTAGTTTTAGGTATACAAATCAACATAATAGTTAGACATTTACACCCCTCACAAAGGGATAACCCTCCTCCCCCAAGCTACTACCCCTCTGGCACCTTATATATTGACTATCTTCCTTATGCTATACTTCACCTTCTGTGACTATATATATATATATATATATATATATATATATATATATATATATATATATATNTATGGTTGACCTACAATATTATTCTACTTCAGCTTCAAGTGTACAGCGTATTGGTCATGCATCTACACAATCAAAAATTTATCAAGTGGTCCCCTTGATAAATCCAGTGCCCAGGGGGAGAAGGTGAAAGGATTAGAAAGTGCAAATTAGTAGACACAATAGAGTCATGGGGATATGAAATACAGTATATGGAATATAATCAACAATGTTGTAAAGGGTTTATTTTAGTATTTGAAGGGGTAGCATATAACAAAACATTAAAAAATATATGACTTGGAATATTATGAGGAATTTGGTTTGAAGTCAGTGTAAAGTATAGAAATATATTTTAGTACAAATCAGTTTGAGGAATTTTTAAAATGAGTTTTTATAAATTGCATATTGATATACTTTGTACTTTTGTAAACTCAGTGAAATCACCCCTCTTCTAATAAAACAATGAGTGGCTAAATTAGGAAAATTATACTCTGGTACTAAATTGCCTGTGTTGAAATTCGAGTCCTAGGGCAGTTTTTTAAAAACGTATTTGTATTCATGTACCACATCTGTAAATAAGTGTTATAGTAATAGTATCTACTCCAAATGGTTGTTATGAGGATTAAATGGGTTAATGTATATATTTTAACAAAAATAATGCCATATGAAAAGTACTCTTCTGAAATTTGCTTTTCTGACTTAGTAATGTACTTCATTTTACCTGTCATCCTTATTCTTTGTATGAACTTCCGAATGACATGTATTTAGCATAAATTTTTCCAAACATTCCACTATAAATAATGCTAAAATTACTACACTAACTTAATTTAAATATCCTGTACTTCAAGTTCTGATAGTTACTTATAAATCTAGAACCAAAAATCAATTAATATATATTTTTAAACACTACTAATAAAGAGGGCATTTGATTAGTGGTTAATACTATACTTGCTTTTAAGTAGAAATTTAAGGTTTACAATATATTTTGGATTACCAAAAAAACAGGTAACCACTATTTCAATTGTATTCATTTGCATGTGATTGTGAGAGTTAAATACATGATGTTTGGAAAGCAGTGTGCAGTCACATTTTCCCAGTCTCATGGAAAAGTGATAAAAACCATTTTAAAAAGTTGAATCACTGACCCATAAGTCTATAAATGGAATAAGTGAAGCTGATATCCATCTTGAATGGCTTTTATCCTGATAGAGGCAATGCCAATAAGGCAGTACCCTCCCCCCACAATCTTATGATCTACTACATTCCTAGCAAACCACGCCAGAGCTTTTGGACTACTATGACTCCTAGAAGGATCTATAATCTGGGATTCTTGAAGCCCTGATTTTTGTCCTTCCTATGAATTACTGAGTCAATTATTTGGTGAGAAGTCTTCTATTTTGGCGATAACTGCTGAATGGTTCTGTGAGGTAAAACTAATAAACCTTCCTGGATGAAAACTATTAGAAAAAGGAGATTGCCAAAAGGGCCTGTTTTTAACAAGGGTAAAAGAAACACTAACATGCGCATATGTTGAAGGCGTACATACAGAGCCTTTTTGTGGTTTCACAGGAAAAGGTAGCAACCCAACCTCAGCATGAGAGCAATTATATTTAAAGAATAATGCCTTCTCAACTTCAGCGTGATAGTGTTTATATTTTTAGGTACAGTGTGATTTTTAACTTTGTTGGGTTGGTAATTAAAATTAAGGTAGGTAAATGAATAACTCATGGTGAATAAAAATGGCTTATGTAAAAAATAATACTACTAATAAGTATTCAGGAATTTAAAAAATTTGTTCTTTCAGAGATTTCTTACTTCCAATGAAGTGTTGAAGAACACACTTTTAAAAGCAAAAGTAAATCTGTCTCTTGAAACATTTCAGCATGGTTGGAATTCATTGATTCATTTACTGTTAAGGCCTTCTAATGAAGAAATCATTATTGAGGTGCAAATCACAATGAAATCTTAAAATAATTTTATTTATGTCAATATTAAGAAGAATTTTAGAGGTGCTTGTAGTTATTTCAATGTCCATTGAAATTTTTTTAACTTAGGGTAACTTTATATTTCTTTGTAACATTAAAGAATCTTTAGATTAAATTTTAAATATTTTAAAATTTTCATTAAATTTATTGGGGTGACATTGGCTAGTAAAATTATATAGGTTTCAAAGGTACAATTCTGTAAATATATCATCTATATATTGCATTGTGTATTCATCGCCCAAAGTCACCATATATTTGACCCCCCTTTACTGTCTTCTACAATTTACCCTCTGGTAACCACTAAACTGTTGTTGGTGTCCATGATTTTTTGTTTGTTTGTCTTATTTGTTTGTTGTTTTCAGTTTTATATCCCACATATGAGTGAAGTCATATGATTCTTGACTTTTTCTGTTTGTCTTATTTCACTCAGGATGATAATCTCAAGATCCATCCATGTTGTTGCAAATGGCGCTATTTCATCTTTTCTTATGGCTGAGTAATATTCCATTGTGTATATATACCACATCTTCTTTATCAAATCATCTATTGAAGGACACTTTGGTTGTTTCCATGTCTTGGCCACCGTGAATAATGCTGCAATGAACATAGGGGTACATATATCTTTACGGATAAATGTTTTCAGATTTTTTTGGGTAGATGCCCAGAAAAGGGATTGCTGGGTTATATGGTAATTCTATTCTTAATTTTTTGAGGAACCTCTATACAGTTTTCCATAGTGGTTTTGCCAGTGTACATTCCCACAAGCAGTGTATGAGGGTTCCTTTTTCTCCACAGCCTCTCCAACACTTGTTATTATTTGTCTTGTTGATGATAGCCATTGTAACAGGTGTGAGGTAGTATTTAATTGTGGTTTTGATTTGCATTTACCTAATAGCTGATGAAGTTGCACATTTTTTCATATATCTGTTGGCTGTTTGTATGTCGGGAGAAGTGTCTGTTCAGGTCCTCTGCCCATTTTTTTAAATTGGATTATTTGTATTTTTTATTGTTATGTATGTATTTGCATATTGTTATGTATGTATTTGCATATTGTTATGTATGTATTTGTGTTGTTTGCAAATATCTTTTCCCATTCGGTTGGCTGCCTCTTTGTTTTGTTGATGGTTTCTGTGCATAAGCTTTGTAGTTTGGTATGGTCCCATTTATATATTTTTCTTTTACTTTCCTTGACTTTAAGGTAAAATTCATAAAATCCCCTTTGAGTCCAAGGTCCATAATTTTAGTTCCTATGTTTTCTTCTATGTTTATTGTTTCAGGTCTTATGTTGAGGTCTTTGATATATTTTCAGTTAATTTTGGTACATGGTGACAGACAGCAGTCTAGTTCCATTCTTTTGCACATGACTTTCCAATTCTCCCAGCACCATTTATTGAAAAGGCTTTCTTTTTTCCATTGTACGTTTTTGGCTCCTTTGTGAAAAATTATCTGCCCATATTTATAAGGGTTTATTTCTGGGTTCTCGATTCTATTCCATTGGTCTGTGTGTCTGTTTTTCTGCCAATACCATNAACCAACCTAGCATACCAGGAATGAATTCCACTTGATCATGGTGTATGATCTTGTTAATGTGACACTCAATTCAGTTTGCTAGTATTTTGTTGAGGATTTTTGCATCTATGTTCATTAGGGATATCAGCCTGTAGTTTTCTTTATTTGTAATATCTTTGTCTGATTTTGGGATCAGAGTAATAGTGGCCTCATAAAATGTGCTTGTGAGCTTTCCCTCCTTCTGTATTTTTTGGAATAGTTTGAGGAGATTAGGTATTAATTCTTTTTTGAATGTTTTCTAAAATTCACCTGTGAAGCCATCGGGTCCAGGACTTTTGTTTGTTGGAAGCTTGTTCATTACTGACTCAATTTCTTTGGTAGTAATCAGTCTGTTCAGAGCTTCTGTTTCTTCTTGGTTCAGACTTGATAGATTGTAAGTTTCTAGAAATTTATCCATTTCTTCCAGATTGTCAAATTTGTGCACATATAGTTGCTCCTAGTATTTTCTTACAATTTCCTGTATTTCTGTGGCATCTGTTGTCACTTCCCCTCTTTCATTTCTGATTTTATTAATTTGGGTCGTCTCTCTCTTTTTCCTGGTGAGCCTGGCTAAGGGTTTGTCGATTTTGTTTATCTTTTCAAAAAACCAGCTCTTGGTTTCATTGATCTTTTGTATTTTTTTGGGGGGGTCTCTATTTCATTTATTTCTGCTTGGTCTTTATTATTTCCTTCCTTGTACTCCCTTTGGGCTTGTTTTGCAGTTCTTTTTCCAGTTCCCTTAAGTGTAAAGATAGTCTGTTGATATGAGATTGTTCTTTATTCTTTAGATAGGCCTGCATTGCTATGAATTTTCCTCTTAGGACTGCTTTCGCTGCAGTCCATAGATTTTGAGTTGTTGTGTTTTCATTGTTGTTTGTCTTGAGATAGCTTTTGATTTCCTCCTTGATCTCAGTTTTGACTCACTCACTCTTTAGTAGTATGTTATTCAGCCTCCATGTATTTGTGTGCTTTCCAGGTTTCTTTTTATAATTGATTTCTAGTTTTATAGCATTATGGTAAGAGAAGATACTTGATATGATTTCAATCTTCTTAAATTTATTGAGACTTGTTTTGTGTCCTAACATGTGGTCTATCTTGGAAAATGTTCCATGTGCACTTGAGAAGAATGTATATTCTGTTGCTTTGGGGTGAAATGCNAAGCAGAATATATGTTGTCTGGTCTCATCATTTTCTAGTTACCTTGTGAAAGATCATAGAGCTTTATAGGCAAATTCAAGATTCTTCCCTTGTACACTGATTTCACTTGTCAGGTTTTCTTTAAAAACCTCAATGCCTCATTGCAATTCACACTGGAGTGGAGCACAGTTCTTGCTACAAGAAAGAAGAGCCTACCTGCAGCCACAACAAAATATTGAACATAAAATCTTATCCCATGGTTTTATACCACGTTATGCTGCTAATCCTGTTAAACAGAGTTTATAGTGTCTGAAATCCTCCTGAATGAGGTCTTTTTAATAATTTGCCATGGTAACTTACTTGTCTTGGATCTAGGGTATATATTTCTCTCATTTGGGATATTTAATTCTCTAAATCTATGATGTGTTGAGCCACTTCCTGGCTCTTTAGCTACAATGAACTATACATAACATCTAAACTAAATTAATAAAGGCTCAAGAATATTCTCTTGCCTGCATATCATGTATCATCATTTAAAGAACACTAAGACTACTTAAAAAATGAGACTATAATAACAACACTATTAAATATATAAACTTCATTTAATTTTCTGGGCCATTATTAAAAGGAGTCCTAAAAAGGCACAAAGCAGATAGGTGTCCTTGTGTATCTTTATTAGAATAAAAGAAAGATTAGAATCAGAAAACAAATTAATATAAGTTTGTCTCATGGTATTAGTATAATATATATTGATCATTTTGACAACTGTTTTTGGTCATCGAGAGATGGAATTCCCCAGAAGTAGGTAACAAATTAAAATTGTTACAATAAGGAAAAATCTTAATTCAACAGATGAAATAACGTTGGATTCAATCAGAAATTCCTTTTTTTTAAATTATTTTTTATTGTGAAATACACATTTTTAGAATTAGTTTCAGCTGTACAACACAGTGCAATAGTTATACTTTCTACCTCTCAAAGTGACAACCTTCCTCCCCCAATCCGCCGCCCCACTTCCCCCCCATATCATACATATCTATTACAATTCCCTTGATTCCACTCCCACACTATACTCCATGTCCCATAACTATATATATATAACTTATAGTTGACATACAATATTATACAACATCAGTTTCAGGTGTACAGTGCAGTGATCAAGCCTCTACCCCATCCATGATGCAGTCTCCCTAGCAAGATATGTGATCACCTGACAAAATATTTACAACATTATTAATTATATTCCTCGAAGTGTCTTTCATGTCCCTGTGGCAATATTGTATTTATGTATTTATGCTGTCTAACCCCTTCCCCTTCTCCCTCATTCCCATCCCCTCCCAACTAGCAGCAATCAGTTGTTCCTCTATATCTCTGAGACCACTTCTGTTTACTTTGCTCATTCATTCAGTTTTTTAGATTCCACATATAATTGAAATCATATGGCATTTGTCTTTCTCCAACTGACTTATTTCACTTAACATAATAGTCTCTAGGTCCATCCATGTTGTCCCAAATGGTACAATTTCATTCTTCTTTATAGCAGAGTAATACTGCTTTAAAGTAATACTACTTTATAACAGAGTAATAATTGTATAAATGTACCACAGTATCTTAATCCAGTCATCTACCAATGGGCATTTCGGTTGTTTCCAAGTCTTGGCTATTGTGAATAGTGCTGCAATAAACATAGGGGTACATATATTTTTTCGAATTAGCGTTTTGGGTTTCTCTGGATAGATACCCAAGAGTGGAA
>NW_017732214.1:240653-241621 GCF_001890085.2 Hipposideros armiger
AAGAAAAAGAAAAATGAGAAAAAGAGAAAAAAAAACAGTGAAAATAAAAAATGGGGGAGGGGCTCTCTGCCCGCTTTAATCTGCAGACCACTTGCTCAGCAATAGAGAAACTCTGGGTGACTCAACACCAGCTGTTGGGGGGAAGGGCTCAGTGCATCATGTGCTGACTTCCCTCTAGACGTGAAGTAAGCGTCCCACAATTAGTTGCTGTTTGCTCTGGAACTGTGCTCACCACCAAAAATCCTCAAAGGTTGTTTTGGGCTGTCTGCTGCTGCATACATTCCTCTGTGGCCTGTGTAGGTATGGGCCAGGACCAAGGGCTCAGGGTGCCCCTGGCAACACAGCTCTAGGTGGGTAGGGCAGGCCCCCAAGGCACCACAGGATGTGGTCACTGGCCCCCACCAAGTCAGAGAAGCATGCACTCCTGCATTGGCAGCCAAAGGGATATGAACCCATGGGATGTAAGCAGGAACTTGAAATATTCTTAGAAATTGCGCTTGCCCTCTTGCCTTTCTATTTTCCTTCACGAGGAGAAAATAAATTGGTTAGCTGTTGGTTTAAAGTAGATACATTGAAGTAGATTGAGATAAAATCAAGCCGGGTTTAGATGAGTCAAACCACAGCTAATCTGTGGATGCAAGGACAAGAAATATATATTTTCCGTAAAATGCTATTGCATTCTGGTGTGGGTGATTATGCAGCATTATTGTTGCAATAGCCTAACTAATGATACTTTCTTTTTTTTTAAAGAATTTTATTGGGGAATTGGGGGAAGGACAATAGGCAAGTTGCTGTCGTTTTGTTCTTCAGTCTAGTTGTGGAGGACGTTGCTTCACTGGCCCAAGGTGGCACCATCATTGCGCTCTTCCCGGGTGAGGCAGATCAGTCGCCAGCTTCTGGACGGCTGCTCACAGCGGCTGCTGGCTTCTTACACTGGCTGCTGGCCACTCACGGTAGCCCATGGCAAC
>NW_017732214.1:242757-254638 GCF_001890085.2 Hipposideros armiger
TTAAAAAAAAAAGAAAGCGTTCTTGCCATTGATGCTATATCACTCTGTGTTTGTATCTCTTTTATTAATGTTTATTATTTTAGTTGAACAGTCCTTAACTCTTTAAACAGACAAATAACCTGGGACCAAAATATATTGGTTCTTCCTTTCACTAGCATATAACATGATTTTTTAAAATATTATAAGAAGATAGAGGTACTTCGATCTATCCATCCACTACCAAGAGCATGGGAGAGACAGGGATAGAGACAGAGGGAGATAGAGAGAAAGAAAGAGGAAAGAAACAGAGAAATAAATGATTACTTTTACCTAGAGTCAAAGAATCTTCAAAAACAAGGCATTGTCTCTGCATCTTAAATACATTAAAATTTAATGATATGGGAGAACAGAAGTTTAGTCACAACCTAAGCAGAAGGAAGAGAGTGTTCAGAGCTATAGAACCCACTGGAGAAGAAGGGGAAAAGTGGTAAGAATAGAAACTACATTAGAGCATGTGTGGACCAAGCCAGGGGCATAGGGCTGTGGAGACAGTGGGTAGAGAATAATACTGGTGGTGAAAGTTGAAAGTGGGAAGGTGTATACTTTAGGTACATTGAAATTAGGCACTTATCGTTCAATCAATGTATAGTTTTTAGAAAGGGAAGTAAAACTTGACTTTATTATCTCTTTTTAGAAATAAACTGTGATGTTAATGTGGAAAAGAGATAGTGATGGAGAGAACCTAGACACAGAGGAGCCAGTTAGGAACAGAAAGGACTATTATAATATTTCAAGTGAGATACAACACTTTGGAACCCTAGTAGAGGCTGTGAGGATAGAGAAGAGGGGTAAGTTTAAGAAATCCCAGAAAGCATTGGGAATTCCACTGCTTAGTAGTAACTTGCTTTAGCCATTCTGTGGCCTCCCCTCCAATATTAATTTCCTTTCTATGGTCCCCCTCCCAAAATTAATATCTAGATCAATTTCTGCCCTGTGTTTGTGATCCATTACCACATGGGACGAAAAGGAAAAATGCGGTAATCTAACCTAAGCAAGACTAAAATTAATTTAAAATTTATTTTCTAATCAATGCAATTCTGGTTTCACTAGACCTTATTTAGCCTACAAGCTATTTTTAAGAATGTTAGTACTTTAATTATTGATGAACATAAAGATGCCACTTACACATGAATTTGACCCATTTGTCAGCACGAGCTCAGAAGGTCTTACTTGAAAATACTGTTGGCTGATTTATTATTGAATATATTTGAAATAAAAATAAACCATGTCTTTTAAAAATGTAAAATTTACTTAGTGCTGTTTTCTATTTTCACTCAGATGTTTGTTAAACTAATTTTTCAATGTATAAGGTAATTTAATGTACAAAGTTATATTATCATTAACCACTAAATAGTCATGTAAAATACATCACAGAAGGAAAAGGACTACATCCTACCAAGTATAGTTCTGAGAGTGTTTTATTCCTGCATTGTTAATCATATGCAAATATGTATTAGAACTGTTGATATATTAATCTTCTTAATGTCTTTTCAGCTTGTTAAAGGAAAGTTTAAGAAGCTCCTGGAGGAGTAATAGCCTGTATAAAATTGACTAGGGAGTGAAAAGTGTGGTTCTATATTCTTAATTAGTTTCTAATTTCTCTGTAATCTCATTATGAGTCTCTAACAGAAAATAATATTGACCATACATATGGACAAGTGGGTGCTGGCATTTTAAATCATTCTCCAGAGGGCTAACTAAATTATTTACTGATTCAAATTGAACTTCACCTCCAGCATAATTTTAAATGCAGTGAGTAAATAGCACCCTATGAACATTATAGGTGTATTGTTAAGAATTAGGTGAAATAAGGTGCCTAAAATAATGTCTGTGAAGAAATAATCTGATACCTTGCCCTGCTCCATTTACAGAATAGGTGTTCATATCATATTCAATATTGGGGAAAGAAAATAAAATAATTTGTTCCCTGAGATAAACAAAACGAAGTAAGTAAACAACAGTGACAACAAAAAGGAACAGAATCATTCTATGCCCCAAATTAAACTAGATCTTGAGCTTTCTTGTAAGTTACTGACTCCCTAACAAAATTATTTTACCCTTACCTTTGTAATGTGATGCTGCACATATGCTGACCATCTTTATTAATAGGATAATCATGTGAGACATTGGTTTTCTGCTGTGAACACTCACTAAAATTTTAATAGCTGCCTAGTCTATTTTACTTTTTAAAATTGTAACTAGTTTTGTTAAAATCTGCATTCCAATGAAAACTTTTTGGCAAATGAACTTATTTTCTAAATACTTTTGTCTCTAAGTCTCTTTTGGACAACTAATTTTTAGTACGTGCTTAATAAATTGTTGTTTTTACTGTTGCTATTATGGCAGACCATTCACGGTGTCTGATATCTATGGATCCACATATGCAGTCTCTATGATAAACCTTTAAACTGCAAGTGTTTTGGTGGTCTTGGCAAGGCTAAGGGACATGGAATAGACAAAGTCCTTCAATTCCCCTGCTATATGAACTAGTGATGTGTATTTCTTCAACATTCAATTGAGCATAGTATATTTACAGGAATACTGTGATCATAGAAAGCCATGCCCAGCTGAAAGTTTGGGAAAACATTCCTGTGGATTTTGTATTTCTGGATATCATTGAATGCATATTTACTCCAGGAAACACTATGTATAAAGAAAATGTACAACATATGTCCACCAGTCTTAATGGGCTGACCGTATAGTGAATTGTATAGACCACTCCCAATAGAAAAGCTCTTTTGGCCGGGACACATTGTCTGTTGCAGATACACTGACCGAGTTTAAATGTTCTGAAGATTCTAGACACATATAGTCAGATGACTCAGACTGGCCACTCCAGGTAAGACACAACGACTGAGTCATATGAGTGACCTTAGAAAAATTGACATTCTAAAAAATGAATTGACCTGGACGTAAAGGCTGTCTCTCCTGCAGCCCAAGAGAACCCAGTCTTTCTCACACCATTATAGGGCTGGAGGTGACTAAATTGGAATAACAATCTCTAGTGGATCATCTTCTATCTTCTAGGTATATAAAATGTGCAGGTATGTTTTCTTAAAGTTTAGTTGGCCATGATCTGACATAATCAATCCCAATGAGCACTCAAGCATCTTGTGATCTGGTGAGAACTCTGCTATTACTTTATCAATGTTGTCTTTGGCTAATGAAGAATAGGTAATACTTCTTTTTTTAAAATCATAATGTATTTCTTAATGCTCCAGTCTTTTAAAAATTTGATCAACAAACATTTATAATGTGTAATAATAATGTCCCCTCTTTGGAACTTCATACAGAGCGAACTAAAAAATGCATTCATTACTAAGCCTTTCACAAAGACAAACTTGGACAGAATCTACTTATACTCTCTATAACTTATATTTAGTAACAAAGAATATATGCGTAATTTTATCACTGAATTAATCATTATATCTGAGATGAATGAGATTGTGATTCTAATGAGTTATTTGAATAAGTAAAATTATTAGTATTTTAATATTAACAATTAAGATTTGTGAGAATGATGTATGTTACACTGAATACTGATAATTTACTAAATATTACAGTTAGTCTTATTCATTCATCATTCTGTTCAAGCATAGTTTGCTGAACAGGTACTGCACATTTGGAATGTGATGATCAATATGTTGATGCAAAATATCTGAAAATTATCATCTCTGACACCAGAGATATAATCCATTTTGAAAAACAAGTCACACCAAAGTGTGAAATGCAGACATCATATCAAAGCACACTTTTAATGGTTCTTTAAAGTCTAAACTCTCCTTAGGCTCTCATTCAAATTTCTTAGTAATGGAATACTCACATAATTTTTCATCCTATCTTCCATTATTTTCTATGTTACTTTGCAACTAAGTATTTTATTTCACAACCTACTCAATATTTTATACTTCTCCATAGGATTTTATTCATGCCAGAGGAAGTAAAGTTGTACCAGGAAAAAGTAGAGGAGATCACAGAAGAAGTGGGACATGAGCTGCATCTTAAAGGAAGAATGGAACTCCAACAAATTCTAAAAAAGTCTTGACTGTTAGGAAAAGAAGCGAAGAATAGATTTAGTGGACATCTCTGAGCCTCTGTATATTCTCCTTCAATCTAGCTTGTGTGTGTGTGTATGTGTGTGTGTGTGTGTGTGCACGCGTGTATGTGTGTGTATGTGTTTGTGTGTGTGTGTGTGTGTGTGTGTGTGTGTGTGTGTGTTTAAGCCATTTCTCCATTTCCAGGTCTCAGAACCTTGGCTACCTTGTTGCTTTCATTCAGAGTCCATTCTGAAATTAAAAAGGAGGTTCAATCCAGCAGTTAGTAGAAAGAATATGAACACGAAAACAGCCAGGTCTGTTTTTTATTGTCTACTTTCATGAAACTAAGAGAAACACTTCAGTTTTGAGAAATTCTTTTCTTTCTTTAGGGAAAAATTAAACTCATGGTTTAGAGGTAAGTAGAAAATCAAGCCTTACCTCCCCTCCTGCTACAAACAAAAGAAAACAAAGATGGAGCCAGGACAGCAGGAACCTGGCTTTGTGAACCCGCAATCAAAGCTGTTCTGTTGATCAGCCAGCAATGGATCTTAAGTGGTAATCTGGGAGCATGCCACCACCATGATGCTTTCAATCCTAGTTAGCAAATACCCCCTTCGAAGATGAAATCTGTCTCCTATGAGTAACCACTGGGGCCATAAGGTTGATAAATCTAAATGAAAGTGTAGTTTCTTCTCCAAATTCTATTATAAATTAGGCACATTTTAGGAACCAATATTGTTTAACTTTACTTACTTTTAACAAAATACAAAAAGTTATAGGTTCATGACCATATGTGTTCTGGGATATGTGTACCAATATAAAATGTATCATGGTATGCTATTCATTTTTCAAAGATAAAATGAATATGCAATTACAGAATCATATAGTTAAACCTTCAGAAATATAGAAAGATATATAGAGATATACAACTAAGATTTCTGCCATAAATATAAAGGAATGGCCCAAAAAAGTGAAGAAAAATAATAGACTGTATCAATATAGTTAGGTTTATATTTGTTTTCTTTTTCTTTTATTCTTGTAAAACATCAATAAGTTATTTTGAGTATCTGAAAATGTGATACTAATTCCCTTACTGCATGGCATTTTAAATTTTCTTCTAATGTTTTCATAGGACTTTGTTTAGCTAGAATTAAAATTAGCTGGGGAAAACTTTGTTTTAAGTAAATATTTATTTAGCAAATACTATTTTAAAATTTTAGGAATTTTTTTACATTGTATTTTATTTACTTTGGTCAGATTTTTAAAATCGTGAAAATTTGAGTAATGACTTAATTCCTGTGTAAGGAGCATTCATATCTAAAATATCTTTCTCTTACTTTTCAAAGAGGTAAAATTAGATCATAACAATCAAAGAATTTTAAAATATATGCTTAAGAACTATATAAAAATTTAAGAAAAATAACTAACTCTATATTTAAGAGAAAGTTATTATTTTTATAATCTATATTATATATAGGAGACTCAATGAAACAATGGTCTTTAGGGTTTTTACCTTTCCTTTCATGTGATGGAGTTTAAAGATGAAAGGCAAGCTTTTGTGTTTACATCTGGAGTATAAAAGCAGCTCAGTATGAGAAAAGGACATTCCATGAAATACTATGTCAGAAACATTCTCAGTCAGAATTCCAGAAATAGCAAGATGTTAAATAGATAATTAAAATGTCTTCAAGGTTTAAACCATAGGGACTTAGGGTTTTAATCATGTAGTGTAGATTCATCAGAAGTTTTTGCTTTTATCTTGATCAGATTTTGATGCTGTCTTTGCAGGAAGAAAGACCAAGCTCCATGCTTCTGAAATTCTTTGGATTGACAGGGTCTGATATTAACATGCTTAGTTCAAAATAGCATCATTGCATTTAGCTAGCTGGCAGAAGCCTTCAGCAATGCTGTCTTGCAGAAACATAATGGGCTTTTCCATATCTGATGAAATTGGAAAGCTGTGGGAACTTCTTTGTCATGGCATAGGAATTGAGTTACCCATGGTGTAAGATTTTTATTTTCAGGGAAGGGAGCAAACAGAATGTTGTAACTAATCATAGCTTTAATGTAAACAAGTTTTATCCCAGATAATTTTTGTAAATGTAATGCAAATATAAGAGCATAGGTTTGATAGCAAGGTGTTTATTGGATAAAAAAGAAAATATCTAAATATGTCCTGGAACGTTTATATCGTCAAAGATGTACACCTTAGAAGTTTACCCATTCCTTTCTCTTGGTGTATGTAGCATTTTTTTTTCCTACTTCACTCTCTACATATGAAACTGGCACCTTAAGTATACTTGAACTGTGGGTATAAAAATTAGTATATGAGAAATGCTCATACATTGACACACTATTAATTTCACATACTATTAAAATATTTCCTAAAGTTAGATTTAAAACCTAATATGAAATGCAGTAGTGTATAACATTGATAGTTAAAAAAGATCATAAGTTCGTTAAATATTTTTCTATACCAATTCTCATATCAGTCCTTTCATTACATTAAATAATATATGTGAGTTGTTTATTGTAACCTTTAATATCTCAGATTAAAAACAAAGCAGGTATTCCTGCAAGTTAATATTGGATGCACACATTGTAAATAATATTTAAATAGTTCTTTATTCTTACTAATGAAGAGGAATTAAAAGCATTATAAAACAAGATGTTTCAAGTAATTGAAACATTTTAAAACTTCATAGTTTACATAAAGAAATTAACTTGTCTCACTTGTTTGTTACATTGGATGAGAAAATGATAGGAGAAGATATGGAAATCATATGAGTGGGAATGTTTTTATTCACAAATGAGTTTTAAGTAGTAAAACTGCAGATGCTGTTTAAAGTCAGGTTTAATTGCTTGAATACACATGCAGGTGGAGAAAATGCTAACTTGTATATATTAGGGCGATTGTTTTGTAGCAAAGCAAAATACCCTTCCCATACAGAGAGAATTTGTAGAATAGTATCAGTTAAACGAAGAAAATGCAATTGGTGCCTTTAAAACATCATTCACATGTGAAAATTGATTGCTAGATTTTAATAATAGGGGGGGTCAAATATAAAACTTTCTAAAAATAATATTTTTTATAGTATAGAAATATATATGTATGCACATATATTGTATAAGCTATACTACATAAACATACGGTATTTAAAATATAGTACAGGTGGAATGGAACTTTTGATGAGAATTAGTTTAAATTTATTTCAAACTTCTTAAAAATGTTGCAATATACTAAACAACTGATTTTTCTGTTGACAATATTACCTTTGAGTTTCTAATCTCATAAATAACATAACTGAGGCAGAGTGATCTCTAGATTTCCTTTACAGACATTACTAAAACTGAGATTTTTGGCTGTCACACTAAAAACACAAGGTTGGAAAGTAGGATTTAAACGGTGGTATAATTATGAAATGTGTAAAACAAAAATCAAATCCACTATAGAGACATGAGAAATTTGGAAAAAGCCATCAGACAAAAAGAACAATTCTTTTCGGTGTTTAGTAGCTTGATATTTCTAGAATTAAAATGTTTAATTTCATCATTGATATCTATCAAAATTACTGTGTTTTCTTTAAATTTGTGATTTTGTAAATTTAATCATAGATTCTAATGCTATGGTTCTCAGAGCAGACGGAGGCACCATACAGAGGTTTTTTTTTCTTTATTCTGTGAACACCAAGTCTTCACATTTCATCTAATATCAGAAAATGTTCATCACTTTATCTATTACCATCCAAAACTCTTAGAATTGTTTTAAGCTCCTTACAAAACCTCTCTCAGCATGACGTCTTTCCTGGAGGTTTCCTACAAAATATTTTTGACTTAATTTGGAAATCTTTTAGAAAAGCAATAATATTGTGATGTTTTAGCTAAAAGAATATTTGGAATTAAATATGCTAATGCTAAATCAGTTAAAATAAATATGTTATTGTGTTTCAATTCCATTGAATTATTGGTCTCAGATGTTGAAGAGTATCAAAACATATTTAAAGCCTGAGGCTGTTTTACACACACACACACACACACACACACACACACACACACACACACACACTTTAAAAACATTCAGTTGAATAAAATAACATGGACAACACTTTTAAAGTTATGAGCCAGATATTTTTCTGAATTTGCCTTTCATTTAAACTAATTACTGAACTAAACTATTTTATATTTTAGCAACATTATTCATATATAAATATATCACACAATATATTTTGTGAGGTTTTATTAAAATAATATCACTTTGTAGTAGCAACTTACCTATAATATTAAACATTATATTTTAGTTAATATTAGTGAAAAATAAAATTGATTTATTAGTCATCAGCTTTTCTACCTCAAATTGGGAATTTTAAATAACTTAACTTGAATATTTAAAGCACACACTCGTTCATATTAATCAGACATAATTTTTATTTTGTGTTTTTGAGAAATGATCTAAATACTCAGTCACTTAGGAATGGAGATTATAATTAAAACAGTATGCAATTTAATGTTAATCAGAAATTATATGATGTACAGTAACAGCTAAAAAGATTCAAATGACTTCCAAATATCAGAAATAAAGCTGAGAACAGTCTTTTAATAAAGGCCATTTTGCCTGGTAGGAAAAGATTGTTAGTTGTAAAAAGAAACCTTTTAAACTAATATGATGAGGTGCATGTAAAAATTAATATTATGCTCTAATGTTCTCTCTAGTGAGTAGCCTAGGTTGATTTATTCATTTAGGTAATTATGTTCAGCAATATTAGTAATTCACTGTTAAATTGAATTTGGAGAACACACAATAAATTGAAACTGTAGTCATATTTCTTTCTCGCTGTGTAACAAACAGAGATGTATTGATGTAAGTTCTGAGTGTACTACATAAGTTAAATTCCCTAGACTGCAATTTGATCAAAAAGCTTTAGACATTTACTTGAGCTATATTAGACGGCTGCCATTGGATGGCAGTAAAATTCTACATCAATCACTTTAGCAAAGTGAAGCTGGGAAATAACGGGACTTTTCTTTTATTATTTAACAGCAGAATGCTGATTTAAAAGGCAAAGCTCAGAGGGTTGTGTATATTGTAGCAATACCAACTATGTTTTTTTTAACTGTTTTCTTCCCCCCTCAATTTAAAGGGAGATGCAATTTTGGAAGAATCATTTATAGTATTTTATCACTATAAGAGTTTATATTCTTGCTTTTCTTTTATGTAATAAAAAATTTCATTTTATACTTTAAAAAGAAGTCGATAAAAGGAAATTAACAAATAGATATGATTTGAACCCTTTTCACATTATCAATGCTTATGACCATTTTTTTATGATTATAAAGCACATTTGAATTTTTGTTATATTCAGGCCTTGAAAGGGTGATTTATTTAAAGAGCTATAAACATTATAATGTTCAAAATTTACTTTTAAAATTTTTAAACAGAACAAAATTTTAAAGCACATAGTAAACACTGCTAAAGGTGATATTGCAGAAGAAATTTTTCCAAGGAGACTTTAAATTCTGTGCTTGCATACTCCTGAAATTAGTCAGTATTTTGCCCTTGATATTGTAAAGACAATGTTGAATATTTCTGACTTTGTGCTAATATATGAGCATCCCAGAAAGATTCACAGAGAGGGCAAGTCTATAAAGAAAACCTTTGTTGCCTTAAACCTGTTATGTTTATCACATGAATTGAACAGGAATAAATACTGCAGATCACAGACAAAATGAGGCACATCTTAGATGTTACATAAGAAATGAATGTTCTTTTTCCCTTCCCGTGCATTTAGATTTTCATTTGGTGAGAAGTTGGTAAGTCCAATCACAATGTATTTGGCAATAAAATGAACCAATTGTTTTCAGAAAATATTCAGGGTGGTCTGCCACAATCAGAAGGCTATTAATCAGGATTTCCTGGGATAAACCACAGACTTCCTTCCTATTTATCCTCTCCCTCACTTTATGTTTAAAGTCTATTAAAAGTTTATAGTCTTCCAAAGATCATATTAGGCATTAAAATTCAGGCATCTCATTCTTACCACAAAGATTGTTAGAAGAAAAGAAAATAAATGGGTTATCATGAATCCATTCTCATCATGAGGAGTGTAAAAAGCATGCACAGTGGAACAATATTCATTTATTTTTACGACAGTGCTTGAGAAGAGCAAAAAGGAAGTGAAATAAACCTAGGGATATATAATATTATTACTTCTATGCGCAGAAAGTAAGGAAGGCTGGAACAAAATACCTCATCCTGCAGAGAAGTGTATATTTAACTTTGTGTATGAGAGTGTATTAGAGAATGTGATTTTTGCAGGTCTTGGTTTGTTGAGTTAATGAGTTTATTTCTGATGCAAGAAAACTGATTTAACATGTATTTAAATTGGTATTTGGCAATATTATAAAAGGCTATCCTGCAGAATTTTGTCAGAATAAAGAAGACATTTACCTCTTTTTCTGTGTGTGCCATTCTCAAAGAAGACCTGGTTGAAAAAATATATATAACAATGAATCTCAAATATTCATAGATGCAGAGTTTTCTTGAAGATCATTTTTAAAAATTTAGTTTACATTTTTATAGAATGTTAGAAACAAAACCATTTTTTCCAATGGAGTACAAAATTGATGCTTGAATCTTAATCTCTATTTGGTTATTAATGGCTATGCTGTGCATTCAAAGAATAAGCTGATTTTAACCTGAAATTTAAGGCAGCATAGAAGTGCGTAAGTTGAATTCTTTGTACTGAGACACCATCTATGCAAATCTGTCTGATTATTTATAGTGATTTATAAAGCTGGTGGTGTGGTCAAATGTATTCTCAATAAGCAGGGCATGTTGCAAACACTTTCTTAAATTTAATGGTAAAAATTATTGAAAACTCTTGTTTACTAGTTCACAAATGTTATAAGAGAATTGTTGCTACAGATCTTTGAAGAAATAGTGTCTTTATCCTGTTCACTCTTATAAATATAGCTTTGTATATATTAAATGTTGGGATGGACACACAAAAAGAGGTAGCTTAGAAGACCTGATGCCTACTTGAGAATTCACAATGTGCTTTACACTTTTCTGGTGAATGTTCATTGAGGCAATGTTAACTAGTCTGTACTTAAGGATAGTATTAAGTACACAGCTGAACTCCTTGAGCTTGAATATTTGTTCTGACACTGACTAGCTGTGTGGCCTTGCTGAGTTTACTTGAACTCTCTGTGCCTTCATTTTCTTTCTTTTTAAAATGTATGGAATAATTTTAAATATCTTACACGTTTGTTGTCATGAGCAGATGAAGAAAAAAATATATACAATTATTACCTAGAAGAGTGATGGCACAGTATAAATATTGTAATTATGATTACTATGTGCCAGGAAAACAGGAAAAAGACCCACGGTCCCTGCTTTCAAACAGCTCATAAATGAACTTAAGAGAAAATGAGTGTTTTTGGGTTTTTTTAAAGATTTTTATTGGGGAATTGGGGGGATGGGAACAGTGCTGGGGAATTGGGGGAAGGGGGACAGACAAGTTGCTGTCCATTTGTTCTTCAGTCTAGTTGTGGAGGACGTTGCTTCACTGGCCCAAGCTGGCACCATCACTGCACTCTTCCCAGGCGAGGCAGATCAGTCGCTGGCTTCTGGATGGCTGTTCACTGCGGTTGCTGGCCGCTGGCCACACACGGTAGCCCATGGCAACCCACTGCCACAGGGGCTGCAGCCTACGCCGTCGCCGGCAACTCACGGCAACCCAGCTCCAGGTTGAGCTGTTGTTCAGCATCTTAGCTGTGGAGGGCAGTGTCACTGGCCCTCATATGTG
>NW_017732214.1:257421-261947 GCF_001890085.2 Hipposideros armiger
CAGATCAAGTGAGTAGGGAGGGTGTTCCAATACAGTAATTGGTCTACTGGCTACAAACTCGCTCACAGACAGTGCCGTGTGAACTGGTGCATTATTGTGATGCAAGAGCCATGAATTGTTGGCAAAAAGTTCAGGTCATCTAACTTTTTCATACAGCCTTTTGAGCACTTCCAAATAGTAAACTTGGGAAACTATTTGTCTAGTTGGTGCAAATGCATAATGAATAATCCCCTTGATATCAAAAAAGGTTAGCAACATCATTGCAACAAGTTTGCAAATTAATTGTCAGAACTTCATGTATGTATGTATGTATGTATGTGTGTGTGTATACATCTATATATATATAATATATGTATATATATAAAACTTAAGATTTTATATATATATAGTATTATATATATATATATATATATATATATATAAAATCTTAAGTAAACCAGAAATTATGAGAAATTGCTATAAGATAGCAAAGAGATGGAATTGAGTTAATAGAAAAAAACTGACCTGAATAAACCTCAACAAAGAATATCTACAACAAAAAGCTTCCAGAAAGGCAAAATGAAATTTCTATTTTGGTGGAAGAAATGCACTATTCAAATTGAACCTCAATAGAAAATAAGAACAGATAATGTAAAATCACCCACCTTTTGAGACAAAGCAACACCACAAAAGAAAGGGACCAAATGAGTAAATTAGGAAATACCTCCCAATGAGCAGAGATAAAAGGCAAAATATAATACTTTAAAATAAATATAAGCAATAACCTTTAAGAGAAAGAGGCAGTATAATAAAGCAATCATGAACAACAATAATAAGAATAAACTTTGGTGAGAAAGAAGAAACAGCATCATCAAATTATAAAATTGAGTTATGGAAAAAGTAACTAAATTGTCAGAGCAGAAGGTAAAATTAGTAAGCTGAAAGATTGTGCTAAAGAATTAGAGCCATACTAGACAGAATGTCTCTCTAATATCCAAACGTCATAGAACTTACCTTTTGGCTGGTGTTTATATAGTAAAAACGTATATTTAGTTACACAAAACTAAATACAACATTTTAAAACAAATTAATGTGAGGAGAATTTTGAGTTACAATTTGGCAGCTTGTCATAATTGTGTGTAGACATTTTTAGAGCGCATAGAGTGTCAACAAAGGGGATGATTGTATTGGTTATTCTGGGTGCTTAAAGAGGTTACTAAAATTAATTTTAGCCCCCAGTTTCAAATTTTCATAAAGAACAATTTTAATGGATTAGAATCTTGAAATTAAGATGGAAGATATCCCTCTATATGCAAAACATTAGCACCTGTTGATAAATTTAGAAGTCCTATTATGGACTGAGTGTGCATTCCAAAAAAATAAAAACAGCAAAGGAGAGGAGTAAAACACTTCTGAGTTGAAGGAAGACATACTTTCACATTGAAAGTGGCCATCAAGATACAGTGAAAAAAACCAGACAAGTAGACTCAATGTAGTGAAATTTCAGAATAAAAAAGATAATGGTACAATTATAAAAAAATGTTGTAGAAAAAAACAAGAAGGCATGCAAGCAAACACACCTACATTTGCGCACTTGTGCTTGCATGCACATGCACACACACACACACACACACCTTAGTTTATCTACAAAGAAACAAGAATCAAAGTGGCATCAGATTTTCTCTCAGCAAAGCTGAATTGAGAAAGCAATGAAGCAATATATTCAAAGTTCTAAGAGAAAATTATTTTGAACTTAAGTTTCCTTCCAATACCTATTCATATCTATCTATTTATCTGTCTGTTTGCCTGGCTGTCTATCTACCTACCTGCCTATCTATGAGAAGCAGATTTTGAAATGCAAGCCATGGCAGATTATATTAGAAAAAAAAAAACTAGAGCAATATTTCTGATCCAGTATTTGTTGCAGAACTTCAACATTCCGCATCAAAGGTGAAACTATTCTCCATGATCTTGAACCTGGAAAGTATTTTTCAACTGCCATGATGGGATGGGGGCAGAGATGACACTTAGCATCATTGATTACATAAAACTTTAANGGCCGGCCCGAAAATGAGTGTTTTTGAGGTATTAGCACATAGTAGGCACCAGAGATATGAAGATGTGCATTTCAAGATGCTCACAGGCAGGGGCAGAAGGCTTATAATATAGTGCACTAAATGAGGTGGCAGAGCTACCTCTGGCTAGAATACAACACATAGAAGGGGGATGCCAGTCAGCAAGCAAGTTGCACAAGCAGGTGGAGGTTGAGCTACAGAGGACCAGCTCCAGGAAGAGGCATGACTTAACCTGGGTCTTGTGGAACAGGAGTCAGTTAGGGGAGGAGGAGTCAGATCTAAGCAGAGGGATCATCCCATGAGAAAGCAAGGAACACAGGAAAATGGGAATGTTTGATGAATTCTAAGTAATTCATCCATGATATAGCAGAAGATGCTCATGAAAAAATAAAAATGATTCTTTCTCTCAAAGAGATTTAAATTTAACAAGAAAAACTAAAATAATAATACCTTTTATATGTGTGATCTTGTACAGTAGTAGAACTTTACTCTTATCATTTAATTTGACATGCAGATTATCCAGTGAGGAAAACACAGCTGAGCTTCTATCATAAATTACATCTATGTTTTAAATCTGGAAATATTAGATATTTGATTTCCAATTATTTCTGCTAAAAAATGACTATATCTGGATTAAAAATCACCTTGTGACAGAAATAATAGTTCAACAGTGCTACCTTTGGAACACATTATCAATAGGGATATATAATTTTTAAAAATAATTAGTTGTGATACTGTGATTTATAATTAGAAATATATATATTTGGTCTTCATCCTCCTTCCTGGCATAGAGCTACTAAAGTCTTTGGAATTTCTTAAGTGAGGAAGCAGTAAGGGTATCTTTTGTTATGTTAATGAGGTGACATTTAGAAAGTACCTAAGGATAGCCGCTGGTTGCCAGGAGAACCAACCAAGTGATTTGAAAGCTGGACCTCAGGGTTAAGTGGGGAGGAGTTAGCAATTGAGTTTACCAAGGGCCAGTAATTTAATCCATCATGCCTAAGTGATGAAGCCTCCATAAAATCCAAAGAAGACAGCGTTTAGAGAGCTTTCAGGTTGGTGAACAAGTGAAGATATGAAGAATGGGCACTTTGGGAGGGCATGGAAGTCCTAAGGCATTTCCCTATACCTTGTTCTGTGCCTCCCTTTCATCTGGCTGTTCTTGAGTTATATCATTTTATAATAAACCAATTAGTAAGTAAAGTGTTTTGTAGTTCTGTGAGCTGTTCTAGCAAATTAATTAAACCCAAGGAGAGGGTCATTGAAACCCTTGATTTATAAATAGTTGGTCAAAGGCACACAGGGGCCACCAGATAGCTCAGTTGGTAAGAGCACGAGCTCTGAACAACAGGCCTTCGGTTCAATTCCTACATGGGCCAGTAACCTGCGCCAGTAAGCTGCCACCTCTACAGCTAAGATTGTGAACAACGGTTCAACCTGGAGCTGGGCTGCCGTGGGCTGCCGTGGGCTGCCGTAAGCTGCCGTGAGCTATGGTGATGCCGCTGGTAGCCAGTGTGAGTAGCCAGCAGTCAGTGTGAGTGGCAGGCAGCCGCTGTGAAGCAGCCACCTGACAGCCAGCGACCGACTGACTCAGCTGGGTAGAGCGCAGTGATCACAATACCAACATGGGCCAGTGAGCGGTGTCCTCCACAACTAGACTGAGAAGAACAGCTGGGGCGCGGGGGGAGGGGGGAGGAAGGAAGAGGGGGGAGAAAGGCACAGGTGACAACCTGAACTTGCTGTTGGACTCTGAGGTGTGTGTGTGGGGACAGTCTTGCAGAACTGAGCCTGAAACCTGTGGGATCTGATGCTATCTCCAGGTAGATAGTACTAGAATTGAGTTAAATTGTTAAAAACACCCATAGGTGTTGGAGAATTGCTTGGCGGTGTGGGGAAAAAATCCACATGTGGAAATTGGGTGTCAGAACTATATTAATGTAATGAAAAGATATAAGTATATATATTTATGTAAATGGAATTGCCATGATCATCACTTATGTCGAGGAAACTAGAATGGAGCCAGAATGTCACAAAGAGTTTGCTTTATGCTTGCCCCACTGTGAAATTTTGAGCTAGCTGTGAGATCACATCTTGAACTTATCTTCCTCCCATGGCAACCAGACCATTTGTACTCTTCATCTTGAAAGGAGCCGATCTGTTTCACCAGGCAGTATTCTTCATTTACTTAGAGGACCGAAATGAGGTTAGAGCTCTTGGACTTTTGTGCTTGCTGTAGAGGCATGCCTCAGAATCTCAGCACTCAAACATGACCATCCTTTTTTGAACTACTTATCATTTCATGTTAGACAGCCAATAGGAAGTTTCCTTTGTAATTTTTGCCTTTATAAACCCTGCCTTTCTTTGTTCTCTTAAGAGCATATTTTAAGTTGTTAACTGAATCTGCATCTCCCAAATAAAAATTTTAAATGTTTTATAGCCTCAAATCTTTACTGGTTAACAGTTAGTATAGCT
>NW_017732214.1:264187-292952 GCF_001890085.2 Hipposideros armiger
CTCCATGATCTTGAACCTGGAAAGTATTTTTCAACTGCCATGATGGGATGGGGGCAGAGATGACACTTAGCATCATTGATTACATAAAACTTTAAAAATGCTATAGGATAAAAGACACCATCAACAAAAAGCAACCAATTTGGAGAAAACACTTAAAAAATATGTGAGACAAATTGTTGCCATACATAATTTGTCTAAAAGCTTTTAAAAATTAATAGAAAAATTACAACCACAATTTAAAATTAGGCAAAATTCAGGTATGACCAAGTTACAGAAAAAAATACATATGGGCAATGAAATACCAAAAAAAAAATGCATAACTCATTAAATATCAGGAACATACAAACTAAATAATAGTGAGATGTCACTTTTGCATATGATATTGACAAAAATAGATTTTAGATTCATAATGTCTAGTGTTAGTAAGGGTTTGGGATATGAAAGACTCAAACATGACTGTCTTATGAACAGTAACTTACAGTATCTAATTAAACTTTAAAAAATTAAAATTTCTATATTCACTGTACTATGCATTAAATCTCTAGGGCTTATTTACTACTCATTGCAAATTTGTCTCCCTTAACATCTGTCCTGTCCCCCAACTCCCATTCCCTGGTCACCACCATCTTACTTTCTATTTTTACAAGTTTGGATTTTTTAAATTTCACATGGGTCGTATCATGCAGAATAATCAACCTTGCTAAGAAACTAGACCTTAATTATACCAATCACTAAAAAGAAATGATAATTACATAACATAATAAATGTTCTGATTATT
The DNA here is from genome assembly GCF_001890085.2 of Hipposideros armiger. Classification (NCBI taxonomy): domain Eukaryota; kingdom Metazoa; phylum Chordata; class Mammalia; order Chiroptera; family Hipposideridae; genus Hipposideros; species Hipposideros armiger. The sequence continues at coordinate 264,966 of NW_017732214.1, forward strand.
ACTACAATGGCAATCATATTACATATATAAATGTATCAAATTAACATGTTGTACACATGAAATTTATACAATGTTATATGTTAAATATATTTCAATTAAAAATAAACTCTTAAAACATTAACATTTCTCAAATCAAGAGTTTCATTTGTAGAAATCTATCATATTTCTATGTTTGCATAAATATGTGTCTGTTTGTATTTTTGTATACATATCCATACAAGGAAGTTAATTAGAGCATTATTGGTGACTCTCAAAGTTAATAATAATGCCCATATGCTCAACCTTAAATTCTGGCACATACATAATACAAAGTATAATATGAAATAAAATATTTTATATTAAATATTTAAGTACATAAGGTAAATATTTATATTGATAGGTATGTAAAAATGACATATACATATACCATATTTCCCCATGTATAAGAAGTACTCTTTTTCAAAAAATATGGGGTCTAAAAACTGGGTGCGTGTTATACAGTGGTTGTAGATTTTTTGACAGTGATGAGGAGTTGTATGAATTTTATGATGAATAAAACTTGAGTTCAATAACTTTATGTAATACATATTTTTCAAGTTTCAGGCCCCAAATTAAGGTACTTCTTATACATGGGGAAATATGGTATATCTGTGTGTATATGAAGATACAAATAGTACTTTTTATATAACTTATAGAGGAATATATATAAGCTTATAAGAATATGTACATTATGCAAAATCATTTGGAAAGATATAGACCAATCCATGTATCATTGGACATTAATTAATTAATTAAAATTAATTTAGTTGTGTGTGACCAGCATATGAATAATTTCAATTTTAATTTATTAGTCTAGTGTTGCTTGATGTTTCAAAAGGATGAATATATATTGTTCATTTAAAAAAAATGAAAATAGAGACAAATTAATTCTGAAAGTTGGGCAAAGCTTTGTGGGAACAGGTTATCTTTGCTCCATATAGTGTCACCTGGGACAACTCTAATGGGACTATAGAATTTACTTCCAAAATGACTCATTTACATGACTGTCGAGTTGGTTGTTCGTTCTCAGCTGGAAGCTCAGCTAGAGCTGTTGGCCTGGGGTCTTGTTTCTCCTCCATGCCCACTCTCCATCTGGCAAGGTTGGTCATATCACAGTAAGACAGTCTCGGAGTACCTGACTTCTCATATGGCAATTTGTACCCCCAGAGATAAAAAGAACTCGGCAAATTTTCTTAATGCCTAGACTTGGAGAAGTTAAAACATCACTTCCTCCACAATTTATTGGTCAAAATAGACATAGGATCAGTGTAGATACAAGGGGAGTGAGCTACACTAAGGGCATGAATAAAGGGGAATATGGTTCACTGGAGGCCATCCAAGTAAAAGTACTACAAACAGACAAAAGATGGAGGTTGGGACTGATTAAAATAGCTGGAGAATTGAACAGGGATTGATCCAAGAGGGAAGAGAGCTAAAGCAGGAAGGATGCCATATCTATATGTAAACTCCCCTCAAACACTGAATTGTTCTCTGAGCTCAACATGTTCAAGGGATACTTAGAGAAGTCATGCAGAAAGAGATAGCATGAAGTTAGAAAAAGCTGAGCTGAATTTCAGCTGCTTTCCACTGCCAGGCAGAAAAGGGGAGAAGTTTGAGTCTCACCAAGTGAGAGAGGCTAGGCAAAAGCCTCCAGCTTTCTACTGAAATCCAGAAATGCCACATTTTAGGAAGAAAATCTATATGCAAGGAATAAAGGAATTGCCCTAAGAATAAGAGTAAAAACCTAAGCTGACATCTTTACAGAGCATAAAACACAGGCTGCATGAGATCAATGTCATTAGTCAGTCATTTTACTGTCTGCTAGAACCATGCTAACATTCTTCAGAGGAAGATAAAAGAATCCAGAGTCTCTAAACATGTTTCTCAAGTTTACAATAGAATATGACTCATAGTCAAGGTAAATAGTTAATGGTAAAAGATGATTCAGGTATTGGAATTAGCAGAAAAGAACTTTAAAGCAGCTCTTAAAAATATGCTTATGGACTTAAAGGAACTGATAAACAAAGAATACTAGCAGAGAAAATTCAATATCAGAAATAAAAATATATATTGGATGATTTTATAGGTGATGGGAGAAGCCAGAAAATAAAGTCAGTGATTAAGTATGTGGTAGGCAGAATAATGTCCCCCAAAGTTGTAATCCTTAGAACCTGTGAAAATGTTACCTTATATGGAAAAAGGATTTTGCAGATGTGAGTCAATTAAGGAAGATGATCCTAGATTACCTCCATGAGCCCAGTGTAATCAGAGGTGTCCTTATAAAAGAAAGGTGTGAGGGTCAAAGGGAGAGATTAGAAGGTGCTCAGCTGTTACCTTTGAAGATATAAGAAGGGAACACAAGCAAACAGTGAAGGCAACTTCTAGAAGCTGGAAAAAGTGAAAGGATTCTTTTTGCCAAGTTCTCCAGAGGCAATGCAGCCTTGCCGGCTCCTCGATTTTAGCCCAGTAAAACCCATTTCAGACTTCTGACTTCTAGAACTATGAGGAAGTAAATTTTAACCTAAGACTTGAAGAAGAAGAAATCACCAGTTATGAGAACAGTGAAGGAAAAGATGTCCAGGTATGGGAAAAAGTGCGAGGAAAGGCCTTGCACCAAGAAAGAACTTGATATGCCTGAGGGACCTAAATGAAACAATATTAACCCTGGACTAGTGCATGGGTTTGAGAGGTGAGACCAGGAACTAGATGTTAAAGGGCTCTGTAGATCATGGTAAAGCATGTACTTTTTTCCTGAGAATTATCCTCCATGGAGGTCTTCTAAGCAGAGGAGTGACTTGATTTGATGTGTATTTTAAAAGTAGGGAATATTACAGAGAATGAAATTTTAAAAAGCACGAGTGAAAAGAGGTTGAACTTTTGGAAGGCTACGGCAATAGATGAAGCCAAATATAATGGTGGCTTGAAGGACTTACAGTGTCTACAGAGGACACAGACTGATTAGAGATATTCTGGAAGTCAAATGAACAGGACACACACACACACACACACACACACACACACACACAATACATACACTTTCTATAGCTTGCTTTCGGGACCTAACAATATATTTTAGATTTCCTTCCAAGGTAATACATATGTCAACCTAATTTGAGTTAATACTTGCGTAATAATCAGCTACCTCTATACCAAGGTATCAAAGGTTGTACCATTTAATCATTCCAATTTGAGGGAAAACTTAGATTGTTTCAAGTATTTACTATTACTAAAAATGCTATAATAAATATCCTAGAACAATTATCTTTTAATCATGGTAATTTTATTCCTATTTGGAATAAAAATGGCATCAAATACTATTCATATTTTAACAACTAACCATTTAAATTATTTAAATACTAAGTTAAATGCTAACTTAAAGTAAAATTACATATTTGATAGTTATTTAAATACTAGATTGATTTCCAAAAAACTGGTAGTAATTCACATTCCTAATAGTACCTACAACTCTAGCAACTTTGGAAACTTTTATTATTGTTATTAGTATTATTTTTGGCCAACCCAATGAATGTAATATCTGTTATCTTAATTTCATTTTCCTGAGAACTAATATTTTTTTCTCATGTGTTCAATCTATCTTTCAGTGAAGTACCTGTTTATTTCCTTTGTCTTTAAAAACAACACAAAACAAAGTGGATTACCTGCCTTTCTTAGTAATTTGTTGGAGTGCCCATGCATATTAAGGGGATTAACTCTTTACCTAATATTTGTTTGCAATCATTTTCTCCTGATCTATCAATCATCTTTTAATTTTGTTATGACTTTTGATTTTGTTATGAAGATAAGAACTTCATATTTATGTAATTAACACAGAGCTTGTTTCTTTCATAATTTTGGGGTTGTTATTTTGAATTAATAATCTACTCATATTTAAAACTTTTCTGTTTTCTTCTAGTATCTTTACTTTTTTACATGTGTTTTTAATTCATGAAGAAAGTATTTCTCTATACAATGTGTAGTAGAGCCTGATCTAATTTTTCCCAATGTAAATTGTACTTGGCTCCCCATGGACATTATTAAGTTCTTGTATAGACTTTAATCTGTTTCTAGATTTAATTCTGTTCCATTGATAAATGCTACTTGACCCTTGAGCAACACTGGGGTTAGAGGTGTCAATTCCCTATGGAGTTAAAAATCCACATACAATTTTGACTCCTCCAAAATATAACTAGTAATAGTCTACTGTTCACTGGAAGACTTACTGAAAACATAAATAGTTCATTAACACATATTTATATGTTATATGAATTATAAACCATATTCTTACACTAAAGTAAGCCAAGGAAAAGAAGATATTATTAAGAAAATCAGGAAGAGAAAATACATTTATAGTAGTGTATTGTATTTATCAATGCTATAAATTTACATCATCTTTTTACAAGTTGAATCATCTGTTACTACCTACATCAATATTGTTTTATATGGCACAAAACACTGTAGATATTATGTTTTACAAATACTAGGTATTAAAAATGAAAAAATAATGTGAAAAAGAAATTCATATTCATTTATAGGTATAATGATTCATGCACTGATAATGAAAAAGCAGCATATGGTAGCCTAGTGTAATTTATACAGCAAGAGGTGGCTACAAAATTATTACAGTAGTACATTATACGCTACAGTTAATTTTATGCAGTTATGACTTGAATTACATCTTTACATTTGTTTACATTTCTTTCGACTGCAAATGACACCATGTACGATCAGTAAGTGTTCATGTGTGTAAGCTTTGACTAATTTTAAATTTTTGTAATAGATTTGTGTATGTTTTATGGTAATAATGAATAAAATAGACTAGTATTTACATATATTTTATACATTTATAATATTCCTAATTTTTCTTAATTTTTTTGATATCTCATCTGCGAGTTTTTTCAAATTGTCGCAAATCTCCAAAACATTTTCCAATATATTTATTGAAAAAAATCTGCATATAACTGTACCTATGCAGTTCAAATCCATGTTGTTCAAGGGTCAACTGTATTCCTATTCCTGTGCCAGCCCTGTGATATCATGATTATACTAGTTTTTCACTAAGTTTTAATATCTGCTAGGCCAAGTCTTTGCCTGTTATTCTTATTTATCAATACATTCTTGGAAATTCTCACATTTTTTATTCTTCTATGAACTTTAAGTTAATTTTATAGATTTAAAAATATTTTTTATTTCAATTAATTTTGTGTTTGAATATACTATATTTTAGCTCCCTCCATAATTAACTTTAACATTTTTTTCATTTTATTTATTTTATTTATTTTTTTATTCTTTTTTTAAATTATTATTAGTTTCAGGTGTACAGAACTATGCAATAGTATCCTTTTCACCCCTCAAAAGAAACAACTCCCCTCCCCCATCTACTGCCTTCCCACCCCCTATATCATACTTATATATTACAATTCCATTGATTCCTTTCCCGCACTCTACTTCACATCCCATGACTATATGTATATATAATTATAGTTGACATACAATATGTAACATTTTACTGGAAATATTGGTATGTAAAAACTGGAAGCATGGGAACTTAAATTTTTATTTGATTGAACTAAACCGAAAGCAAACAGAACAGAAATAAAAGCATTTCGTGCCTAAGGTTATTCCTGCAAATGAGCATACACCATGAAACAAAAGCTTTTGAAAGGAAAGGTAGAGCTGACTTGAAGAAAACACTAGTCAGACTAAAAATGATAATAACAGCTACAGTTTGTTAAATACTTACCTGTAAAGACTGTGCTGTGCTACGTAAATTATTTTCTAATTCTTATAAGAACACTGCAAGATGCTTATTAACAAGGGAGACTAATTAAATATATATTTGTGGTCAAGGAAACATGTGTTACATGTTTTTGGAGAAAAGAGATCAGTTCTGATTTGAACTAAGAAGCTGAGCTGTGATGAAATTCATCCAGAATAATCTTTGAGTAACTGAAGAAATATCACCTAGTTGTCTGAGGGGGACTAATGCTGGAACTGAAAGTCTGAAGAAACTAGACTTTTTCAGTAATTGCTTATATGACAAGATTTCTTATACAGTAACTTTCATGCTACAAAATGGTTGAGTAGGACTGTGTTAGATAGCTTACTTCAGAAAAAAATCTCAAATTTACATTCTCAAGAAAAGATCTTGTTCTAATAGTAATGGTAGACTAATTATCTCACAGACTTAGAGAAGAAAAGTACCTTTTATCTGTTTCACATCCCAGGCAAATGATCAGCATCAACTGTGGAGATTTGGCTGTGAGGGATTCCCAAGAAGTTTTACTTATCTGCTGAAAACCAGACATACAAAAATCAGACTGTTACAAAGAGAACATCCAATCCTTAAAAAAAAAAAAAAAAAGTTTAAGGGATGAGACTTGAAAAATACTAAACAGATTTCCAAAAAAGGCTCTGAGATAATTTTCAGATAGAAAGCAGTTTAGAAGACAGGTATCTTGCCTGAGGTGTGGAGAAAAGTAAATAGAAGAATTTCAAACATCATAACAATAAAAATTTCTTTTTGATCTGATACCTTTATTTATTTTTTTAAGTCCTCTTATGGTCTTTTTTTCATGATCCATGATATTGTGTAATTCCTAAATTTTTTATTCTGTTTCTTCTAAACTCTCCTGCCAATATTTCTAACTCTGAAATATCTCATCTGCTATTGATTTTGAGACTCTTACAGTGTAAATAGTTTATGTAAAATTCAGTAGTGTTGAGATTTTGTTTGAATTAGCAGCACTTGTTTGTAAACTGGAAAAAAACATGTGAGAGACAATATTTATACAGCTACTTAAGTTCAAAATTGTACACACATGACTTTGAACTTTGTCACTTCTGAGCCCAGAGAAAAATTAAATGAATGATTTTTGAACCATTTTATTATATATAATATCTACATAATATAAAAAATATATTTTGAATTGAAGCATATCTCCATGATGTGTACTACTGGGAAAAATTTGGAGACACGTGGATGGAAAAATAATTTAGAAAGATGAAATGTAAGGTTTCATTTTTTAAATTGGGCAAATTATCTGTCACATAACACTATCTTTCTATGAGACAGTGGACATATGTGGATGGCTAGATAGACATGATCTTTTGTCCAGATTACTTAAGTAGCCTGTCCATTTAGAAACAATGAAACACAAGTATGGATTTTGTAATAAACAAAAATGCCCACAAGAAATGATGTCTGGTGTCCAAAAGGCCTAGGGGTACCAGGAATCCTCTTTGAGCCTCCTGGCTACATTTACACCACTTTGTTTACCTCTCTCCTAGAATTCTTTGGTTCTTGATTTCTGTCTTGACTACATAATTCTTGCTGTTAGAATTTGTTCCACATTTATGTTCCATCAACAACTATCAGCCTCTATGAGGCTTTGACTCTTGTCTTACTATTTCAAATCCAGAATGGCATTGACCTTGCTTTATCTGCTTTGCCAAACTCCTCTCCCATTCTCTGGACCCTCTTGGTGCAAGGACTATCTGTTTTAGGCACTCTCCCCAGGCCCCTGAATTTATGCTCTCTTCCTGTTCTCCTTCAGCCCCTACCAAGGGAATCACAAATGCAATTTGAGAGTAGAATGAAGAACATCTTTAAAGAAGATGAATTTTCATATCTGAAATGAGCAAAACTTCTTGGGGTTTTCATAATGTAAAGCAATAAAAATAATCATAGAATGTCTATATGTTAATACATAGCATATAGCAAAGTGAATTTGCTATTTATGATAAAGTCAAAAGTACCCCAAATGTTTCATAAATAAGCTTTCATTTCTAATAAATATTGAATATAAAATAATATATAACATAAATATATAATAAATAATAACATATAATATTGTATATATTATAATTCTATTACTCAATGTCTTCTACAATGTCTTCAGATTGTGTATTTAGTAAGTCATTAGTTAATATAATCTGATTCAAAACATTCTGGTGCATTTGTCTACATTAAACCACAAAATATTTTTAAGAGTGTTTTTGTAGGATTGCATGCCAATAATTTGCCACTATATTTATAATAAGGTAATGTGTACTCAAGAAGTTGCCACTATATTTATAATAAGGTAATGTGTACTATCTTCTTGAAAAGTTCTGAATGATTCCAAATGGCAAGTCCATTTTCCTTTATAAAAATTTTTTCTAACCAAAATAATTGATTTCAGGGTTTTTTCTATGTTTATTGTAAAAATGAAATTTGATGCTGAACTTTTGAGGAGGATTTAACTATCTTCTTCCAGTGGTGAAGCTTGTATTAAAATAGAAATCTTTTTGCTTACACAATATCATAGATTTGGATGTAATTAGAAGAGCCCATTTGTTATTTTGAATCACAATTTTCATAATGAAAACAGATTTTGTCAGATATTTACATAAGGCTAATATTTAAGTTTAGTGTACCTTGTTTGTTTTTAGTTTTATTTTACATAATCTCTTAACCTTGGAAAAGATTAAATAATGTGCTCGATTTCAGAAATGTCTGCTGTGTATGTAGTACATTTGCTACTGAAATGAAGTCTCAATAGATTAAAATTTTGGGAGAATTAGGAATTTTCAGAGAAAATACAATATATAAAATAGGAATTGGTAGCATGCTCCAACATTTTAAGTCAAATGAGATTGCACTAACAGGTAAACTCTTCTCTCCTTAGAAAACATATTTCATCTAATGCCAAAAGAAATGCCAAAAGATGTCTTTTCTCCATGGTCTATGAAAGGAAAACAAGTGACTATTGATTTCTATTTTGATACAGAAATCAAGAACAGTAGAAATAAGAGTAACAATGATTCACCTTTTTATTAAACGGTGACAAAAAACAAACTTGACAACCTTGGGTTTTTAGTGTGCAGAAAGAAGTGAACTGAACTGGCCAGATGGTAGAATTGGATTGAATAGTAGACAAAAGACACTGATGCTTCGTGACAGCAATGCATGGATGGTGCTGAAACATGACAATGTAAACAGAAGAATCCCTCTTTCCAAGTCTGCTCTTCCTTTCCTTTCCTCCAACCTCATCTAGCCTGACATTTGACAGTTGGCAGATTCCTCCTCCCAAGAAGCACAGCCAAATATCTGGTTTGAATAACCACACAGAAACTGTGTTACTTTAATGCCGAGGACCAACTTGTTTACATTTTCTATGTCTTGGATTATGTGAAAATGTTCATTTAAAATAACCAGAACTTTGGATGAGTTATTAGGTTCTGAATGAAAGTAGTCAAATTTATTTTTTTGTGCTTTCTCACAGGTGTACCCTATAATGGTTAGTTTCTTTCAGTTAAAAAAGTGATTTTTTGAGAGATTTAAACTTTGAGAATTGTTGTCTCATTTGTGCTTTTGGCTGTTGGACAATCTCAAAATTTTTAGGGATGTCAGTTTGACAGAGTTTGACAGTCAGTAGACAAGGCTGCAATTTTTATGCAGCTACTATTTATTACATTCTTTTGTATGTTAATGTTGAAGATAGTGTCTGTGGTTGGTATTGATAGTGGGGACATGATTTATGGTGAACTAATTTATTTAGTTAACAAATTTTGTTTAGCACATATACTGTCTTTTTTCCTGTAGCTACAGTGAAGAAGCCAGTCTTTCTCCCAAGAGACTTACAATAAAGTGGGAAGAGTGGAGACCACCTCTAATTTCATTTCTCTATAACAGAAAAAAAATTTTTTAATGAAATGAAAAAATATAACATGTATATTAACATAAAAATTATCCAACCCATAGGTATAAATCTAATACAGATTTACAGATTTCTTACAAAAAATACAAGTTATTATTGAGATAAGTTAAAGAAAAATTGAATAATAGGAGAAACATAACTTGTCATGAATTAGAAAATGATATTTTAAAAATTTAAATTTGTTACAAATTTATTTATAATTTACTACACTCCCAGTGAAAAATCTCTGTTTTTACCCTCATTCCCAGGCATCCCACTCTTGGATATATACACCAGAGACACTGCATACAGGTCTTAGGTGAAGAATTGTGAAGATATTTATCAAGCAGTATTTGTCATAGTAAAGATTTGGAGGTAACACAGATACTCATTACAAAGGGAATGAATAATGGAAAATTGTTGGATAAATTCTTTTGAAAAAAATTACATCATTTGGAAACGAATTACAGATATACTCAACAACATGGATAGATGATAAAACCAAATGTTGGGACATAAATTAAGAATCACAATGAATGCTATAGAATGAATCTATAGAACAGTACAATTTATGTACATTTAAAAGCATACACAAAGACAGTATATATTTTTCAAAATTACATATATATTCAAGAGCATATACCAGATATATTATAGTGGGGCCTATTGTGACAACAAGAATAGGGATGGCCTCGGAGAAGAAAATGAAAATAAAACAAGAAGTGCTTTGCATAGATTGATAGATTGATGATAATCATGTGCCATTAGTAGAAGAGTATCTTCAGTCAACTCTGTTCTTTAGATAAATATATGTAAATATAGTATAAATTATTGAATAGATAGAGGGTGTCATCACTTAAGCTCACTGATCCTGAGAACCTAAGAAATATCAGAGGGGTAAAAAATGTTCCTTGGATTTGACAATATGGACTTTAAAGATCTCAGCAAGAGCAATTTCAGTAGAATGGCAAGCCTGTAAGTCAGAGTAGATGGCCATCAGGGATGCACAGGAAAGGTAAATGTGGTAACAATAGTGTACACAAAATTTTCATATGTATGAAAAGTTAGAGGATAATTTTTTGTGAACTTCTGAGGAAAAATCAGGATATATATAATAGAATCTCTCAGATATGTGTGATCCCAGACCTCTTACCCCAAGGATAATGTCCAAAATAACTCCCCAAAAACCATAGTTTGAAAAATGTTAAATTAAGCAAAGAGGTGACTGACTGAAGTCAATAAAATTCAAACATGGAGGGCCAGATAAACATGAGCCATTCCAAATTTAATTTTAAAAATTAGTACTTAAATCTACATATATTTAATCCTCAGATTTGTTATCATAAACTGAGATTCAGGACAAAAAAAAATGAAAAAGTAACTCTTCACTATTTGATGAAATGTATGATTTCAAGCACATTTGCGGCAGTTTTTGAAAAGGGCATAAACAATAACTATGGAGAAGGAGTCATGGACTCTCTATTAGTTTCCTAGTGCTGTTTTAACAAGATACCACAAAATTAATGGATTAAACAATGCAAATTTATTGTCTTAGATCCTAGAGATCAGAAGTCTGCAAACCAAGGTGTCGGTAGGGCTGCATTCCTTCTGGAAGGTCTAGAGGAAAATTTCTTTTTTTGTCTTTTCCAGCATCTAGAGGCCACCTGCATTCTTTGCTCATAACCCCTTGCTTTGTCTATCTTCAAAGCTAATAGCATATCATCTTACAATCTCTCTGTCTCTCTCTCTCTCCCTTGTTCTTACATTGAGCCCACCTGGATATTCCCTTAAAATCTTTCAATTTCAAGATTCTTAATGTAAATCTTATCATAAAGTGCCTTTTACTATGTGAGGTAAAATATTTACAGGTTTTGGAGGTTAAGGTGTGGAAAGAATGGGGTCCATTATTCCACCAACCATAGACTCTAAAACTGTACCTCTCTTCTCTATTGATTGTCATTTGTACCCCTGAAACTCAGATCATTGTTCCATTAAATGAAGAAAGCATATTTTATATTGCATTCTTTATTTTGATTTTATAAGGATGAGATAAAATGGTATGAAAATTTATTTTGAGAAAATATATTATTCAGTTAAAGGAGAGTAGAAAAAATGTTTTTATTTACGTATGTTCCACCTACATTGTACTGCTTGTGGTTGTTATAAGAATAATACAAGATTTTAAAATGTCCTTCTATTTTCTTTTAATGTTAAATTTATCTTTTCTTTCTTATTATCATTTTCTCACAAATTGATAAGAAATAAAATGCTAACAAATTAGTATTTTAGCTAATTAGTTGAATGAGAGGAAGAGACGAGAAGAGGGAAAAAACAAATCAAAAGAAAGAGTGAGCGAGGAGGATGAAGGAGAAAGAATAGACTGAGACCTTATTGGCAATATTGTTCCAGGCATACCACAGCCGAATTTCCTTTCATTCTCACAATAATTGAACATTACCACTTCCATTTTATGGTTTAGGAAATTCAGGCTTGAGAAAGCTACGTAACTTGCCTAAGATCATAAATAATAAATATTTTGATTAAAACCTTAATCTGTCTAACTGCAAAGCCCTTATCTTTCTATGCCACAGCAGCACGTTTTGTGTTAAACATGTTGTGTTTGTTTATAACAAATTACCACAAACTTTATAGTCTGAAACAATAAAAAGTTATTCTCTCACAGTTCTGGAGGCCACAAGTCTGAAAATCAAGGTGTTGGCAGGGCCATCTTCCTCTGAACACTCTAGCATAGAATCCTTCCTTGCCTCTTCCAGGTTTTGGTGGCTCTAGGAATTTCTTGACTTGGGACTGCATTACGTCAGTCTTTGTCTCCATCCTCACATGGCCATTACCTCTGTGTGTCTATCCTCTCTCTCTCTCTCTCTCTCTCTTCTCTCTCTCTCTCTCTCTCTCTCTCTCTCTCTCTCTCTCTCTCCTTCACTGAGGTATGATTGACATGTAAAGAGCTGTATGTATTTAATGTATACAACTCAATGCATTTGGAGTAAATATACATCCATGAAACCATCATCACCAAGGCCATAGACATATCCATCACCTCCCAAAGTTTCATCTTGCCTCTATTATTATTATTAAAGTCTTTTGTGTGTCTGCAGTAAAGACACTTAATATAAGATCTATATTCTTAGAAAATTTTAATTGTACAATAAAGTATTATTAGCTATAGGCACTATGCTATATATAGTATAGTAGATCAGAATTTATTTATCTTGCACATCTGAAACTTTGTATCCTTTGAGTATAACTTCTGCCTTTCTCCATCATCCAGCCCCTAGCAATCCTCATTATACACTCTGCTTCTATGAATCTATTTTAGATTCCACATATGAGATCATACAGTATTTGTCTTTCTGTGTCTAGCATAATATTTGTGTCTTCTCTCACAGAGATTCCGTATTTTCTTATAGGACTCCATGTCTTCTTTTACAAGGAAATGCATTGGATTTGAGGCCCACCCTAATCCAGGGTGATCTCATATTAAAATATTTCATCTACAAAGACATTTTTCCTAAATAATGTCACATTCACAGGTTTCAGGGTACAGGCATATTTTTGAGAGGGTCACCATTTAACTGACTACACATGTGTTTATCTATCAAGTACATTTAAATTAGTAGTTATATTGAGGGCAAAGACTATTTTCCCTTCATCTTTTTTTTTAAAGCTATCATTTTTTTTAAAGATTTTATTGGGGAATTTGGGAAGGGAAACAGTGTTGGGGAATTGGGGAAGGGGAACAGCCAAGTTGTTTTCCTTCAATCTTAGTTGTGGAGGACGCAGCTAGCTCAGTTCCAAGTCCAGCCGCCATCCAGCTGCCAGTTGGCAGCTCGCAGCCGCTCAGCTCAATGTGCCATGTTCAGTCCTAGGTGTGGGTAGGTAGGTGTAGCCCACTATCCCACGAGGGAGTTGAACCGGCAACCTTTTTGTTAAGAGCATGTGCTCTCACCGGCTGAGCCATCCTGCCACCTGTTGGCAGCTCAGTGGCAGCTCAGCTTGGGCACAGCTCACTGGCCCATGTGGAAATCGAACCGGTAACTTTGTTGCTCAGAGCTCACACTCTTAATCAACTGAACCACTCGGCTGGCCCTTCCCTTCATCTTTGTGTCATTATATATTTTGCGGCATGTTTGCATACAATAGGTACTTAATTATTCCAAGGGTCAGAATAGTATTTGTGACCAATAATTAAAGTTATTCTAGAATTTTGTTAAATAATGTTAAGCTGATTTTTAAAAGTTAACAAATCAGTAGCACACCATGCTTCCACAGCATTTAAAATGTGAATCCATATTCTACCTACATAATTCTACTTACACGATAATTAATTGTCTCTATTAACAAAATTATAATTGTATGAAAAAGAAATTGTCCTGTGTATAATGTGAAATATGTGAATATAGTAAAAAAATCATCTCCAAGTATTGGTAATCACAGACAAATATTGCTTTACAAACCCTATGTTAAAATTAGCTCAATTTACCACCATGGTCAATTACATAGCCAAATACATTCTTGATGGGACTTGTGTAATGGGCCATCATTCTTTCAAGAACAAAATTGTTTCCTCATCTTATGATTTTATAATAAGTAATAAACATGTAATATATCAATTTACAAAGTCAATTACATAATCAAGAAGAGTGCCAACTGCAATAATCAAATTACTCTGTACAGTATTTACTTTCATATTCTCCACCTTCCCTAAGGCACCAGCCCTGGCATTTTTCCTACTTTCTCAATTTTCTTTGCATAATTTTCCACTTGGTGGACTGTCATTGTCAACAGCAACACTTCAACTTCTGGAGGTTTGGTAAGAGCGGTTGAAGAGACGAGAACTACCTGTATGTTTAATTAAATCCAAGTTGCCAATGTAAATTTGAAGGTGCTTAGTTATTCAACATTGCTAGTGAGGAAAGTCACAAGAGTGGATCCAGAAGAAATTTGGTATTTCATGAGCTTTGAGATATAATACTGAAATGTCAATTTTCTCTTTATCTCCTTTAAATAAAAAATATTTTTAAAAGAATCAGATGAAGGTATTCATAAAGTACCTTGCTAATTCCAACTGCTGAAAAAGACATATAGAAATATTGGGTTGTCAGAAAAGTCATGATGTATTTTTTTCTATGTTTTTTTGTTGCAAAAATGCGTCATGACTTTTCCAACAACCCAATAGATAAGGTGGTCTTATAATTATATGTAGGATATGCTTCATGCAAACATCTACAGGCTTTGTGATTCATTTAAGGAAAATCTTTAAGTAAAAGCAAAAGAAAAATGGAGGAGGTTAATTTGAATTCCAGGACAACAAACGATTCCACTTAAAATTTGATTTTATGTTTCTTTCAAAACTTGTTTTAGTTTTTAGGATCTCAGTTAAAGTATTAGTTCTATAAATTTAGTGTAACTTTAATTATACCCTACCTCCTAAAGTGTTTTTAAGTAAATATGAGCCTACTATCTCTCAGAAAGCATTGCTACCAAATTATTTGTTAAATGTAAGCACAGATATATTAGGCATCTACTATAGCAGTATAGTCCTATTCTTTAATATGCATATCAGTACTCAAGAGATAAAATTCTTTAAGTAAATATCACATTTTACACAGCATTGTAGATAAACTCTTTGTTTCTTTTATTGATTATTTAGTTTTTACTGACAATATTGCTGATAACATTTGGATAAGGTAGCATTTTAAATTTTACTAGAAGAGCTAACCACAAATAGATTAAATTTTATATAGATGTAGATATCCCCAGATGTAGATATAGGGAAAACTTAGTTTTGTCTTTGGGTATTTATTCACCATATAAATCTACCAGCACATTCTTATCTGTTATGTAAATAAGACGTGGAATTCCAATAGTGTATCAGTGTTCTACAGCAGATGGTACACTGAGATTTACCACACCATTACATTTAATGGGTTTGAATTCATTTGGATTTCTTGATGTTCTCTCTGTCCTTCTCATAGCAGCAATGTTGCCAATGTTCCTGATTATATATGATTTGAGAGAGTGCTTAAAGAAGAAAAACTCCTTTATCTTAGAAATATGAGTATTTTATGTCAAAGTTTAAAGTGTATATGTATTGTATTTCAGAGGATTTATGTGCCCTGTGAGAAAAGTATAGTTAATGAATATTCAACAAAGAATTTGAAGTCATTACACTCAAAGATATTTTATAAAATGAAAGTACTCAATTAACTATTGTAGTGCCAGTAGGGAATATTCATTTGAAAAGCAAAACTAAATTCTCATCTTAGATCATCACGGATGAAGTAAAAAAAATGTTTAATGTAAGGTAATACAAAGACTCAGCAAGGCACATGTCTTAGTTGTATTAAGTAAAGATGTTCATGACTGTTTCTGTTAACAAAAATAGTTTTGGGCTCACTAATTACTCCAGATTAATAAATAATATCCCTAAAAGTGTTTGATCTATGAAAAGTCAGACCTCAGTGATAATTGAAAATGGCAGCATGAGTCACATGGGTTTTTTGTCTCTGAATTTGCTCTAGTTATGATCAGAATGAGTGCTGGTGTAGATTTAATTAATTTGTTACAAAGATTACTGTGGATTAACAAAGAATAAAACAAGAATAAAGAATCCAATATTATGGAAATAACCTGGCATTTATAAGCCAGTATGTCTCAAAGGGTGGCCAACAAAATACCATCACTAAAATATCTATAAAATTTTATTAAAAATGGAGATGCCCAGGCCCGGTCCAGACTGACTAAATCAAAATTTGTGGGGGTGGAACCTGACTATCAAAACATTTTTAAAAATCTCTGTGAAGATTCTCATTGTGCACATACTGAAACATATATTGTAAGTCCACATTCAAGTCCAATGCACTAGAGCAGACTACCTAGGTTTTAACTGGGCTTCTCTCTCACTTATTCTGTGACCTTAGGCCTCTTCATGTCTTAATTAGTTTCTTCAACTGTTAATGGGGCTAATCTACCTGTGGCACAGGATCATTATGAAGATTAAATGAGTTAATATTTGTAAATCAATTAGTACCTGGCACATGGTAAGCAGTACTAAAATAAGAGTTTGTAAAATGATAATAAAAAATAATTCACATGTTTATTTGAACCGCTAGGTTATAGTTAACACAAGTTTATTAGAACAAGAAAAACAAAAATTCCCTGGTAAGTATCCAAGTACTGAATATAACATTATAATTTCATGTTTGAAATTAGTAGAAACCAAAGTTGCATTCTATACTGTTTTTGCTTTCTTGATTATTACAACTTTATAATAAATATTTTTTAATATTGCCAGATTCAGCTTTTAGTCATATTCTGAATGAAACAGATTTTCAATCTTTTTCAGTCATGATGAATATTAACTCTGGTGACACACACACTCTCGTAAATGGTGAACACGATTTTCATCAGAGTAAGATGGGGCTTAAATACAGTATCATGGTATATTTATATGCCATGCTATTTCCAGCAAATCACTACAGTAATGCAGCATGGCAGTCATCTTAAAGTGACGCTGAGATACAATATTCCAGGCACTTTGTTTTCAGTTTGTTTGTGGGACACTGGACTCATTTAGCAGCAGTACTGAAGTCACATTCAGTTACAGGCACTTCAGAGACATCCACACAACATCCCCTAATTGCATTACAATGGCGTGCCTTTGCCATGTGTTCATTGATTTTCAGCTTTTAAAAGCATTTCTATTATCATCTGTAAACTCCTTAGATTTACAGTCATTTGTCTACATTTAACACAAGGAAGGCTGAGTGCTAAAGACAGGTAGAAGGAGAACATGATTATATTTCAATTGACTAATAGTTGGCTTTTTATCTAATGACAACTAATTCCAGAAATGAATTATAATTTTGGATATATCATCATGTCACCATCATTTTACTCATTCTAATATCAAGATCTTAAATTTACATACAACCCATCAGAATCAATAGACAAGTTCTTCTATATTGAAAGCAGTATGTCTGGGCAGTTCATAATTGTACTTGCAGTGTTATTCACACAAGCTTCCAGTAAGTCTAATTACTTCCTCAGATTGGCCTGAAAAGCATTTAGACAGTAGGGCTTTCCATTGGCCCAGAAGTCATTTGATCTCTTTATGACTTCCCTGAGCTAGCATCAGCCATTTCAGATTAGCTCTGACTGTGAAACAGGCAATGGTGCATCTGTTTTTTGGTTTGTGTTTTAATGGGAAAAACACTTTCTAAGAAGGCAAACCTCATATCCTTACTTATGTAAGAGTTATATATAACCCTTTAAATATATCAAAATGGGAGCATCTTTGAACAACAACAACAAAAAGATTTTCACCTGAATTAATTTGGAAACTAGAAAAAGTACTCAGGTGAATTTTAATATATAATCTATTTATTTTGAGGTGTGTGTGTGTGTGTGTGTGTGTGTGTGTGTAAAATAATAAAAATACTACCAAGTTGGTTCAAGCTGACTTTAATAACCTAAACATAAATTTTAACAGTAATTTGGAAAGTTTTTAAATTGTGTGTTTTAAGTGGCTATGTAACTGAAATCTATGCTGTGTGACATGACCTTTGCCTTCTTGGAGCTTAAAAAAAATGCCATTCATGTTTTTTCAAATTAGCAGATCAACATTTTAATATCCTTATAAAGGAGAATACTTCTGGATTGCAGTATTCTAATCTCAGACCAAATTAAAGCTAACGTATTCTCATGAAATTGAAAATGGTACAGTAATATAATCCAGAGTCATTTACAAAAACTATTTTTATCCACTCAATCTTTTCCTATTCTCACCACTTAAAGAATACCAACTTATCTTAAAATTTAGGGAAGATAATCTACTGGGTCTTCGGAAAAGTCATGACGCATGTTTGCAACAGATGGACTAGTTCATTTTTGGAAGTACTAGAGTAATTTGCATCTATGTTATTGCTATGTTATTTGACAGCTGACAGTTCTAACTTCATTCTAAAACAAAAAATTGAGCAATTTTGTTGAGTTTTGGAGATTTTACAACAAGTTGAAGATGGAAGACCAAACTGCATTTTTGCCATATTTTACTCTTTTACTTCCAAAGGGAAGAATGTGCGTCAAGCTTATGAAAAGTTGCATAAAGTTTATGGTGACAATGCTCTACAAGAACGTCAATGCCAATGATGGTTCATGAAGTTCTGTGCTGGTGATTTTGATCTCAACGATGCTCCTCGGTCAGGGAGGTCCACCAAGGTTGATGACAGCAAAATAAAGGCATTGATAGAGTCAAACCCATGTTACATGACAGGAGAGATTGCAGAAACATTGAACATCCATCACTCAAGCGTTCATGACCACCTGAAGAAACTGGGATACATAGGCAAGCTTGATATTTGGGTTCTGCATGAACTCAAAGAGGTTCATTTGATGGCACATATAAACATCTGCAATATGCTCATTAAACATGAGGAAAACGATCCTTTTTTGAAGTGACTGATAACTGGTGAAGAGAAGTGGATTGTTTACAACAATGTGGTGCACAAACAGTCTTGGTCCTGACCTGATGATTTGCCTCAAACGACATCGAAAGCAGACATTCATCAGAGGAAGGTTATGCTCTCAGTGTGGTGGGATTTTTAAAGGTGTCATGTTTTTTGAGCTCCTACCAAGGAACCAAACAATCAATTCGAATGTGTACTGTTGGCAATTAGACAGTTTGGACGAATCCATCATCCAGAAACGTCCAGAGCTTGTTCATTGTAAAAGAGTTGTGTTCCATCATGACAACACTAGACCACACACAAGTTTGATCACCTGTCAAAAATTATTGGAGTCAAGTATAATTTTATATACATGTAGTCATGGGATGTGGAGTATAGTGTGGGAATAGAGTCAATGGAATTGTAATAGATATGTATGATATGTAGGGGGCAGTGGATGGAGGGAGGGGGGTTGTCACTTTGTGAGGCATGAAAAGGATAATTATTGCATTGTTTTGTACACCTGAAACTAATAATAATAAACAAAAATTATTGGAGCTTGGATGGGACATGTTGCCACACCCACCATACTCACCTGACCTTGCGCCGTCAGACTTCCACTTGTTTTGCTCTCTTCAAAACTCCTTGCATGATATAATGTTCAATTCAGATGAGGCTGTAAATCAGCACCTTGTTCAGTTTTTCACAAATAAAGATCGGTCCTTCTATGAATGAGGAATTATGAAGCTCACTGAAAGATGGCAAAAAGTTATCAAACAGAACGGGCAATATATCATTGATTGATCTTTGGTCTTTACATAAATAAATGACCTTTGAAAAACATAGACAAAATACATAATGACTTTTCCAAAGACCCAATAAGAAAGGTTTATTATCAACTCTCAAATCTATTTTAATTGTGATTTGATATAAATAATAATTTGAATACCTCTTCAAGTACTTCAAAGTTATCACTGAACCAATTAATAATAATAAATCAATTCAATTACAGAATATAATTATTTTCCTTTATTTATAAAGTTTACTGCTAATATAAAAAATTAGAAAATACTGAAATTTTAGATTATTTTCTTTAGTATTACATGAAACCTGGTATTGATTCTGTATTTATGTCATGAATCTGAAGTACCTATAGATGTTTAAATACCTATAAATCAACTACTCTGTATGTATACATACACACCATGAAAATGCTTAATTTCAGTTTTAATGATTTCAAATTCATGACACACCTAGAAATATTTTGTTTAATGTCAATTACAACTCCATGAAGATCAACAATTTTTTTAAGAAATTCATTTATTCAATATTTATAACTGGGAAAACAAAATATTTAATTTAATACCTGACATAGGCTCATGGTGAATATAATCTTTTATCCCTTACAACCACCTTTGACTACTTCATGTTGTTTATATTTTACATCCAATCAAATTCAAAATCATGTCAATATCATTAAATTTATTTAACAAATAGTTATTAAATATCTGTCATATTCCAGTCACTCTAATAGATTGTAGGACTAATGAAAATGAAATAAGTATCATAATAAAAACCCCAAAATGTATGATTCTTATCCTCATAAGACTTATAGTATACCAGGTATCAAACAGATAAATTACATAAATATAATTGCAAACTACTTTGTGCTGTGAAGAAAAGTTATAACGATCTATAAAGGGACAAAATCTAGTCTGATAAATTCAAGAAAGGTTTCCTTGAAAACATTATATTTGAGCTCATATCTGAAGATGATCTAGAGTGAATCAGGAGCAATGGAGTAAATCATTCTAGGCCCTAAAGTCCTGTGATCAAGGGAAAGAAGTCAATATGGGTCAGCACAGACAGTGGGGAGCAAAATAGTATGAGATGAGAAAGGAGTTAAGTAATACAGAGAAGAAACTGATGGTTACCAGGTTGAAGGGGTTTGGGGATGGGGGACTGGATAGAAAAGGTAAAGGGTTTCAGAAATACAAATTGGCAGTTACAAAATAGTCACGGGGATGCAAAGCATAGCTTCAGGAATAGTCAATAATATTGTAATAACTATGTATGTTGTCAGGTGGGTACTAGACTTATCGAGAGAATCACCTCATAAATTATATAAATGTCTAAGGACTATGTTGTACAACTGAAATTAATATAATATTTAATGTAAACTGTAATTGAAAAATAAAAAAAAATTAGAGTTGCAATATCATTAGATAAAAAAATGTAATCTCTTTAAATAAAAAGTGCATAACAAATAACCAAATTCACCTAACTAGTCATTTTTATTTATTTAAAAATTCCAAACTGAATTAAAATTGTCAAAACTTAAGAAAGATTCTTAAGCTAGGATGGGGAAATTTTGACCTATTAAGAAAACATTATTAAAGGTCTAATCTCTAGTGTTTTGAGATGAAAACATTTTGCACTCATTAATATGCACTAATATGCATAGACTACATGAGACTTTTAGACTTGTAACAATCATGATTTGTAAAAATGTATGTATATAATTTAAAGTAAAAATTATAGGTAAGTGAACTGACCCTTGTTTTATTTTATGCCATGCCGTTTTCTTTGGGGCGTTATTTGTTTTACTTAATCTATTTCATAAAGTATTACTTTAGACTAATATTTAAATATATTTGTCTTGTTCCTTTGTTCTTTTCAGTTTTATATACCACATATCAGTGAAATCATATGGTTCTCGACTTTTTCTGTCTGATTTATTTAGCTTAGCATAATAATCTCAAGATATATCCATGTTGTTGCCAATGGCACATTTCATCTTTTCTTATGGCAGAATAGTATTCCATTGTGTATATATACTACATTTTCTTTATCCAATCATCTGTTGAAAGAAGGAGAGCTGACTCTGGATTGTGAACACACAATGTGATATGTACATGATGTATTACAAAATTGTACACCTGAAACCTATGTAGCTTTAATAACAATTGTCACCTCTCTCTCTCTCTCTCTCTCATATATATATATATATATATATATATATATATATATATATGCTACTCTACATTGTATTCAGCAGCTATATGAACACAAAGGTTGAGAT
This sequence comes from Hipposideros armiger, assembly GCF_001890085.2. Lineage (NCBI taxonomy): Eukaryota > Metazoa > Chordata > Mammalia > Chiroptera > Hipposideridae > Hipposideros > Hipposideros armiger. The sequence continues at coordinate 287,210 of NW_017732214.1, forward strand.
AAAGATGAAATGCAGCCATTTAAAAATAGTCCATAACATCACCATATTCTATGTTCTAATTATTAATAAACAGTACTCTGAATTTGGATAAAAGTTCAAAAATAAAATATTTTTGAAGCTGATTTACTACAGCCATTTCCTAGAAACAAGGTATTTTATTCCTCTTGTTCAGCAAGTGTGTGCTTGTCTTGGGCAATTGTCAGACAATTCAGTGATGATTGTGTTTGATTAGATTTACTTACTGTGAATTTTTACTCTATAAAGACAAATTTTGTGTATATTAACTGGATAGCTATTTCTAAAAACTTCTGAGCTTTTTTAAAATTTTGTGCTGTCTGCTTATTAATAATCATGGTGTTGAGTAAGAAAGCAAGCTGCTTCCCTGAAAATATGAATATATCATTTCAAAACATGTGTTCTCCACCTCACCTATGATAAATAATATTTTGCACCAATAGAATCAATGCATTTTCCATTTCATTTTTAGTAGAAAATTATTTCTATATCAACTTTTTTGGCTGGAAAATACCAATTTGATGACTGTACATCTGTGTTTGTTCATAAACTAATAAAAAATTATTCATTTGAAATAATAATGATTGCAGGTAATGCTCAGATCAGAGCCAGGCATTTTTTAAGAGCTTCATATGTAATTATGCATTAATATTCACAGGAAATTATTTCTTATTATATTTACATTTAATAGCTAAGGAAATGAGGCCACAAAGAGACTGAGTTGCTTGGCCAAGGACCCTTAACAATGGAAAAGTCAAGCTGAGATTTTAACCCAGGGTCTTACCCATGTTCTCTTAAGTTTAACATCCTCAGGTACCTTTCTCTATATTTCACCTTTGTCAACTCAGTAATCAGTACTTATCATTTGCACCTTCTCAATATGTCTCTCATATATAACAACGCTATATTTTGTGCTCTAAGCTGTCATCACATTTTGCCTTGATATATGCATAACATCTTTAGTACCTCTAATTTCCAATTCCTTTTACATACAGATATCAGAATAACCTCCCCAGCTTGCCCTCATAATCAAAACACTCAACAAACTAGGAATAGAGGGAACCTCCTCAAACTGATATATTAGTGAGTGGTATGACATGTGAATTATATTTCAATAAAGCCTATAAACATAAAAAAAGAACACTTTTCTTGAAGTGTTTCCCTCTCAGATTCCTTCAAGGGTTACAAATTTAAGTCAAAATACCTGTGCATATAAAGGCCACATGTATAATAATCTGGTCTTTCACATTTTGGTTTTTTTTTTCTGGGTCCATGAATGCTGCATGAAAGCTGAGCATGACTGTTGCTCATATATGTCACATGTTCTATCCCCTTCATGCCTTCTCTACCCAAGAGATACCTGTGTCTTCATCTTTCAGTCAAAGTTTTCCCTAAGTTTTAGTCCCATCTCCTATACCATCTGAAAAGGTGACTCTCCTTTGTTTTGTCCAATGGCTTTCTCTCCTCTGAACCTTCATAACAAACCACCTCCCTCAAGCACTGGCCACTTTTTTTCTAGCACAAATTCTTTCAGCCAGGTTCCCTGTGTAATTTATTTATTTTTTTACCTCCCACAAAGACATAAAATGGCATGCATGTGCTCATTGCGAAATAAACATTTTAAGTGAGTTAATTATTTATTCAAGAACAGCAGAGAAAATGAATACATGGAAATAGTAAATGTGATTCAATGAATGAATGAATCTCTCTTTCCAAGATTTTTAAGCAGGTTTCATGGTTATATCTTCAGTGTTCTTAGCAGCAAATAGAATCTACTGTGATTAGTTTAGACAGAAAAGGAATTTTTAAAAGTACATTATCTCCTAGGATCTCCCAAAGGTCCAGATAGCCACATTCTTTAGCTCTCTTGTCAGAAACAATGCCCAGGCATAATAGAAATTCATTAGAGAAAATACTTTGTTCTCTCGCTACTCAGCACTTATGAGAGCCAAGGCTGGATCACAAAACTCTATTAATGTCACCCCCTGAAGAATTGGACACTAGTCTTAGCTAGATTTTACAGAATGAATATGTGTACTTTTCTGACACCCACTGTGAATAATCCTCCTTTTAGTGTCTATTGCTTGTGAAGAGCCAAGTATGTTTAGCAAGGCATGAAACAGGCAGTCACTCATCAGTGGTCACCGAGTTCCACTTAAGCTTAACTTTAAAGGTGTCATAGACCTTATATTTATTATTCTGAATAAACATTAATCTCATGAAGAGTGAAGTACTGAGGGATGAAGGCCTGTAATTACCCACCAGCTAGGTGTGCTGTTATTAACCATGGTGAAACCATCTCTGGGTTTCCATGTCAGTGCACACTGCCCACCTTACAAGGAAATAATCCACAGAAATGAGGATTCAGCCTCCATGTCTGTATTCATTCAGACAGACCAAGGGAACGCTGAGCATCCTTGGGTTTCAATGCTGACTTCGCAAAGGGCTGGACTAGGATGGATGACAGTTCAAGTTGAAGATGCGTGCATTGGACTTTAAGCATTATCCATTGTCAGCCATTCAGTGAGGACAACAATAATGTGACAAGGATGAGCTTCAGGAGAAGGAACCAAAGTATTTGAGCTTACTATCATCAGTCTTAGGAAAGGTTTCTATTTAGTTATTTCTTTTCATGAATACCTGGCATAATTTCATACAGCTACTCCCTGTAGTAAAACAATTTAGATGAATATCCTAGTCTTTTACTTAAAAGTGTAAAAGGCTAAATCCCCAAAAAACTTGAAATAGCAAAGCCTGAGCATTGGGTAAATCTGACCTACCTTCAGCCTTGACCTTGTCAATGCTAAAATAGAGACACTAGGAAACGCACCACACGGTTGTTGTGAAGACTAAATTGAATGAGATATGTTTAAAGACTCTAAGAGAGTGCTTGGCTCATAGTAAGCATAAATTATTGGTGACTCTAATTATTTACTTTAAGCATAACATCTATCAGATTAATATTTGTCATTGTATTTTCTTCCTATGTAGTAGTTTTCTATGCATTATCTACAGAAATAGCACAGGCATTCTGCTCAACATTTAACAGATGAGAAAACTTAGACAGGTTAAGTAATTTAACCAAGAGGAGTAGGAATGACAGAGCTCCAATTCTGTTACAATTACACTTTTTCTAACAATGGTGGTGGTGGTGGCGGCATACACAGAGGATGAAAAGAGTGAAATTATAATTGACATAAAAGATAAATTGACAGGGTAAAAGAGGATAAGCTAATTTTTAATCTAAGAATCTCTTAGGCACACCATTTTTTGTTATAAAATCATAGATTTCATGATATTAAAAGGTATACATTTCTAGCTATCTATGGTATCCTTTTATCAAATATGATTAAATCATGTCTAAATCTTTTAAAAACTGTCCATAATAATGACGATACATGACAGGAAGGTTAGCTGTCCCCTATATCCATTCTCATCTTTTTATGCAATAGAATTTTTTGCTAAACACAGGGAAATATTATACTTGATATTACATCTTTGCCTGAAGTTAGGTATAACCATGTGATAAAGTTCTGGCTAATGGAATAGATCAGAAGATGTGTATGTAATTTCTGGGCAGTGCTTCTAATGGGAGGGAGCCAGCATTCCAGTTCCCGTTTAATTCATTTGGCTGGCAAGACTGGTCACGACACCAAGGAGCTGGAAGGGTCTTTCTGAACCAGGAGATAGAAGCTGCCTGCTGAGGATGGCAGAGCAACAGAAAAGGAGCCTACATGTCTGACAACTTTGAGGATTAGTGCTGCCACACCACCTTAGAATGGTATATGGAAGAAAAATAAATTCCATCGTATGTAGAATACTGCAGATTTGTGTAACAGTAGTTAAAATCATATTTTGAAAAAGCACAGTACAATTTAATTATTCTACTCTTGCTCTCCCCACTACCACTATTTTGTGTATACGTGTGTACCCTTCATTACAGAAGAGTATAGGTTAGCAGGCATCAAACAAACCAGTGTCTTCCAACTTCCATCCCATATTTGTCAAGTAAATAAACTTAGTCCAAAAGCTAACAAATTCTGAGATTTCAAATAAATCTCCTAAATTGTAATTTAATATTATTTCACCTAAACCATGCTTAGGTTTCTATTTTCGCTTTGCTTCACCATTCTGTAGTTAAGTATAAAAAGCATATAATGACAGTAATTTGAATGTTATACCTCTATAGCTTGTTATACATATATTACTTATTCCAATAATTTCATTTTAAAATAATTTAAGAATATAGATATCTATGAAAAATTATTCATTTAAAAATCTAGTTTTAGAACGATATGAATGCTGTGATCCAATTTTGCTTAAAATTTATTTATTTATTTATTTATTTATTTATTTATTTTCTGGGAAGCCAAAAATTTTATTGGGGAATTAGGGGAGGGGAACAGCGTTGGAGAATAGGGGAAGGGGAACAGACAAGTTGCTGTCCTTTTGTTCTTCAGTCTAGTTGTGGAGGACGTCACTTCACTGGCCCATGTTGGTATTATCATTGCACTCTTCCTGGGTGAGGCAGATTGGTCACTGGTCACTGGATGGCCGCTCATGGAGGCTCTTGGCAGCTCACACTAGCAGCCAGCTGCTCACGGTAGCTTATGGCAGCTTACTGCAGCCTACGCCATCGCCGGCAACTCAGGCAGCCCAGCTCCAGGTTGAACTGTTGTTCACCATCTTAGCTGTAGAGGGTGCAGCGTCACTGGCCCTCATGTGGGATCTTAATTGGGCCCTGCTGCTCAGAGCTGGCATCCCAAGCCAACTCTTAACCAACGTGCCATGGGGCTGGCCCTTAAAATATATTTATATGTTTATATTTGCATGGATGCATCTATGTATATTCAAAAAATATATAATGGAAGTAATCACCTATACATCTCTCAGTAATGTCCTCTGGGAGGACAATTAAAGATGACAAGGGGAGAACTTTGACTTTTTTCCTTTATATACTTTTGTTAATTGAAGTTTTCAATGGAAATTTAACCATTTTGTAAACAATCTTTATAAAATTTGATTTAACAATTTTATATGATCCCATCTAAAACAACAATAAAATATCCAAAATTTGTGGGCATAAAAACAACTAAATGCATTTTAACTATTTAAATTTGACATTATGTTTTATAATCAGTTAAAATACAGCTGAATGGAACAAAACACTCAAACTCCATGTGCAAAGCACTACTACCCCATATTCAGGAGACTAAGGGTAAGAATAATGCAGGTGATTGTCAAGGTTGACTGACAAACAGCAAGTCAGAGGGTATACAGGTGCTGTCTTCTCATTGTAAATATAGTGCAAAGAAAAGTTGAGGGGAAGAAGACAAAAGCAAAGAAGAAGGAGGAAAAGAATAGAAAAAAGGAGGGAGGAGGAAGAAGACAAGGAGGAGAAAAGACAAGGAGCAGGAGGAAAAAAATAGAGATGAAGAAGAAAATATAATCAGATTTTTACTAATCTCACATAGAGATTTGTTTTGAGAATAAAAAGGTAAATCTAACCTCAGTAGCCAATATCTCAATTGTTCAGTTAGTGATCAAAATGACTACACATGTTATTTTATTTTATTTTTATTTTTGGCTATGTGTGTTCTTGATATGATGAAAGATTTTATCAAATGCGAAAACTATAAAATATGGGGCTTTACTAGTATAATAGCCTTTAGCATTAGACCTTTAGTATATTCAGTAATATTAATTTCTTTTTAAAAAAAATCTATGA
>NW_017732214.1:293312-394766 GCF_001890085.2 Hipposideros armiger
TCAGAAGTGGTCTCAGAGATATAGAGGAACAACTGATGGCTGTTAGTTGGGAGGGGGTGGGGATGAGGGAGAAGGGGAGAAGGGGTTAGACAGCATAAATAGGTAACTACAATATTGCCACAGGGACATGAAAGACAGTTTGAGGAATATAATTAATAATGTTGTAAAAGCTATTTTCTTACAATGTACAAAAGACACAGATAAAACAAAGGCCTATAAAATTAGCCTATAAATACCATATATTGTACATTCATTGAGGGCAGGTCATAAGACCGATCTTCCCATTAAATTGACTATGGGAGATTGTGAAGAAATGAATACTCAATGTGTTTTTCTTAAAATTAATGTGTTTATACATTTTGAAAGGAAATAAAGAGCAAAATTCTTTTTTCCTCTTTAATCAGTATGGTTTGGAAAGAAAACAAAATTTAAACTATCAGTCATGTTTATAATCAACGATTTAATATCTGTATATTCTGTTTTCAAACAAGTCTGTGGGAAATGAATGAGGAGCTAGAAGACACCTAGAAGTAAAAGACAGAGGTGTGATACTTTTCCTCTGTGAACAAATATTGTTACAGATTCGGACTAATCTCCTTCTATTCTGATCTAGTTTAAACTTCACTTCTCTTGAATCATGTGTGGAACCAAGATAAAATGGAAAGATTTTTTTGTTTCTTTGTTTGTTTGTTTGTTTGTTTTAGAAAGGGAGAGAAGGATACAGGGACAGAAAAACACCTGGAAACTTCATAGAAACTTAAACACCAAGAAAGCTGAATTATAATTTCAATGATTAAAATTGTCACCCTCCAATGCAACCGGACACATGTAAAATCTATTGTTTCAAGATTGAAACTATAAATTTATAACTGCAAGAAGCAATGCTTAATTAAAGGGAAAAAAGTACAGAAATGAATAGTTTCTCCCATACAGTAAAATTACTTTCTAAGTAGTTAATTGAGCTAAAAGAGATGAACAATGGTTTAATTCTGAATAAAGGACAATTAAATGAAAATTACAATGTAAATCAAGTTATAAAATTCTATTAAATCTTGCTCCTTCTGAGTTTATCTTTATGTATATTCCAGTGGAGTAATAAAATTATTTTAATAACATGTTTTCTGTTTTTGTCCTAGAAGAAAAAGAAAAGGATTCAGGGGATATAATGAAGAAATCGCCATTGTTTAGTCATTTTTCTATCAGCTTTACCTGAAAGGTGAACTTCTTTGATGTGATTCATCACAAGGTACCAACAACATCAGTTGGCAATTACCCTCTATTTGAAGCCCCAATATACCTAGATAGAGCAATCTTTATGCCATTTTAGTGTAAAGTTCATTTTTAGTAAAAATTCCATATATGTGTGCACATATGCATGGGTTGATATAGATGAGAAACAAGATTTTAACTATCATTTATTAGGAGAATGTTCACAAACTTTGTGCAACAGAGATAATAGGTGTTTTATGTAACATAAACTACAATAAAGGACAGAAATGTTGAAAGTTAAGTAGTAATAAAATTGACAAATCAATTGGATAATAAGATGCTAATTTGAAATATAGTCAAGCTCTAACATTTTTTCTTTCTTTCTTTTAAACACATGTCATGTAGTCTTTTTTTGAAGACTATACCCTTAGAAAAATATGACAAGATTTTGACAGTTCTTAAATGTAATAGTCCTATATTAATTATGGAATTTATAATATTCTCAAAGGTAAAAATGCTCTAGGTACATAAAGAAATGTCAACTTTATAATGATTCTTAGCACATTAACATATATTCATTTATTCATTGATTCCTTACTTATCGAGCATCTACTATGCTCCAGACACTATTTAGTTCTAGGCATAAAATGATGAACAAGATAAGCAGTCTCTGGTACTCTGCATTTTCTGTTGAGAAACAGAAAACCAACAAACATACAAATAAGAAAAATTGCTTCACATTGTATTAAGCACTATGGGGGATGTAACCAAGATGCTGTCGGCAAAAAAATGGCTGGAGGGCATGGGTGGTTGGTTCAAAATCTTTCAATAAGATGCTCAGGGAATTCCACTTTGGAGAGGAGATTTTTAAGCTGAGACCTAAAGATAAGAAGAAGCTGGGTCTGCAAAGGTCCAGAATAAAGAGAATGAGGAAAAAAGACCCTGAATGGGGAATCAGCTTCCTTGATATGATGTGTATTTAGAGTACAATGACCAAGGAGGAGAGGATTGAGACGAAGTTGGAAGGAGGAAAGAGGGAGACCAAACCCTACAAGTTGTGGTAGGAAATTTGTATTTTCATCCAAGTGAAAAGAAAAATCTTTGAATGTTTTAAGCAATTTTTTGATGTAGATATTAATTTTATGTGTTCCAATTTAACACTAGTTTCATTATCATGAACCTGGTCTATCTGACTCAAATCATAGATATCTAAAATTATCCGAAGTGCAGAGAAGGCACAGGAAATTATGTGAGAAGAGGAATTTTGGGTAGACTGAAGAAGTAGGGTAATGAGAGTAATATATGATTCAGTGGAGTCTGGGAAGAAAGACACCAAGGTGGGGAAAAAGAATCAAAGGGCGAGATGTAAGGGTCATAGCCTTCACCGCTCTTCCGAGTCTCAGTCAGAGGTGTGGAGTTAATTGAGGAAAAAGCCAAATCAGAAGGGTTTTGCCCATTTCCACCTGGAACTTTGAAAAGACAACATTACAGAGTGGCATTTGTAGCAACCTGGGCCAGCCAGGGAACAGGAAGAAGAAATTAAGCTATAGCATCATGAAGCAGAGAGAGGTTCTAACAAAATGCTCAGAGTTGCCCTTGTTTTGTGAGGCTTGGATGGGAATCAGAAGTGCGCCATGCCACAGGGAGGAGATGGAAGATGCTGAACCCAGAGTGAAGAGACCTGCCTGGGGCTACCCTGGCAAGAGGCAAAGTGGCCATGGTGCAGAAGCCTCAGTGAAAACAGCTTAATCAGGCACCAGATAGAGGGTGTTTTTGAAAATAAGAGAGGAGGACAACTAAGCCCGGAAGTGTCAAAGAAAACAAGTCACAAGTTTATACTGCACCTCAGAAACTAGTGCAAGAATCGCAGGGGTGGACCAACTGTCCTCCTGCTGAGACTGGGAGGACTCCTAGAGCCCAGAGGTCACCCCAGGAGCCTCAGATCTCTCCTCCACTTCTGTAAAGACAAGAGGCTCTCTGTGTCCCCTCCCAAAATTCCTGTTAGCTATTTCGAGACTTTGCAGTCTGTAAAACAAGCAATTTTCATGAAAGAAGTTTTAATCCAGAGTCTGAGATGCTATTAATTATCCAGTTAAAATTTCTACCATGAATCCATCCCTATCCGGCAAGGTCAGGGCTTGTGAGGAAGATTAGATTTGTTAGAGACAATCAAGAACCTTCAATTACTTCGCACATTGGATTGTCTTGAGTAAATGTGCAGCCCTACCACCGTAGTTAGGTTTCATAATTATGTCATGTATTTCAGTTCACTGACTGTCTACATGTAATTAGCATACATTTACAAATACGTGTTTATTAAGACATGTGTACTGCTATTAATGAAGTTCTCTGGAATGAAAAGTATTCTGAACCGAGTAAGAAATCATATGTTCTATAGCTGACACTGTCACTGCCACCAACTGGCTCTGTGACCTGAGGCAAGTTATTTAATTTCTCTGGGCATTAATTTTCTTTGAAAAATGAGTAGACTGGACTAAATCATTGCTAAGGTCAATTTTGATTTCTGATGTCTGTCATGTGAGTGCTAAAATGAGGCCTGCTGAGATGATGGTGTTAGATTTGCATTATCAAGAAACAATGATAATAAGTATAGAACCATTTAGTGAGTCCAGGCCGCTTGCCTGGCACAAAGTTAGTCATTTTATATAGGTTATTTCTAATCATCTAAATAAACACATGAGGAAATAGAGGTTCCCAGAGGCTGTAATTTGCTCCATGCTACACAGCTGGTAGGTACAAACTATGTTTCTCTGAGGTTTTTGAATTAGATACTTAGATGAATTAGATACAATGAATTGGTACTTATTATCCATCTCTTTATATTATTTGATTTGAAGATTCCGCCTTCCAGGCACTGTTAAAACCATAGCCTTAAAGGTCCTCATGTTATGAAGCTATTTTTATAGCATCAAGGAAAGCGAACTTTCCCCTGAACATCTAAAGAACTCACTTGTATCATTCATGTAGCATATATATCTATATAGATGATATAGATATAGATGTATCTCCACTGTGTATCCCAAACTAAACTGTATATGCTCTGAACGAATGCTAAGGACCTGGACTAAGGAATACTTGGGAGTGTGTGGCACCAGCTGGGCTGCAATTCAGATGAGGAGAGTGAGGTGACTAAGGCGCAAAATCTCTGGAGGTACTCACGTTCAGGGTCACTCCCGCTCAAGGTTATGCCAGAGCAGGGTCATCTAACCCCAGTCCTGGCTCTGAGTAGCATGAAACAGCTGGTGGATAGATAGCTCATTGGGATCATTTGAAGTTCAGTCACATTAGCTGTCAGTAGTGAGACCTACTGAAGTTTGGTTGCCCAGTGAGACCCTGTGTAGTGCCCAGGGAATCAAACGGGTGGAAACAAAAGGTACCCAGAAAGACGAGCAGAGGTAAGCCAGGGTGGGAGGACCTTTCCTGGTAGCATATCCTTATAGTGAAATAATGGGTCACCAGAAAAGCCAAAACAAGAGTAAGTGATCAGATATCTTCTGATGCAATCATTCCTTGTATCTGAACCGTGACAATGCAATGTTATAAATGGAAATGTTTCTAAGGCAAGTCCTGTGTGGTTTCAGGCTTTTACCCATGTGTATTAGTCTTCTAGGGCTGTCATAACAGTATACCACAGAATCGGTGGCTTAAACAACAGAAATTTATTTTCTAACAGTTCTGGAGACAGTAAGTCTAAGGTCAGGTGTCAGTAGGTTTGGTTAGTTCTGGGGCCTCTCTCCTTGGCTTGCAGATGGCTGCCTTCTCATCGTGTCCCCACACAGTCTTTGCTCTGTGTATATTCATCCCTGCGTGTGATGAATATACTGTCCTACCGTGTGTCCAAATTTCCTCTTCTTATAAGGACACCACTCAGATTGAATTAGGACCCACCCTACCAGCTTCATTTTAACTTAACAACTGAACTTAAGCAATGTTACAATCTAAGGAAATAATTCTTATACAGTAGGATCTGTCTTTTTAAAGTAAATATGTAGAACTGAATATTTTCTCATTTATTATTATCTTTAATCAGACATAATTCATATACTAAGATCTGAATTGAATATTTATTACCCTTAATCTTATATTAACACTAAATCATCTTTGGACTGGCTTTCCAGTTTCAGTTTATCTTGAAGTAAAATTTTCACATTTAGTTCAGCAGCCAAAAACGTCTCAGCATCACACATACATACTTTATTTATTTACGCCATTACACTAATAATGAATAGTCTCTTTTCTATTTTTATTTATTTATTGTATTTTTGGCACTATACAGCCCCATGTCAGGCAAAAAAACAACACTTTCCTTTTGTGTCCTCTGGCATAACATCCCCTGATTTCTTTTTCACATAGCAATAAAAAAAATTAATTGGGTATATTTTCTTCTTTTACACACTGCAATATATCATCAACATTTTTGTCAAGACTCTGTCTAATCAGATGACTATTTTCCACTTGACTTTGTAAAAATAAAATAGCCTATCACTCATCAATCATTATCAAAAATCACTGAGTTCTTTTAACTTGAAATTTAAATTGAATAATTTACCTGTAGCAACATGCCAGCAGCAGTTGAGCTCATAGAGTGTAAACAAAGTCCTCAAAACATTTGGTTTTTGGAAAAGTCTATGTTTTTATTTATTCAATTTATTTTTATTTTTATTTTTTACTTGAAAGATTTGAGGCAGATTATAAATTATGAGATTAAGCAATATATTCTTTATATCAAATGGAATTTCATACTGTTCTCATAAGACTAATTTAAAATAGCACATAGCAATTAGAGCTTGTGCCAAGTTTAAAAGGTGACAAAAGGCATAAACTCATGATTTGGAATAATTATTCTTATCATTCATTTCATAGATAAAGAAACTGAAGCCAAAATAGTAAAGGCAAAGTTGTACACAGAGAAATGATCTTGAAAGGGCTTTCATTTTGAGGTTCAGAAACTGTTTGAAAAGTGTTTTGGACAGGACCATTGAAGAACAAATAACTGTGCTATAGATAGACATGCATGCACCAAAAATAATCAATTTAATAGGGGAACTTTGAAGTACTAGAAGCAGGTTTTACAACCAATGGGAAAATCAGTTTTGTGTATTGGAAAAAGAGAGTGTCTTGAGAAATAGCATAATGTTCAATGTGACTTAATTACACAGTTTGTAACAGCCTGGCTGACAAAATGGACTAATGGTCAGAGAAGTGGGGCTAAAAATGACGGTGAGAAAATCACTGCATTTGATCCATTTTTGAATTAACTGGGATCTGGAAAAAGATTCTGGTCATGAAATGTGGTGAAGAAAAACACAACAAGAATGGCATCACATATTAAATTCTAAGGATAGCCTCATGATATTGAAATTAGTCATATCAAAATTTCAAAAGGAAAAATAAGTCATTAATAAAAAAATGTAAGAAAACACTGTCATCAAAGAGGACAAAAAGGGTTAAGGATGAAGACATCCAAAATTTGGTCTTAATTTTTTTTTTTTTGTAGAATAAATGCACTAACTCTACAGTCATATCTTGTCAGGAATAATGGCTTAGAAATGGTTTAAAAGTAATAAAAGGTGGTAAATTTTTTTTAACAAAAATCTAATATGTATTTAGAATGGCCATGTCCCCAGATGTGAAATGCACCCTGCCTTTTGTTCTTTCTGTGTGTAGCAGCTGTGCTCAGAGGGTCTTGTATTTTAGACCTTGAAAGCCAGTTGACATGACTGCACATATTTGCAGTGACGAAGGCCAGAAGGAAGAAGCTCTCTTGCTTTCACACATCCTTTGTACCAAAGTCATTTGCCAACATGGAGAAACTCCCTTTTCTTTCTTCCCAGTGGTGTTTATGGTAAGCAGCTGGCATGTAGTTTCACAGTATGCACTTGTGCATTGTTTGGATGCTAAGCCTTCTACCTCAGAGGACCTCGAGCCAGTGGGAAAGCTCAGAATCAAGTCATTTGAAGTGGGAAAACAACTCTGATGTATTGCCTCTCTCCTCTCTGTTTTCCTCAATTGTTCAACCCCCTACAATGTTTTCAACCCCGGAAGTGTGAACAGCAAAAGCAAAGCAAAAACATCACCAGGGCTAAGTATATGTCTAATCTAAATTTGTCCATATGTATTCTGTCATTAATTTTACAATACTTTTTGAAAATGGAGAATATCAGAATTAAAGGCTAGACAACTTCATGAAAATTAACTAGCTTAATTGGGGTTAAGGAAATCATTTCTTTTAAGTGGCTGCTCTGAGATCAAAATAATAAGCAGTTTACCTAAAAAAAATCCGAGGTTTGTTACTTCATCCCTTCATTTAGTAGATGCTTTGGTTTGTGGAAGTTAGTGTTGAAATTCCAAGAATTATTTGATAATATTCTATAGTGGGTTGACTTGTGTTCCCTAAAAAAGGCTATGTTGAAGTCCTATGAATGTGATCTTATTTGGAAATAGGGTCTTGAAGATGTAATTATGATAAGGTCATACTGGATTAGACTGAACCATAAATCTGATAACAGTGACATTTATAAGGAAAGGAGATTTGGAGACAGAGACACACAAAGAGGGAAGAGCCATGTGAAGGCAGAAGTAGATTTTGTAGTGAAGCAATTACAAGCCAAAGAACGTCAATGATTGCCAGCAAACACCAGAAGCCAGGAAGAGGCAAGGAAATATACTTCTCTAGACTGTCAGAGCGAGCTTGGCCCTCAAAGTTTTAGACTTTGAGCTTCTAGAACTGTGAGAGACTACATTTCTGTTGTTTTAAGCCACCCAGTTTGTGGAAAATTTTTACGACAGCCCTAGTAAACTAAGATATACTGTGAAATATAATTTTTCTCTGATTATAAATGACCTAGGCATTGTTATAATCTTTTAATTTTGTTACTATTAAAAAATTCAGTTCCTTTTTTTATATAGAGAATATTGAAATATCTTAAAAGACTTCTGAACAAAATATGCAAAGTTAAGGGGAAAGAAATTTTTCATCACCTTAATGAGTCAGTGTCAATGTGTGAAGATGAACATCCTCATTCCCATCTGCAGTGTGGCCTTGGCCTCCTCCTGCAGGCATTGCAGAATTAAATCATGTGTCTGTTACATTCCTGTGAGTCTCAAGGGGGGAGAGATTAATGAACATGGTGGTAGTAGTGAATATGAGAGGCAGTATAATTCATATCCTAAATCTTTTTTTAAAGTTTGGTAAGATTTGCTATTATTTACTCACATGTTATGTATATACACACATACAAGGTCTGACAATAAAGTTCAAGAACTTGTTGCAACGATGTTGCTAACTTTTTTTGATATCAGAGGGATTATTCATTATGAATTTTTACCTAACAAACAGTTAACCAAGTTTACTATTTGGAAGTGCTGAAAAGGCTGTGTGAAAAAGTTAGACGATCTAAACTTTTCACCAACAATTCATGGCTCTTGCATCACGACAATGTACCAGCTCATAAGGTACTATCTGTGAGGGAGTTCTTAGCCAGTAAACAAATAACTGTATTGTAACACCCTCCCTACTCATCTGATCTGGCCCCCAATGACTTATTTCTTTACCTGAAGATAAAGGAAATATTAAAAGGAAGACATTTTGATGACACTCAGGACATCAAGGGTAATATGGCGAGAGCTCTGATGGCCATTTCAGAAAAAGTTCCAAAAGTTCTTTGAAGGGTGGACTAGGCGCTGGCGTCAGTGCATAGCTTCCCAAGGGGAGTACTCTGAAGGTGATCATAGTGATATTCAGCAATGAGGTATGTAGCACTTTTTCTAGGATGAGTTCGTGAACTTATTTGTCCAAGCTCATACATGTACAAATACTGGGGGTGCCAAAAAATGTACACAGTGGACACTTTGGTCAACGTTGCTAAAGCAGTAGCTCACCATAACCAGAAGTGTCTGGACGCTGATGGTAACCACATTGGGCACCTCTTGTAATTGCAGAAGTCAAATGTGACTTGTATTCATCTTTTCTTATTGGTATACATCAAGTATTACAATTTTAATATTACAATTGTAATTAAATTACAATTTAATTTAAAGAAAATTACTTTCTTAAAATGTATATACATTTTTTTGGCACTGTGTGTGTATGTGTGTGTGTGTGTGTGTGTGTGTGTGTGTGTTTGCCTTTGGATAAAAATGTAAGTTTCCATTTCTTTTTGTCTTACCTTGGGTTCCTCAGAAAACAAAGCCTGAGATTAAAAAAAAGTACGTGTGAGACTTTACTGGGGTATATTAGATAACAGAGGGAGCAAACCATGGAAGGAGAGAGATTTACTCAGTTTTATTTATCAAGTTGGCTCCTTGTTTGGGAAATTCTGGAGTTAATACTTTATGATAAAGAAGCTTTTCTATATCTAAAACAACTTCAATGAACATAGCTTCCCACTTCTTTGACGGGCCTTTCCTAGAAGGCTGTACTTCCCCTGCCGTCCACCCAAGCAGAGGCAGCTTAATTTCTCACACTCCACATATTATATGGAACTAGTGAGATCAGATGTTCTCCCTGCTTCCTGTGTCATGTTGTTTACCCCCTTAAACTCACAATCCCTTCCATTTGATTCTTAAAATCTTTCAGAGCACTCCAACTGCTGTCAACAATTATGACTTCAACGTTCACAAGAAAGACTCACCAAACCTATGGGTGCTCAATTCCTAGACCTTCTATTTTCCAAGACCTGCCATTACACTTGAGCCGCACCATTGTCTTCCACTGTTTTTATATTAACTTTTTATTTTATCAGTCCCCTAAACTTCCTTGCCTCTATATCTCATGAGTGGATGCCCAATCTAGAACCCCCATGTTCAAGCTGTTTACCAGTAAGCTGGCTATCATGTTTGAGCTAAGATATGAAGAGGTGATGTGGCAAAGGACCCAATGCAGCCTTTAGCCAATAGCTCTCATCCCCAAAGCCTGAAAGTAGTACATCCTGCCAACAACCATGGTAGTGAGCTTGGAAGTGTATCTTTCCCCAGTTGTGCCTTGAAATGATGGAAGCCCTGGCTAACACCTTAATTGCAATCTTGTGAGAAGCCCTTAGCCAGAGGTACACAGCTAACTGTCCCCAGATTCCTGACCCACAAAAACTGTGAGATTAAAAAAAGGAAGAAGAAAAAGGAAAAAAAAAGCTGTTTTTAAAGCCACTAAGTTTTGTGCAAGTTGCTATTCAGCAATAGATAACAAATGCAGTATCAATGGCCAAAAAAAAAATTAGTCAATTCTTCCATCAAACACTGACATGAATCCTGAAAACTAATGTTTTGCAGTTAGGTGTTTGTTACGTGGGAAACAACAATAGAGCCTCTAAGAAAATAGTAAGAAAAAAAGGGAGCAAATAGTTAAAGAAAGGAACATATACCCCATGTTACACACCCCATGAGTGTATCCAAATGTCTGCCTTCCCCATAAAAGTGTTGTTGGTGCCATTACTGCTTATGGTCAGCCCCTGAGGACTCGGTGTTCTAGTAAAACAGTACAAAATGGGCAGAGTGACTCTCATGCATTCTCTGAACCCTCTTTCCCGATCATATATGCAACTTAATAATACTTATTCCTTCCTATTCTGAAACTTCCCTGCTCAATTTTGTTTTATAACATTTTCTAACACATTTAATAGGATGTGGTGGGATAAGATTTTCCACATTCTTCTTTCCCACCCTTTTTTCCTGCTGTTGCTTACATGAATTATGATAATAGTAATAATCAAGTGAATCAAGTGATAATGACTAAAATGTCCAACCTTAGGCAGTGATGGGCCATTCGGGAGCAGGTTCCTATCATGAACCTTTGTCCCTCGTGCCAACTTCATTGTTTCTATGTGGACAATGAGCACTCTGCTGTCTCTCCTCTAACTTTATTCTCAGATTTGCTTCTACTATATTTTGAGGGTTTATATATCAAAATATTATAGTGAAACCAAGCTAGACTCCAGTTCGCTGTTTTTTGTAATGTAAGTATAGTATCAGTTTAATCAGTGGTGTCCATAAAACTGCAGTACGGTTTAAGGATTAACAACATGGATGAGTTACTTAGTCTCTCAGCATCTCAGTTTACTTATCTGTCAAAAGGGGAAATTAATCATCTCTACTTCATGGCCGTTGTGAGGATTAAATTAGTTAAATATTTCAATCACTTAGAACAGTATCTGATGCATAGGGAGTTCTAAGTGTCAGCTGTATATACCAAATACAAACCTTCCAAAAACAGTAAAATCTCACTTCTGTAAACAAATTTGAAAAAGTTTTTACACACATTATCTCACCCTATTGTGCAAAAAAAACAAAAACAAAAAAAACACCATTGAGGAAAAAATGGTAGGGAGATTGTACTCATTTTACAGACTAAAAAACAGAGATTTTAAAAAAATCAAATCTCATGTGTCAGGGCTAAGATTTAAATATAGGTTCTCTTCTGAAAATTTTTCTGAAGCGTCATCTGTCTGCTGTAGAAAGGTCAATAGGTGCCAACATATGGCCTCATTGTATTGGATGGGGACTCAATGAGCCTTTTGCCCTTCGCCAGCACATAGGCTCAGTGTTTCATTGCAGAACAAGGTGAGGGTAGATAGAATTAGCAAAGGTGTGTGATAGAATTAGCAAAGAGTTGAAGCGACTGTGTGAAAGGACAAAGTTTTGCCACAATATACTAATGCCACTTTGGGCAATCATCATCTAGTAACTCATCAAGCTTGGGATGATGTACTCCTGTTTATTTGTTTGTTTGTTTGTTTCAGTATCAGACAGTAACATAGTAATTTGTGGCTAGTGTTCAAGAATGTTGGGATAATGATGCTCAAGACAGTACTTCCCAGTCTTTCTTCGGAGTGTAGTTTTGTTTTGTGTTTGTTTTAAGAGTAAGAAAATGCTCAATCTTACCATTTGATGGAATAAAATAAAATCATAAAATAAAGAAGGAAGTACACCTCAAAGTTTATGGTGCTTAATGATGTTTCCGGCTTTAACATAATCCAATGCATTGTTTTTAGCTCTACAAAAATGCAATAACACAGAAGAAAGTGCCCATACTAATGGGAGTGTGTATGCCATGCAGTAATCAATCCATTCAGGGAGTTCAAGCCCTCCTTTTCTTTGCCTTACTCCCATTTAATGCCAAGAGTTCTGGATATCACACATATAAAATATCAGAAGAATATAATGAAAAAAATGTCCAAAAGCCTGTTTTTATGCCTGGATTTAGTGTCTTTTCTATTTTGCTTTTTTATGTTTATAGGAACTCACTGTCAGCAGAGAGCTATCAGGTCCTAGCGTTTATCTGTAGCCCTGGTGACAACTCTGCCTGTCTACTTCTGGCTTGTGAGACTTTCTTTCCTTTGGGGTGGTGGCTGGTGCCAGAATGGGAGGAAATATCATGCCCTGCGAGAGTCAGAGCAGCTGGCGTCATTGCCCTGGTGTTTATGGGACAATATGAGCAGAAAGGCACATTTGGAACTCGTTGGGGAAAGAACTTAATGCTTATTTCTTTTATCTTTATAATCCACTTTCCTAGCAAAGATTATCCTACCGTTCATACTAAATTTAGCAAATGCAAATTTTAAAAAAACCAAAAAAAGAGCTGGGCTGCCACAAGGTACGCTGAGAAAGCAATGTATATGCTGGGCAGATAAACTGCCTTTTATCAAATGAAACAACAAACACACAAAGAAGCTTGTTTAATTTTTTTTTTTTAACAGTGAAAGACATTTTTGTAAGAATTAACCAGAGGGAGTTGTACATCTGGAAAACGGTGAATGCGTAGGTTCTGTTTGGGAGAAAACTCGCATTATTACCAAAAAAATTACACATCTATAGTATGATCCAAATTTGTCAAGCTGTGGGTGTCATGGAGAGGAATTTGCTACCAGAAATTTGCATTAGATGGCATTTTCACTATTTTCAATGACATCTTCTTTCATTTTTGGCAGATTTTTTATTTTGTATATTTTGT
Organism: Hipposideros armiger; assembly: GCF_001890085.2. NCBI lineage: Eukaryota > Metazoa > Chordata > Mammalia > Chiroptera > Hipposideridae > Hipposideros > Hipposideros armiger. The sequence continues at coordinate 306,487 of NW_017732214.1, forward strand.
GAAGCTACAGAAGCTTAAAATAATAAAATCAGTAAAGTGTCTACATGGCAAAACTAGCGTCCTGGGGTCGTAATGATGACTTTTACTTCCCTAAAGAAGTCAGGTCTCAGGCAAATTATGGAAATCACAGAAGTTATTCCTTAGTGATCTGTTGTCTGCTTTTTAATACTCTCATACTTCCCATTATTCCATCCTATTATTTTTTCCCCTGATTATATAAGATAGGCCATTTTGTTGGTTATTCTCCACCCTTCCAATGAACAGCAACACTTAGGACATTCACATCTGCTTTATTCACGTATTAAGTAATTAATTCAGCAAACAATTGAGGGGCAACTATGGTCCATAGACTTGAGAAAGCACTGGAAATTCAACGATGAAAACATGTCAATATGGTAGAGTGAACTTGTTCTTCAAACACACAAGATTGCTTTGTAAATGAAAACTGTTAAATATTATATTATTGAGCTCAAATAAAATAAAATAAAATAGTCATTAACGAAGCAGGAACACAAAGTTAATGCAGAGCTGAAATCAGGTGGGCCTAGGGTATTGCAGCATAGATTTAATCTTTATGGGGTAGGATCATGGGTTTTGATGCCCAAAGAATACCTTGAAAGGCATGAAGCCTCCATATAAACTCAGGAACTAAGGCACTCACTGCTTGTTCTTGTATAATATGGCATGGAAGCAGCGGTTCTCAACCTTCCTAATGCCGCGACCCCTTAATACAGTTCCTCATGTTGTGGTGACCCCCAACCATAAAGTTATTTTCGTTGCTACTCTATAACTGTAGTTTTGTTACTGTTATGAATCGTAATGTAAATATCTTTTTGTTTTCCGATGGTCTTAGGCGACCCCTGTGAAAGGGTCGTTTGACCCCCAAAGGGGTCGCGACCCACAGGTTGAGAACCGCTGCATGGAAGCTTTCCATCTACCACAGTTCTGGTGGGAGAGAGTGACTTGGAAGGAATTGGGACCCAAGCCTACCCCCAATTCAGGTAGGACATTAGAAGTTTTATTCTCATTTTTTAAGTTAATTTTGTCCCTCTTAGGGGCAAAGTTAAAAATCATGTGTATGCTTACATCTAAAAAATAGGGTATTCCCAGGAAAGATGTGTCCACTGGAAATAATCATACCATCAAATAACCAACCACATAATGAAGTAAACATTCATGAAAAATAGTCAGTATATATAACAAAGACAAGATAACTGGAATTCAGTCATAACAGTTGATATTCAATGGTTTATTTGGAACAAAGTTTTAATATTTATTGCAATCATTTAATATTTTTCTCAAATTTCTTTAAAAACATGTAGCCTCTTAATTCTCATTTCTACCTATGTCTATCTGTTGGCTTGTACTGAACGGTACTTGGAGAAAATTTGTTTATCTTTGGAATTTGAAGGGAGAATTTATTTGCGTGCTCACTCATCCCCTCAACAAATATTAATTGAGAGCTATCGTGTATCAAGTACTGTGCAACATGCTAAAGATACAGCACAAAAATGACACTGTCAGTGTGGCTAGGGAGATAAAAAGCCAAATGAGGCAGGGAGACTAGTAAGCAAGGAGTTATAATTCAGTATGAAGATTTAAGACATAAATAAACAGCATACACGGCTCTTGAGTTAATCTAACTTTTTACAACCCTGGAGAAGCACTGGGTTTACTTTGGTTACAGTTTTAAATGTAATGTATTAAGGAAAACACCCTATAGATATCTGAACAAAATAAAAATTTGACTTAACAGAAATCACAGATCAAGTTTGCTTCAAATATCTACTGTATCACCAAAACTCAACAAGATTTAGCAATGTCTATAGAACTCTTGGTGAAGAGAATGGCATGACCCAAAATTCCATACGACTAAGTTTTCAGTCACAGGAGAAATTCAAAGCCAACCTTATACAATGGGAGCTCAGAAAGTATGCCACTATGTTACCTAATGAAAAAAGTTAACAAAAATTGCAGTTGAATCAAAGATAATCCAAAAAAAGAATAGGAAGTTTGGGTTAAAAGGATATAATCCCACAACAAATATAATCCCAAAATAAAATGCAAGTGTTAAAAATGATTTTTGAAGAGGAAAACACATTCTCTAAAATAAATTTAACAAGATTAATCAGGAATCTTTGGCTCTTGGCGAAGTATCATAATGCCAGTAAGAAGAAGCACCTTGTTAAAGGTGATGAAAACATAGCCAAAAAGAAAGTGGTTGGTCTTTTCTTAAGTGAGACAGGTATATTGTGAACCTGTGTTCAACATAAGAAATATTGTGACAACACTAGTGACAAGGGCTCATGGAACCAAAACTTCATTGAGTGACCCCATGTTCATATTTATTTTTAGTAAGCTTTGCCAATTTGCAAAATGATGACATCTACAAATTTCAGATTTAATTTAATTATTGAGGTTGTTTAGGACAAAAAACTGACCAACTTTTCTCAAATTGATCTTTTACACGATAAAATGTATATTGTTTTTTAAATAAGCTGTCTATGATTTAAATTTTTATTGACATCAAAACTACCAATGGTTATTCATTCCTTTTGCTATCTTTTCTGTGTGCTTTACCAAAATGTAGCACAAATAAATCTCAAAGACCTCTAAGAGCAACATTAATAGGTTCATCAAATCTGGAACAAATAATGGAAAACATTAGTTACCCAAAAGGTACAGACAAATGATTTGAAATAAGTGGTCTTTTTTTTTTATAGAGAACACTGGGAAAAATTTTAAAATACTTCTTAGTCTATTTATGCAATATCTATTATAATTTTTATGTTTTGTTTATTGGAAAAGTCAAAAGACTGAAGAAGGTCAAGTTTGTAATGGAAATTCTACTGGCTCTTTACAATAAAAGTAAATAAAACAGTGCTGGAAAAAATCTAATCAATGGAAAAAATAATGTGTCAAAATACCAGTTAATATGAACCAAAATTCCAAAGTTGGAAAGGCATCAGTAAAAGAATAATAACATTTCTTCATCTTAAAGAAAGGGGAATTTAACCACTACCATAACTTGTGATAATATAATTGGAGAATGATCTGTGTTTTCAAACTGTAAATGAAAACTCTAGGGGAATTAAATAGGCTATGCATTTACTTTTCAAATCACCACAGAATAAAAAAATGGCAGGAAAAAGAAAGAACATAAGATTAAAACTTATTAAAATAAAGAATGGTGACTGAAAAATCTAAAAATGAAAAGAATAAATACTATATTCTTTAACATTACAGTGAAGCACATTAAAATAATTCCTCACTACAATTTTTTGAATTTATCTTAAATATATATTTCTATTGCAACTGTTTTTGAAGTTTATAGAGCAGAATACTTTTCAGATCCTTACAATGTTATTTTATAAAGGTTTGGAGAAGGTAAATAGCTCACTAGAGTAAAAAGAAACAAAAAAAATGTGAAGATATGTGGATTATTACATTCAAATTAAGCTCAAATTATTTCATTACAATTTAACTTGTGTTATACAGTGATTCAATCACTTTTCCTATTTTATAATTGGATTCATTATATTATTTGTCTTAATCAAGTAATATTTATTCAATTTTGTAAAAGCTGTCATTATAAAATCATATAAATAAACTGCCATACGTAGACATTTAAAAAACTAGTGCAATATAGCTTTCTTGTCAATGAGGGAAGATTCCCCTTTTCAGTTAAAAATAAAAATAAGATGTGATATAAAGGGATGATATTAACTTACAAACTAGGATGAGAATTCTAGAAATTGGATATATTTTCAAAGTGTGTAAGGAAGAGTCTGCTTTCAATTTATAGGAAATCAAATCTTGAAAATATGTTGAAATGGGTTCTGATGTGACGACTCTTCACTTAGTTTTACATTTTGGAGTGCCATGTCCCCTCCTGCCACAGGATCTTTGCACACACTCTTTCCTCTGCTTAGAACACTCTTCCTCTCCTTCACCCATTAACCCCTGCCTTTTCTTCAGATCTCACTTCAAAAATTCATTCCTCAGGGAAGTTTTCTTCTACCTCCTTAGGAAGGTCTATTTCACATTTTATGCTCTCAACAAACCATTGTATTTATTTAATGAATGCTTACCATATTTGATTAAAACAAAGACACTGCTGGTGGTCAGAGGAAACTTATTTTATGTTCTCACTTGGAAAGATAATGTGAGGCCAATTAAACTATGATACCTTGCTTCAGATGATTCAGACTTTTTAATTTTACTCTTATTAAAAGAGCTCTTTCAGAGATAGTCAGAGTTAGATTTATTTTTACCATACAGGAAAATTATTTTGGCAATCAAACCTACTTCATTGTGATATCAGCAAAGTGACTTCTATTTTTTGCCTTTTACCATTCTACCAATGGAGTAGCTGGAGTGCAGGAACAGTTTTCGGGCAAGAAGGTCAGTTTTCCTTCAGCATGCCCTCAAGTAACCCAGAAGTGAAAGTAGGCTTCACTTTTCTAGATGTCCCAGGTGAAAGCTTCCCACTTGAGTCAGAAGAGACAGGCAGGGAGGTAGCCAGTGTTGTCCAGCTGTTTCAATTCTGCTATTTCTTTTTTTTTTTTTTTAAAGATTTTTATTGGGGAATTGGGGGGATGGGAACAGTGCTAGGGAATTGGGGGAAGGGGAACAGACTAGTTGCTGTCGTTTTGTTCTTCAATCTAGTTGTGGAGGATGTTGCTTCACTGGCCCAAGTTGGCACCATCATTGCGCTCTTCCCGGGTGAGGCAGATCAGTCGCCGGCTTCTGGACGGCCGCTCACTGCGGCTGCTGGCTACATACGGTAGCCCATGGCAACCCACTGCCATAGGGACTGCAGCATACGCCATCGCCGGCGACTCACACAATTCTGCTATTTCTTAAACCCCTTATTTCACAGATTCTACTTTTCCCCCCAATCTGATTTTTATAAATTAATACATATATTTTCACCTAGAACAAAAGTTTTGCCTAATAAAATTGAGTCTCAATGGCAAAATAGTCCAGTGAGATGAGTTATAAAAGGGAAAAGATAGAAGATAAATAGGAATAAAACTTATTTGTACTGTAATGTTGATACATTATAGAAAAAAATAAATCAAATATTACTGCACATATGAAAAACTTCTGGTTACGAAGTACTTTTTGTAAAGACAAAAATCAAGCCCAATTACACCTTCATGATATAGCTGTAAGTTTCTGTCAGTGCTCCCAGATTCATTCAAGGTACTGAATGACATGCTTTAATTGCACACAAAAGTACTAGAACAATCTTTTGTTTCTTTATTTACCTCTATTACAAAATGTCTTGGCAGACATAGCCATTAACATTTTCTGCTTTCTCAAGGAAAAGATAATTTACCCGCTTAAAGATATTAGGCTCCTGTGTATTGTTTTCTCCATTTGGTACCCATGATTCCCCCTCTGAACACTTGAGTGCTCGCAATCAGGGCACAATGACACTCAGTAATAACAATTGAACCACTGCACCATAATGCTATGCGGCTCCCAGATTCAGCAGCACGAGCCCCAGCTATGAGTATCTGTGTCCCAGAGCAGGGGCTGACTCTCTCCACAGCTACATCTGTTCCCCTTTTCCCCCTGGAGCATCTGCTATGAAGCGTAACAACTGCTGAGCACATGTAGACCCAAACTTGTGCCTTTCCCCCTAAAATTCTCAGACCCTAAAATTCTGCTTCAATTCAAATATTCAGACTCCAACAGCCATTGGAACAATACTGGGGTACAGAAGCTCTATTGTTTCTGTTTTCATTAAGGGTATTTTTCCTCTGAAAGAAATAGGTAAAAGAGGTTAATGTGACTTTTCTGACAGAAAACTATATTTTGATTTTCCTGATAGGTGATGAAGAAATGGCATTTCTTTAATAAAATAAAGATCGTACAAATGCAAAGATTATCCATGTTGGAGGAATTGTGACACTTCATATTGTTTTATTTTATAACACCTTTCCTTCATCATTATAGTCAAGTATGTCATGTTTTATTTTTATTTTATGTGAATTTAAAATATTTGGCTATCAAAGATCAAGAGGTGGCATGGTCCCCTTGAAATAATATAGATAATCCAGTAAATAGCAAATAAAAAAATTTTAACCACATTAAATCATGAAGACAAGATGGAGTTCTCTCTTAGAAATATTATATGTTGACTGGCTGTTTTGGGACAGATCGCATTGTAGTCAGGGTCAGCATTCATGGAACTGTATTGTGGCTGGGCTCCCTCACCATTATAATCTTACTTAGTCCTTTTAAAATTGCAACAGTAAAATATAGGAGATGGGTACGGGGACTGGATATTGGAGGAATCCATCTTTTTGTCTTTAAAAAAGAAATCCATCTTTGTTCTCTCCAGTCAATGCTTCTAATGTTTTTCTAGTTGTTCTCTCACTGTAGCGTGGATCCTGTAAAAATCGACAGATGTCTACACTGAGGTAAGAATAATCACTGATTTACCTCTGGTCTTCTCACCTCCTCTTTCACTAACCAGGCAGGAGAGCTAAGAGCTGGGCTTTATTTTGTACCATGCCAGCTGAACTGCTGTTGGCAGGGTTTTGTTTTATAAAAGTTATTAGTCTACAATGAAACAAAAGTAAAATACCATAGGGTCTTCCTATTCTTTCTTTTTAAGCCCTTTCAACTTCCTTTTACTCCAGACTATTTGTGACACATGTCATATGAGCTAACCTACTAAAAACAGCTCCTGCAGACAGAAAAGCCAGGCTCCCAACTCTCTGTCCTCTGGGCAGCATACCAAGTATCACTGAGATTTTTCTTAGGCATTACCAGTCTGTGTTGTGTTTGTTTGCCTCCCTCCCCTTTAATAGTAGAAATTAGGTATAAGGATCAGTGTTAATATTAACTTCATCATTACCTCTCGAGGGGGGTTGGAGGATCAGTTAACTAACATATAAAATGACCAAGAATGTCTTTGGGGACAAGATATAATATTAATTACTGGCATGTACTTCCCATTTCCTTTATAATACCCATATCTGACACCTGACAATCACCTCCACCAGAGCCCGGAGGAGCTATCACAGTTCTGCCAGCGAGACTTTGGCTGAAATTACCATCCACATACTCAGAACAGCCTTTTAGCTGCAAGAGGAGCTTGCTGTGTGTGCAGTCTCCTGGATGTGGCTGGTTGGCATGACCAGTCAGCTGTGGGTTAGCTGTACGCATCAGCCAGGCCAGGCAATACCACCAGTGAGGAGCACCCACGTTTCCACACCCCTTCCACAGATGGGTACAGCCCGGTCTGAGACACAGGGGGATTGAGGCATGTGAGGTGGGATGGCATCAATGAAGATATTGGTCCCTCACAATTAACCCAGCCCTCTCTAGGCAGCTCAAGCCAACAACCCATTTTATATCTTGCATTTTTACAAGGCACTGGTGAGATCACAAAAAAAGAAAAAGAAACACTGGCAAAACAGAGAAATAGCTATGCAAAGCTAAAGAGCAGCAACCATTTATCTCTGAAATAAGGAAGCAAAGCTTTAAATCATTGCAAAGCTTGTTACTTCCTCCTTTTCTGTTTGTTTTCTGTTCAAATTTGGCCAAAACACCCACAGCAGCAAGGAAAGTGTGACAGGAGAGCACAAGTCAGGCTCTCTCATTAGCTGCTTCTAAATCCTCACGGCCCTGCACAATACCTTTGTTTGTGTATTCTGAAAATGGCAAGAGATACGTATTGTATATTCAAATAATACAGCAGTAAAACCACGATTCAAGGGTTGTTAATCTCAAACATATTATGGGATTGCACAGCAACTAAGGTACTGTCTTCATTTTAATTACCAGGGTTGGCAGAGGAATCCAATTATGTTGCTGTGTCCCCAACATAACCCTTTTTGTCTTTGTTTGCTGCTTGACTATTCTGAGCATGTTTTGATCACTTTTGTTTGTTTGTTGTGTTGTGTTTTCTACTATGCAAGCCTCCTCCTCTAATTTAAGAGATATTTTTGGAGATTTTATTCTCATGGAAAGAGCTGCTCATCTTCCTCTTGCAAGCATGAAGTATTTCATGTTAAAAATATTTCTTTCTTTTATCATTCCCTAGTGGAATTGAGGCAATGAGGATGACTGGCTTTCCATATGTGCGAGACCATTGTTTGAATCTGATGTTTAAGGCATGAGTTGAATGAATTAGTCTAACTCAGCTTCTGACATCACTGGAAATTTCAGGAGCAAATTTTCATTCTATGTAAACTGCAAATAAAAAATCCTTAAAATTTCCTCTTCTAAATACATTTTCACACCTTAGTGTCCCAGAACTGAGTGAAATTAAAACAAAATTTTCAATTTCAATGATCACTCTCAATCTTCTCAAAACCACATCAAAATTGCAACTAAACTACAGAACAACCATCACTGAGAACCACCTGAAGTTTAGCTGAACAGAAGTCCTACATCTAAGTAAATATAGAAGAAACCACCTCAAAACTGTTAGGAGGGGCTGCTTAGCAAGAGGTATGGAGCAGGCCGAGACTAGATACTGCTTGTCTGGGTTTTGTGAACCTTTGAGAGATTTTAAGCAAGTCCATAGCATGAACCAATATAGGCCATTTATATGGAAAAGCCACTGGAAATGCCTTGGGTGAGCCAGAAAGTTGAGTTCGGCTGGGTCTCAGGGAATTACCAGGGTGGTGTGAATGGTGTTAGCCAGGTTGATGGAAACTCAGATATAGTGGCCACCTGTGTCTACCCACTGGAAAGGGGGAGGGCTCAACAAAATAAACAATGGATTCTGCCAGCACTTCTGCCAGGGAGGAAGCTGCCCCTCTAGCCCTCACCCTGAGCCAGAATATTCAGTTCCTTCCCTTATGTTCCTTGTGCCTTTCAAGCTGCTGCCCAGTACAGAAGCTCAGAGCAAGTGAGTCCATCAGTAAGTTCATGCTCAGGCCCTTCTAGAAGAGCACCTAAACAGCAGTCCTCCACCTCACACAGCCACAATCTCTGCTGGTTTTCCCAGCCAGAAGTTGTAGGGACTTCCCTTCCTGGCTCTGGAATCCTGGACTGGAAAGCCTGGTTTGGGGTCTGGCAGTCAGCCCAGACTCATGCCGTAGCCTTTTGGGGGCAGCTATCGGAGATCTGCAGCTGGACATGGCGTTCTCTTGGAATTTGATTGAGTGGCCACAGGCTCAGCACTGGTGCAAGAACTAACTCTGAGTTAACTTTGAGAACACTATCAGCCCCATCCTGGTGACTCCCTGAGACCCTGGCCTTCCCAACTCCAGGTGCATCATTGAGCACATTGTCAGCACCTGTACAACCAGCTTGGCCCCATGCACCTAAGGAGGCTCTTTCAGATGCTGAGCATTATGGCAACTGGAAAGTGGCCCTGGGCCTTTTGCTAAGCTGCCCCAGGCCAAATACTGGTGGAAGCCAGCCTCAGTTCATAGTGTGGCTACCTTCACATGCCACCAAGCCCAGCAGAGGCAACCAATGATATATAGCTTTGTGGCACCTACCAAGTAGCCCGAAGCCAGTCACAGGCAATGGCAGAATTTGGCCTGCACAGGAGCCCCTCCCAAGAGGCACCAGAAAGAATACACTCAGAAGCTGGCTTCAGATCAAAACAGAGTACCACCTGGTTAGCCCCACAAGCATCACACTCAAAGTATAGTCTCAATAGGCACAAGAGCCCACTGGTGCAAATCCACCTCTGAGGGGTCAGCCCTCACACAGAATCTCATACACTGTGGCATAACCAATCCTCACCACCAGTGAGCCAGATTATTGTCAGGTTTGAGAAGGAAAGAAAGATTATGGGAATCATATTTTAAAGCATAACACCAGTTTCTGAACTTAAAATGGATTGAAGTAGGCCAAAGGTTGAAACAGGAAGAATAGGTACAATATTATGAAGGCTTGAGGTTGAGTAAGTGAGTGTGGTATGTTCTAGATATAACTGGATATGATCCCTGTTAAACCCTCTTTCTAGACAATAACATGAAGGCAGAAGAACAAGCTAGATATATACTCTGTAGTCCTGGAAAAGAGTGAGACTCTCTGCCCCTCATGATTGCCTATTATAATGATGTCCTGAATTACAATGCTAACTATTATACAGTATGACCTAATCAAAATGAGATGAAGAAGGGGGATGAGAAGGATGCAGGGGTATAAGAGGAAGAGGAGAAGGAGAAGGGGTAGGGGGAGGAAACCCAAAATATCCTCTCCAACTCTTGTTCCACTGACCTACATGTACTCCTTACTCAAGACTGGACATAGTTGATAGAAAATATGTCATAGCAAGTTGTTACAACTTCTTCGATGAATTGCTTTCCACAGATCTTTTTGGTGGTGGTTTTTTTTCCTTCATGATTATGCTTCCTAAAAGAAAAAGCAAATTATTTGATTCTATTCTTAAAATTCAGTTATTTTGTTTAGTCTTTGGGTATAGCATTTTCTTTCTGTTACTGCTCATGAATTTTGTCATGTGTTAATCATTAAAAATACAATATTTAATAAAGTATCTCCAAGAAATTGTTCTATGCATATGAGGCAAAGTCCTATAGGAAATCACAGTGGGGTTGGCAAGACAAGTTATTACCTGTGGTCTGGACAGGGTAATGGCTCAATACTAGTGACTGAGAGAAAAAGGAAAAAAAATAAGCAATATATAACCAATTAGTTGTGTCTCATAAGCAGAAAAATCCATACTCACAATTCTGAACAAGGGTCATCTATTCTGTGTTGATGTATTATTAATATTAAAGAATGAGTAAAGATAAGAAATGAAAAAGGGGAGAATTTCATGGGTAGAGAATATATAAATAAATTCTTGAGGAGTGTTTGGGCAATAGACTATCTAGAATGGGTCAAATAGGTTGGGATAGAATAAAAATAAAATGGTAAAGAAGGCTTAAGCTCTAATATTAAGAGGCTTAAATAAACAAGTGAGGAAAGCTGAGTTTTAGCTGTTGGACAATGAATAGCTGTTAAAAGATTTTTAGGGAGTACAAGAGGGAAAGAAAAGTTTTAAAATTATAAAAACTTCATTTTACAAGGATCAACCAGGAAGCCATGGACTGGAGAAGAGAAGGAGTTCTTGGACCCCACAGAACTTAAATACAGACAGTTTTCGAGACATCACTAACAGCCCATCTATGTCTGCCTGGAGGTCTCCTATCTTAAATAATATTCCTGCATTTGTTTTCAAAATTTTACACTGGTATTCCACTGCAACCATAAATGAACAACACTCTGGCTGAATTAATAACATTCTATTTATAGGTCATATATCAAGCATTTAATTGGGGCTAAATAGCTGCTTGGACATTTCAAAGCCAATAAAGCAAAGTTAATGCAACAACATTTGGAATTGGACTTTTCCTGTTATTTTATAATCGTGGCTAAGGCCACATTGCTTATGAAATTGGGTACTAATCCAAAAGTCAAAATCCAAAGAGAGGAACTACACACATCATGGAGGTACTGGTTAAAATCAGGCCCAACTAGCCCAGCAACCATTTCTCACCTGCCACTTACAAACATAAAGGCTAAGGGGGTATTAGTGAGGACAGAATTTTTTTAAGTAAAGACATTTGTAAGAGTAAGGAGAGATGTTAGGATTTCCCTCTCCTCCTTGCAGGTGCCCCTAAGGCACATTAGAAGGCTCTAAAATATCCTTGGAGAGAGTAGGAGAAAGTGGAGTCAAGAAGAAGAAATGGACGTCTTTTTCTCGGGCTGCTTGTTGCTGAGCTTAGAAACCCACAGACCAGGCCCTTGCTGCTACCAGGGGGAGAGTGTTGTGAAATCTTAGGAGATTTTGGCATGTCACACCTTGGAGTTTTGGTAGCAAAGAAACTGCGGCCTGGCTCTCACACTGAAAGCTCTGAAGCTGGTAGCATGCCTGGGGCACCCCTGCAATGGTGAGCTAAACAGAAGGAAAATCACAGTAGACCCAACACGAAATCCTACAATTTGACAAACAAGGGAATTTACCTTTTTTGAGTCAGTGGACATTACGGAGGATAAATATGCTCAAGTCATATTGATAGTACTGTTCTCCCCACCAACTACCAATAAAAAGGTTACTTGCGCTGGTGAGGACCTAGTGTAGCATACTGCCAAAGGCACTAGCTGAGAGCAAAATCAGAGGGTCAGCTCAAGATTGTCACATTCTCACCAGAGAATACACCACAGTGGAGGACACCAGGGAGTGGGTAGGGAGGGGTGGTTCATACATAATCCAATAATGTATCTTCTAGAAGTTCAAGTTTGGATGTCTGCCATCACAAAGGTCAGTAGTCAGCCAGTGCTAGCCAAGAAAGAACTGACAATAATTCCAGCTAAGAGAAAAGACCTTCTCTTTCTTCTCCTATAAACCTTCTTCATTATGTATTACATCTTGGAAGAACCAAGAGGATGAAGATGAAAAAGAGAGGAAGTGTAAGGTGAAGACAGGGATGGATTTACTTTAGCTAGAGAAGCTAAGCTTCAGAGCCCTTCACATGCGCAGCCTTCCTTGGATGTCAAGGACAAACTTTTGTATTCATTATTTGTATTATCTTTTCATGAGGATATGCCTTTCCCCTAATGGTAAATGTTTTAGGATCCACAAAACCTGGGTAGAGAAAAAGGTAAAAGCAAAAACAATGCATGTCATTTTCCTTGTTGCTGTTTGCCTGGCCATGGGTTAGGCTACTTGGATAGTGTTTAAATGGAAGGAGAAATTAACAATCCGATATAGAATGGGCTGGACTTCTTACTGCTTGAAATTATAACACTCCTAATACCTTAAGGTTACTAGAAGTACATGAGATATGCTTGAGTTGCCATCAAGAGGCAAAGGAAGAGAGATTAGGGACCAGGTTAGAAGGCTGTGGAGTGGAGGGAAAGATAAGCTACTTCCTATTGGACCCCAGCAAGTTTAACCCATTAAGTATTTGTGTTTTGTTAGGAAACTGATGCCAGTTTTATCATAAAATTTAAATGTAATTTGGAAGAAAGCCAACTTAACTCCTCTCTTCCCATGTCCATGTTTCCTATTTGGATTAAATTATTATCCTTAGAGTCAAGATTTTACAGTGATGCAGGGGGAGATAATGTGAATGCTGTACATGCACACACACATGCACACTCATGCGTGCACACACACAAATATTCCTAAACAACATGTGTTATGCAAATCAGTAGTAAATTTATGAGAAAATTATTCTAAAATTACCAGCCTTGTGCTGGTCTCATACCTGGGGAAATCATTTTTAAAAAGTGATAATTTTGTATTTTGCCTCACATTTAAGTAATGTAAACTAAAAATTTTTACCTAAATAAATGATATTCTGCCACCTCAGAAAGAAATGCTAATTTGGCCAAAGAAACTTTCTTACTTCTATGTACAATAGATGTTATTAGCATGTTTATTAACTGACAATAAATAGCTTAATTTTAGCTTTCAATAAATGGAAAGAGAAGGAAAGTTCCCAAAGGAAGAAAAAATGGAGCAACAGGTTGTGCTGCTGGTGGTGGTACAATTTAATACATAAAGTACAAAAAAAAATCTGAGCTGAAATTAAGTCAGATAGTGAAACTTTAGATTTAAAGGGTGTAGAGTATATTACTTTGTGTAGTTATAATGTTTTTGTGCTCTTATCAGAATATCTATGAACATACTCTAATTTGCCCCCCACTAGTTATAATCAGCTCATCGTTTATGTGAGATATGTCATTTTTTCTTCTTAGAACATTGTACCCTCTAGTCACATTTGTTATACTCCTGGTCTCATCACAAACCTTCTGGAATACAGAGTGATATTGAATTGAGTTTCCATTTGGATTTTTTCCAGAGCTATTGCTTTGAGAGCAGCACATGAAATAACATAATTGGCCTGGGCTGGTTTAACTCCATGCCTAACTCCGTTGTTTTCTGTTGATGATAAGTGTGTGGAATAGTTGAAATTGTAATCTACAATGTGTTTTTTTCTATGCAGACAGATTACATTATATATAATTTAGCATTTATCTTCAGTTATGTTCTGAAGCTTCACACATTTCAGTAAACATCTCTTTTATAGCTTACGGTAGATAATTGATAACAATAGAGGACTGAAAATAAAGAAGCAGCCATAATAGCACTCTCGTTCACTAGCTAGCACACAATAGCCAACCTTGGGTTTATTTCTCTATTATAGTGATAGTAATTTTCTGGCAAATGCAGTAATTCGAGTTGGGGATTTAGCATTCTCTTTATATTGCTATGATATAAATAAGGATAAGCACTTTGGAATTAATATAACTTAAAAGAAGACAGAGGAAATTAAGTAGCATGTGGGTATTTTTGACAGGAAATGTGTCAGAATACTGTTGTGAAACTCCTTGCTCTGATTTAACTCACTAAAGAATATTCTGGAATCATGCTTGTAAATAAATGTCAGCATTAGATATATAGATAGATAGATAGATAGATAGATAGATAGATAGATAGACAGATATATGACAATGAAGTTTGATGTTCAAAAAAGTTTACAAAACATGTTTATTCTTATAACCTAGATGTCAGCCTAGGTGCCCTATACATCTGGATTTAAATGAAATTGCCTCAATTCCATTCTCACACCACATGCCGCTGAATCCCAAACTCCTGAGTACTTTACAACCACGTCCAGTTCTCCATTTCTTGATTATGTTACATGAAAAGTATATTATTGCACTTCTAACAATAAAGGAAAAACATCAGGTGAATATCATGATGAGAACCTGATGAAGTGGTAGCTTATGTGAAGGTAATACTTTCAGTTTCAACTTTGGCAAGAGATAAATATTTCAAGATTACATTTTTAGAATATGTGAGCCCTTATTAATAGTTGCTAAATGCTGCTGTGAAATGCTAATTATTTGTTAATGTTTAAAAATAAACAAAAAATCTGAATGTTGAATGCAAATAACTAAGCTTCAGATTATTTGAGAGGAAAAAGAGAATGCTAGACGCTCACCTTCCTGTGAATAAACTGATATTCAAGTAGTAAATAACACCTAATCTCTAGGCTTTAATTCTGACCCTAAATCCTCTGAGATTCTGCCAAACACTGTTTCCTTAGATGACCCCCAATTGGGTTCTGAGATGCTGGGCCAACTATTACTACACCAGTATCCTCATTTATTTTCTCTATACTCTTTTCCTTTCTACAGTACTAACACTAAGAGTGTCAACCATTGTTCTAAGTACTCAGTAAAACCTAACTATAAAAATGGTCAAAAGATTTGAACAGGCACTTTACAAAGGAAAATATATGAATTTCCAATAAATGCATTAAAAAGTACTCAATATCATTAGTTATCAAGAAAATTTAAAACCATGATGAGATACCTACTAGAATAGCTAAAATTAAAAAGGGTTCGGCAGAATATGGAGAAACTGAACATCTTGTACATTGTTTTTGGAAATAGGAAATTTTACAATCACTTTGGAAATGGTCAGGTATTTTCTCAGAAAGTTAAATATTTATCTGTTCTACCACGTTAATGTCCCATTTAGAATTCTTAAGCCAGACAATTAAATCAATCGCAAAAACTTTTAAACTTCTATTATTTCAGGTCATAATTCAAAATGTAAATCTCTCTTATAAGTTATAATATTACATAGCCTTGTCATTTTTTTTCTTTTAGCAATTTGATTATGGTTTTCTTTGTGAATGAATCTTGACATATACTTCAAACCAAATGTGAAGATTAATTTGAGATGGATAATAAGCCCAATACAAAAGCCCTAATTATAAGCCTTCTAAAACAAAGCATTGGAAAATATTTTCATGAATTTGGAGTAGCATAGCCCAAAACTCATTAATCATAAAAGAAAAAAATCAATAAAGCTATGTTCACTAAAATTAAAATTTCTGCCCATCAGGATTTACCATTAAGAATGTTAAAAGGCATCACAGAATGGCAGAATATAGTATTTGCAATGAATTTATCTGACAGAAGATTTATATCCAGGCTCTCTCTAGTGTGTGTGTGTGTGTGTGTGTGTGTGTGTGTGTGTGTGTGTGTGTGTGTTATACATCAGCATTACAAGACAAATATAAATATGGACAAAATATTTAAATAGGCACTTTACAAAAGAAAATATAATTGTCAGTAAACATATGAAAAGTGGTTTAACTGCACCAGGTATATGCACATTAATACAACACTGTCATGAAATTACACAAGCATAATGGCAAATTAAAAAGGCTGGCAATTCCAAGAGTTGGCAAAGATGTGGAGCAACTAACACTCTCATACTCTACTGTGCTGGGAGTGTAAATTAATACAACCATTTTGGGAAACTACTTCTGCTGGATCCATTATGACTAAATTTATGCATTTCCAATCCTATATAAATACCAGTCAGAAGTATGAACCTATATGAGCCAAGATCTTCATAGTAGCAGTATTTCTAACAACCAATGACTAGAAAGGACTCAAATGTCTATCAACAATAGAAAGAACAATAGTATAGTATGTGTGTATTATGAAATACCACACAGCTATGAGAATGAACTACTACTATGTGTAATAATATGTATATATCTTACAAAGGTTTTGTTGAGGCAAAGAAGCCAAATACAAATATATATATATATATATATATATATTTATGAATCTATTTTTATAAAATTAAAAAAGACAATGCATTTATGGTGATAGAGTCAAAATAGTTTTCTTTTCTTCAAAAAAAAGATAATGACTGGGACGAGGTAGGAGTTTTCCAATTACAGATTACTTTTTATTTATTGACTTGGGAGGAACTTATAGGTGGTGTGATCACTTAGTAAAATTTTATCAAGCAGACAATTGTGTATTAGGTTTTTTCTGTATACATACAGTAAAAGTCTATTTTTAAAAATGCTTTTCAGTGCTGCAATCACAGATGCCCCAAAGTATAACAAGTCACGCTTATTTATTTTCCTTTTCAAAAGTTGCCTGGATCCCCATTCAAAACCTTCTTTACTTTACATACAATTCACACAAATTGCCTTTTGTTGATTTCAAAACAAAAGTAGATAAGCAATAGGATGGGAGTATCTGTTACTCAAGGAATGCTCACTGTCAACAGAAAAATAAGACAGTGAACCTAAGGAAAAAGTAAACAAAACACATAAGAACTCAACATGTACAGATATCTAGAGACATAAAGATCTTAGATTCTCAATAGTTTCTATAGTCATTTACCATCTTGCAAGAGACTAGAGTAACAAATATTCATCATGAGTCTTTCAATCAACAACAAAAGTTTAACTTGTTCATTCAATAAACTAATTTAACGACATTTTATATTAAGTATTATATTAAGCTTCTGGCACGGGAAGTTACAGTGAAAGCAAGGCATGTTATCTGCTCTCATGGCACTTGCATTTTAGTCAGGGAAACAGAATGGAAACAGGTAAACAAATACATAAGATCATTTCAGATAGTGCTAGGTGGTGTGAAAGAAGATAAAGTGATGGGATAGAAGATGGTCTGACACACAAATGAGAGACAACAGTTTGTGCAAAAGCCATGAAGTAGAAACAAGCTGGATGTGTTCAAGAACAGAGAGAATACAAGTGTGGATGAAACATAGTATCTGTTAGTGGAGGGGGTGGGGAATGGAAGAGGAGGAGAGAAGTTAGGTCAAAGGAGGAAGCAAGATGCAGATCAAATGAGGCTTAAAGGCATGGAAGGAGTTTATATTTACCGTATTTGCCGGCGTATAAGATGACTGGGCGTATAAGACGACCCCCTAACATTTCCACTCAAAATACAGAGTTTGTTATATACTCGCCGTATAAGACTACCCCCTCTTCCGCACACCTTCCACACACCAAATAAAAGGTAAAACAATATCAGATTTGATTTGGCCCACTGAAGTGCAAACAAGCGTATTGTATTTCGTGTCACCACATAACCGTTTTGGCGATGTTGAGCCACCATGTCTGCTACATGTTTTTCGAGTTCTGGCCAGTGTGGGGTTCCTCTTCTTAATGCACACTTACCCCTTGGCATACTCTTTAATGCTTTCTCATTTGATTTCCAGTCCCGAACCATCTTTTCTGTTACTCCATATTGTCTTGCAGCAGCACAATTATTATTTTCCTTAGCAAAGTTTATAACTTTCAGTTTAAAATTTGCATCATACTTCTTTCTTTTGGCTGGTGCCATGATAGGGATGATAGGGGTTTGACTGGTCGACATTTTCTATGCTGTACTGTACAATGGTGCAGTATTGTGGTTGGCTGTTGGCTGTATACAAAGCCTGATTTGATTGGTCCCTGCTCCCTGTTTGCCCGCCCTGTCACTATAGCAGTCTGGTCCACCCTTGCATCAGCATCTCCCTGGGACCTCACTAGTGCGCAAGAGCGAGCTCTTCAACATTCTAACAGGCACCATGATAGCGCAAAATCTTGAATCTTCAATGCATATGTAAAGAAATATACGGTAACCCGAATTTACCACACTCGCAAAATCGCACACAGCCGAGCATACACCCAGTATGGTATCGCGATTCGCGATTTTGCGCTATCATACTGGGTGTATGGTCGGCTGTGTGCGATTTTGCGAGTGTGGTAAAATCGCATAACAGCAAAATCGCATAACAGCCGAGCATACACCCAGCAGCGCTGCTGATGCCTGAACGGTATGTGGAATGAAGTGGGCGGGCATCGGGAGGCCACTATGGCATGGGGCAAGCACTATGGGCAGTCTATCTGAAGTGTACCTGGCGTATAAGACGACCCCCCACTTGGAGGCATATTTTTCAGGGCCAAAAAATCGTCTTATATGCTGGCAAATACGGTATTTAAAGCATGAATTTAAATTGTTGGAGAGTTTTTACCAGGGATGGCATAAAATAATCTGATTTACATTTTAAGAAAATCACTGTGATAACTCTAGAATGGACTGAGAATGAACTGTAGTAAAGGAGAGTGGGAACATGGTTGAACTAATGAACTATTTTGATCTGTGACATAAAGAAATATTATTCATAAATATAACCAATAAATTCTACAAGTTGTATAGCTAATTGTATATTTTTTAACTATGCTGATAACTCATATTTCTGGTGTAGTACATTCCCCAAGTTACCTAAATAACAGTTTTTAATATACTTTGTAAGCATGTTTTTAAAACAAATGGGCCCAAGAGAGGTGAAGGTATATTTATTTTCATAACTGTGATTTTTTTTAAAGGATAATGGAAGAGTGGTAACAAGAGACAGAACTTTGGAAATTTAATTATGAAACACAGCATTGCTTGCAACTTTAAGAATTGCGCATTTACTATATTTTACAAGGTTTGCTACTCAACAGCATAGTCACTGACTTTCTAGGTGGTAAGAGTCTGGTTTCTAATCATAGAACTGATGTTAAATGTGAAATTTGAAGGAGTAAGTGATCATTCAGGATATTTTTACCTATGATTCATCATTGTCAATTTATACGATGCTTCAGACATAACTGAAGAACACAATAAACTGTATTATCCTGTGTTGTTTAGAAGAGTTTTTAGCTATACTAAGATTTAATAGAAACTATCTTTTAAAACTAGAGGACAATGAAAAAAAAAAGTCAGTACAGTATTAACTTTTAAAAATTTTTTGGTACTTCTATTTCTAGGAAGACAGAGTAGACACATCTATTTCTCCAACTAAACACAACTAATAATGCTGGAATTATATAGTAAACAACCATAAGAAGACTTAGAAAGATTAGAGAAGAAGGCAGAGCAACCAGGGTTTGGGGGTATAAGGAAAAATAGGATTGTGAGTTCCTTGGGTTTTCTTTTTGCTTCATATACCCTAGCTGAATACAACATGACAAAAAAGTCATTAACAAATGTCTTCCCTCTCTAGCTAAAGGACCAGAAAGGCACAGCCTAGCAAAATAGAAAACTTTCACACAATAATCAATGTATAATTGGTAAAAATTCATCCAGCCATTTTAACCAATAAAGGATAGCATACAGAAACTTGTGTATGTGTGTATTCATACACTCATATATTCAGAGCCTTCAAATCTACAATGATGAACTTTCCATACAACGATAGATAACCAAATAATACTTAATCTTCTATTTTTGAATTTCGAGTTTGCAATACAGCCATATCACCAGGAAATCAACCAGTCAAGATCTTTCATTTTTTTAAATGCTTGTGTTGCCACTGTTCCCAATTTAAATTAAATTCTGGTAATAGTTTATTTGATTGTGGATGAGGTATTCATTTCCCTCTAGCAAGAAATTTAAATCATAATAATAGTGGCCTAATCATCTCAATATTTTTCAAATATAAATCGAGTAAATAAACATATAATAAAGTTAGATTACAACTATTTACAGGAAAAGCTGAATATGGAAGGTGTTTAAAATAAATATAAAATGAATATTTTCAAAATAAATGCCTTAATTTTGCAGTTATAATGGGCCCTAAACTGACTTTTTACAAAGATCCCTACTTAAAATTGCTGTGTCTTAATGCAACAATAATCAACAGCCTTTCTCAGCAAGACCCTGCCTTTCCAAAGGTGGACTTTCTGAACATATCATCAAATTTTATTTTGGGAGTTAATTGTTTATCATATAACCAATCTTGAATATTATGCAATCATCTTAGATTTTTAGTTAATTTACTAAATCATGTTCTGGAATAGTTTTCAGTTCTTCACAAGTAATTTTAAAATTCATTTTGTTCAGTATTATTATCATGTACAAGGGAGGAAAATAAAAGGTAGAAATCTACAATTCAAAGAATTGTTGGTGAAATAATTCTTACAATCAGAAAGCTTTCCTAATCCTAGTTTTCTTTGCTGGTCCTCACAGAGGTGGTTTTGTTTGTTTCTTTGTTTACCTCTTCTACCAGTCTTGGGGTTATTCTGTGAAAGAGACAAAGAAAATGAGGAACAAATAGAAAATCTTACTCTGAAAAATAAAGTTATAAATCTGTAATTTAACTTAAAAAGAACATCTTGTTTAGCCTTTGTCTTCATTAAGTTAGGGCAAATGTTATTCATTTTACAGATTAGGCAGCAGAGGTCCAATGACGTGACTGTGATTTCCAAGAACACTCATGGCACATATTAAGCAGTTAAATATTAGTGAATGGATATCTGAATTACTATTGCTTATAGATGCTAAGGCAGGGACTATAATCTAGGCTTCTCTCTACTAGCCCTGTCACCATCACTAACTGCAGCGTTGATTACATGAAATATTAAAAAAACTAATAAAGTTATTAAATTCTATTTATGTTTAAGGATTGACATTTCTTATTAAAATTCTAAATTTTCTTTTTTTTTTCTGTACCCCCAATCATTGGCTATTTAATGTCAGCACACAAAGAAAAATCGTAATCCTGTGGGAACAAGAAAACCTTTCATTTATGCTACCCTACTTAGTCAATTACTTATATGATACTTAATCCAGATCATTTCTTCAAATGTCCTATTTGTGTTCTTCTAGAAATTATGTATTTTTCTAACAAAATATGAGATGTTTTATGTATCTACACCTCACTATATCTATTTACATGAGCTTCTCAGTTTAAAATCATGTTGGTCCTATAAAACTTTATTTTTGTTGGTTAACATACACATTTTACACTTAGGAACAGGTGTAAACTCTGACATCTAAAACATCCCTCAGAAAAGAATTTCCCTGAGGCACTTTTACAAGAGGATATCAATGCACATTCACACAATGACGTTTCAGACAGATAAGTGCCCTTATATAAGGGAATCAAATAAGAAAAATAGAAAGCATGAGCAAAGAGCACATGACATAAAATGAAATACATATGTAGAGACTGACCATCATTTGCAGGGGTGAGAGCCCTATTCCATGGTGAAATTGAAGTCCATTTTAAAATGGGAGATTTAACATTTAACAGCTAAGCACATAAAAAGGAATCTGTAACAGAAAAACCTACATCAATTGGAGTGACCTTTCTCAGAGATATCTTTTACAGGTTTTCCTTCTGGCTGTTTCTTTTCTTCCTTGCTCTACCCTAGACCTTTTTCAACAGAGATCTTTTTCTTTCTTTTCTCATAGATAACCCATATTTTAACATCTTTAGTCTTATAAATCAGCTTCCACTGTGGAAAATTTTGAGATGATATTTCTGCCCTGGTGTTTGAAGACTTTGGGAATTCCAGAATTCTCTCTATTTTACCAGACTTTTTCTGTCAGGAACTTCATTCAAATTAAGATAGTAAGGAGAAAAAAAAGGAAGCGTATACAGTTGATATACATCAAACTCTTCAAAATCCTTTTGCCATTTTTCCTTTATTTCATCCAACCCATATAGAAGTCTAAGGGACCCCATTTACTAACTCTAACCCATGATCCCAAAGTTATGCCATAAGAAGGAAGTCACAAATTTAATGTTAGAGGACTCTAAATGGTAGACACAGTCTCATTGTTATAATAAATTTTATTAATACTCACTTAAGGGTGAATTAAATAAATATTATAGAAATATCAAATTGTCATTTTTTCTTCTTGGTCAAAACCTTTATTTACATGGCTACTAACTTAATCCCATAGAGGAAAAGCTTCAAAAATTTACAAAACCAATCATTCCAACACCTAAATTTTAATCAAGTTGCATTTCACTACCATAAGCTTAAAGTTTTTGGAAAGGTTAAAAGAAGTTTAATGACCAGGACTTCTGGAATCTTCTCCAGTTCCCTCATTTAGATTAGCACTCATATGGTGACAGGCTTACATGTTTGTCCAAGGTGAGAACTGAATCCTAGGAAGCCCCAAGGGAGGGCTTTACAAGCTTCTTATACCCCTTCATATAATTTATGTGGTTTTTAAACACCTCTTTGTGGTTTATAAACACCTCTCTGAAAGCCATGTCACGTCTAGGCTCAGGTTAGAATTTCTTACTAGACAAGCATTATCCTGCGTGTGATTTTCCACAGAATGTGTAAAAATGACGAGATATTACCCATGTGTAATAGCTTTGAAAATATGTAAGAATGACAACTATGGGCATGTGGAATTATTTGTTTGTTGCACACAAGGTTCAGGAGTGACTGAACTTAAAAAACCTGCTTATGGACTATCACGGTGAAATAGTTATTTCTTAGAGAAGTGCTTCTTTGAACAGATCATTTTAATGAGTTAAAATGGTGTGCTCAGTGCTTCAATCTCCCAAGGTCCTTGAAAATGGCCAACATGGTTACTCTTTGGAAAAACACTTATTTACACTAGGAACCTCAATTACCCTCATAACACACTATCCAAATTGATATTAAGAAGTAATGCTCTCTTTGTTCCTCTATTACAAAAGTCAGTTAGTCCCACATGTAAAGTATGACACATCAGAGACAAATACAATAAAATAATTCACTTGAAACCCATTCACTATTATATTTAAAATAATAATAAAAAATAACCTGTTCTCAAATAGAATATTATCATTGGACTATATATACATATATGATGAAGGAATCTTAGCTTGAGAGACAAAATTGATTTCACCTTAGGATTCAGATACATTTCAGAAAGTTTAGTGAGTTTGCTTAAATGTCTATCAGGGTCAGAGAGTCTGGGCAAGATGGTGAAGTAGGTAAACATTGCACTTGCCTTCTCCCATGATCACATTAAAATTACAACAAATTATAGAACAATCAACCAGAAGAACCATCTGAAGACTAGCTGAACAGAAGTCTTACAATTAAGGACATAAAGAAGACACTGCCTTGAAACTGGTAGGAGGGGCAAAGATAAGAAATGAGCTAGTCCCACACTTAAGTGTGGTGGTTGAGAGTCAGTAGAGCTATCTTGGCTGCAGAAGCACCCCGTGAGGAACAAGAGGTCCCAGTCCTACACTGGGCTTCCCAGTCCAGAGTGCCAGTGCAGGGCAAAAGAGCCCTCACAACACCTGGCTGTGAAAATCAACAGGGATTCCATCTGTCCAGGTGAGATGGAAGGCTGCTGGAAACCCAGGCATCCTTAAAGGGCACACACACACATACTCAATTACCTGTGGAAACACCCTGGGCTCTGGCAGATGGACAGTGGCTCAGGAGGCTCCAGACACATACAGGGAGAGACTTCACATGTGGCTCCTGGGCAAGCGATGGAGGGACAGCCACCATTCTCCCTTTGTTGACCCCTCCTCCTGAGCAGCCTAAAGGCAGGCACTGTCTTTCCTGTGTTGAAACCTCCCCCTACATA
The DNA here is from genome assembly GCF_001890085.2 of Hipposideros armiger. Classification (NCBI taxonomy): domain Eukaryota; kingdom Metazoa; phylum Chordata; class Mammalia; order Chiroptera; family Hipposideridae; genus Hipposideros; species Hipposideros armiger. The sequence goes on from NW_017732214.1 coordinate 330,640, forward strand.
GCCAAATCTGAACCTGCATTGGACTGGTGAAAACTGCCTGCTCCATTCTGGTGATTTCATGGGCCCCTGCCCCACTCAACTCAAACACCACTGGAGGCACTTTTGGTGGCAGGCACCCAGACCTAGTCTGTGAAACTAAGGAGGCTCATTTAGCAGCAAACAGCCAGCCTCTACTCTCATGTTCCCTGAGGCATTTTGGGGGCAGCCAGTAAGCCCCAGCCAAGCTACAGTCTTTCTTGAACAACTCTCATGGGTCCCTGGTCCTAGGTGGGCAGCAGCTGGCCACAGTGTGCTCTGAGGCTTTTGCTGTGTAGCCTTGAGCTCTGCACTGACAAACTTGAATTTGCATTAACCTGATAACACCACTCACCCCACCCTGGAGACTCCTTGAGACCCTGTCTCACACAACTCAACTACTACAGGAGGGTCTTTCAGCAGCTGAGTCTTATGGGCACCAAGCAAGCAATTTTCTAAATCTACTGGGCCTTTTGCTGAACTTCCCCAAGCCAGGTACTTGTGGCAGCCTACCTCTGTACAGAGCATGGCCTCTCCCACTCATTTCCATATCCAACATAGGCATGAACAACTGTGGATGTGTTCGTAGCTCCTATCATATAGCCCAGGGCTGATCACAGGCAGTGGACCTTGGCCTGCATGGGAGTCCCTCCCAAGAGGCTCCAGAATCAATACACTCAGAAGACCGCTTCAGACCACAACAGAGCACCACCCAGTTAACCATAATGTGTGGTCCTGGCAGGCAACAAAGCCCACTGAGGCAAATCCTGCTCCATGGGGTCAGCCTCCACATAGCAGCTCCTACACTGTGGGCATGGCCAATCTTCACCACCAGGAGCTTTAGGTCAACCCCACCCATTCACCTGTGAATAGCAATCAAGCCTTAACTACAAGTGGGCATACACAACCCACAAAAAGGATGCTCCTGGAGCACCCAATACAAGTGATCAAGGAGACTGCACCACTGGGCCCCAGAAGACACCTATTATACAAGGACGCCAGAACAAAACTGAGAGATGTAGCAGATCCACCTAATACATAGAAATAAACACAGAGGGGCAGCCAAAATGAGGAAACAAAGGAATATGTGCCAAATGAAAGAACAGGAGAAAATTCCAGGAAAAGAACTAAACAGAATGGAGGCAAGTAAACTACCAGATAGAGAGTACAAAACGCTGGTTATAAAGATGTTCAAGAAACATAGTGAGAACGTCAACAAAGGGATAGCAAGTACAAAAAAAAGAACATAGGAATCATAAAAAAGAACAGTCAGATATTAAGAATACAATAACTGAAATGAAGAATACACTATAAGGAATCAACAGCAGATTAGATGAAGCAGTGATTTGGAAGACACAGTAGCAGAAAACACCCAGTCAGAACAGCAAAAAGGAAAAAAAAAAGTAAAGATAAGGCTATTTTAAGGGAACCCTGGGACAACATCAAGCATAACAACATTTGCATCATAGGAGTATAAGAAGGGGAAGGGAGAGCAAGGAATTGAAACCTACTTGAAGAAATAATGACCAAACACTTCTGTAACCTGGCAAAGAAAATAGACATAAAAGTCCAGGAAGTACAGAGAGTCCCAAACAAAACGAATTCACAGGCCCACACCAAGACACATTATAATTAAAATGCCAAAGGTTAAAGACAAAGAGAGAATCCTAAAAGTGGCAAGAAAAAGACAACTAGTTACTTACAAGGGAGCCTGCCCCATAAGAAATCAGCTGACTTCTCAACAAAAACTTTGCCAGCCCAAAAGAAGTGGCATGAAATATTCAAAGTGATGAAAAGCAAGGACCTTCAAACAAGACTACTCTACTCAGCAAAACTATCATTTAAAATTGAAGGAGATAAAGAGCTTTCCAGACAAGAAAAAGCTAAAGGAGCTCATCACCACCAAAACAACATTATAAGAAATGTCAAAGGAATTTCTTTAAGACAAAGAGGGGGAGAAGGGAGAATAATAAAAATGGCAATAACTATGTACCTATTAATAATCACCTAAAATTGAAATGGATTGAATGCTCCAATCAAAAGACATAGGGTAGCTGAATGGATAAGAAAACAAGACCCATACATATGCTGTCTGCAAGACACTCACTTCAGATCGAAAGACACACAGACTGAAAATAAAAGGATGGAAAAAGATATTTCATGTGAATGGAAACAAACAAACAAAAAAGCTAGGGAACCAATACTTATATCAGACAGAGTAGGTTTTCAAACAAATGCTATAATAAGAGAGCAACATGGAGTTTACATTAATAATGGGATCAATCCAACAAGAATATATAACCCTTGTAAACATTTATACACCTAACATAGAAGCACCTAAATACATAAAGCAAATATTGACAAACATGAAGGGAGAGATCAACAGTAATGCAATCATAGTCTGGAACTTTGACACCAATGGACAGATCTATCAGACAGAAAATCAAAAAGGAAAGAGCAGCCTTAAATGACACACTAGGCCAGATGGATTTAATTGATATTTTTATAGCATTTCATGCTAAAGCAGAACGTATATTCTTTTCAAGTGCACATTGACCATTTTGCAAGATAGACCACATGTTTGGACACAAAACAAATCTCAGTAAATTCAGGAAGATTGAAATCATATCAAGAATCCACTTCAATCACAATGGTATGAAAGTAGAAATCAATTACAAGACAAAAGCTGAAAAACACATGGACATATGGTGGCTAAATAACATGCTACTAAACAATGAGTAGGTTAACATGAGATCAAGGAAGAAATCAAAAGATACTTTGAAATAAATGAAAATAAACCAAAATACCCAAATTCTATGGGACACAGCAAAAGCAGTCCTAAGAGGGAATTTGATAGCAATATAGGTCTACCTCAAAAAACAAGAAAAATCTCAAATAAACAATCTAACCTTACACTTAAAGGAACTAGTAAAGGAGCAAATACAACTCAAATTGATCAGAGGGAAAGAAATAATAAAGATCAGAGCAGAAATAAATGAAATAGATTCTTTAAAAACACTACAAAAGATAAATGAAACTGAGATACAGTTCTTTGGAAAGATAAACAAAATTCATAAACCTTTAACCAGACTCATCAACAAAAAAAGAGAGTGCCAAAACAAGTAAATTCATATGTGAAAGAGAAGTGACAACTGACACCACAGAAATAAAAAGGTTTATGAGACAATACTATGAGCAATTATATGCCAGAAAATTGAACAATCTGGGCGAAATAGATAAATTTCTAGGAACATACATTCTTGCAAGACTGAATTAAGAAGAAATAGAAAATCTGAACTGACTAACTACTACAAAAAAATTGAATCAGTAATCAAAAAACTCCCAACAAACAAATGTCTTGGAACAGGGACAGAATAGATAGCTACATAGGTGAATTTTACCAAACATTCGAAGAAGAATTAACACCTGTCCTTCTCAAACTATTCCAAAAAATTCAAGGGATGAGAAGGCTTCCAAACTCCTTTCACTAGCCATTGTTACCCGGATTCCAAAACCAAATAAAGACATTACCAAAAAAAAGAAAATTATAGGCCAATATCCCTGATGAACATAGAAGCAAAAACCCTTAACAAAATATTAGCAAACTGAATTTGGCAATATATCAAACAGATTATACACCACAATCACGTGAGATATATTCCTGGGATGCAAGTTTGGTTCAATATCTGCCAATTGACATGATACATCACATAAACAAAAAGAAAGATAAAGTCATATACGATCATATCATGCATGCGGAAAAAACATTTGACAAAACCAGCATTCATTTATGATAAAAACTCTCAGCAAAGTGGGAATAGAGGGAACATACCGCAACATAATAAAGTCCATATATGACAAACCCACAGCTAACATCATATTCAACAGTGAAAAGCTAACAGCAGTTTCCTTAAGCTCAGTAACAACACACGGATGTCCACTTTCAGCACTTCTATCCACCATAGTGTTGAGATACAGAGAACCCTAAAGATTCCACTAAAAAACTATTAGAACTAATAAATAAATTCAATAAAGTAGCAGAATATAAAATTAATATTCAGAAATCTTTTGCATTTTTATACACCAATAATGAAATATCAGAAAGAAATCAAAAAAACAATCTTATTTACAGTTGTATCAAAAAATAAAATACCTCAGAATAAATTTAACCAAGAAGATAAAAGATCTGTTTTCAGAAAATTGTGACACTAAAGAAAGAAATTGAAGAAGATGCAAATAAATGGAAGCATATATCATGGTCATGTATAGAAAGAATTAACATTGTTAAAATGTCTGTACTACCTGAAGAAATCTATAGATTCAATACAATCCCTATCAAAATACCAATGGCATTTTTCACAGAACTAGAACAAATAATCTTAAAATTTATATTGAATCATAAAAGACCCTGAATACCCATGGTAATGTTGAGAAAGAACAAAGTTGAAGGTATCATGCTACCTGATATCAAACTATTCTACAAGGCTATAATAATCAAAGCAGCCTGGTACTGGCATAAAAACAGACTCATGGATGAATGGAACAGAATAGAGAGCCCAGAAGTAAATCCACAACTATATGGCCATTTAATCTATGAAAAGAATGCAATAATATACATTGCGATAAAGATAGTCTACTTAATAAATGATGCTGGGAAATCTAAACAGATACATGCAAAACATGAAACTGAACCACCTTCTTACTCCATATACAAAAATAAACTCAAAATGGAATAAGTTCTTAAATGTAAAACCCTAAATCATGAAACTCCTAGAAAAAAACCATCTGCAGTAAATTCTCTGACATTGCCTTTAGTAATGTTATATTTTTTCTGATAATTTCTTTGGGCAAGGGAAACAAAAGAAAAAAATAAACAAACGGACTACATCAAGCTAAAAAGTTTTTGCACAGCAAAGGAAACCATCAACAAAACAAAAAGTCTACTGAATGGGAGAAGATATTTGCCAATTATATATCCAATAAGAGATCATATCCAAAATTTATAAAGAACTCATACAATACAACACCAAAAAACCCCAAACAATCCAATTTATAAATACGCAAAGGACCTGAAGAGACATTTTTCCAAAGAGGACATACAGATGGCCAATAGATATATGAAAAGATTCTCAATGTCAATAATCATCAGAGAAATGCATAAAACCACAATGAGATATCATCTCACACCTGTCAGGATGGCCATGATCAATAAGTCAACATGTGTTGGTGAGAAAGTGGAGAAAAGGGAACCCTCATGCACTGTTGGTGGGATTGCAGATTGGTGCAGTCACTATAGAAAACAGTATGGAGGTTCCTCAAAAATTAAAATAGAGCTGCCTTATGACCCAGCAGTTCCACTTCTGGGTATTTATCCAAAGAAATCCAAAACACAGAATTGAAAAGACACATTCACCCCTTATGTTCACTGTAACACTACTTACAATAGCCAAGACATGGAAGTAACCCAAGTGCCCATCTATAGATTATTGGATAAAGAAGAGGAGGTACATATATACAATGAAATATTACTGTCATAAAAAAATGAAATTTTAGCATTTGCAACAACATGGATGGACGTAGAAGGTATTATATATGCTAAGTGAAATAAGTCAGACAGAGAAAGACAAATACTATTGGATTGTCAGAAAACTCATGACTTATTTCTTCTATGGTTTTCATTGCAAAAATGCGTCATGACTTTTCTGACAACCCGATATATGATCTCACTTATAGGTGGAATCTAGAAACCAAAATAAATGAACAAATAAAACAGAAACAGACTCATAGAAACAGAGAACAAACTGATAGTTGCTGGATGGGAGGGGTTTTGGGAGAAATGGGTGAGTAATGTGTAGGGATTAAGAAGTACAAATTGGCAGTTACAAAATAGTCACGGGGATGTAAAGTACAGTATAGAGAATATAGTCAATAATGTAATAACTATGTATGGTGTCAGATGTGTACTAGACTAATTGAGGGGATCGCTTTGTAAATTATATAAATGTCTAACCACTTCGCTGTACACCTGAAGCTAATATAAAATAACACTGAATATCAACTGTAATTGAAAAAAAATGTCTACCAGGATCTGTTCACATAAAGAACTAATAATGAACCTCCTAGAAAAAAACAAATACCTTGGAAAAAGAGAGTCAAGGCACACAAACTTGCTTTAAGGTTCAAGAAAAGTTGGAAATTTGGGGTATAGATTAGATGTTATGTACTTCTTTTCTATCCATAAAGACTTATTTCAGAGACGTGAGTATAGGGGTATAAATGAAATGAGCTTGTTCCTTAAAATCTCTGTAAAGCAGACCAGCAAAGAACAGAGCAACCATAGCCAAGCAGCCTACGTAGCACAGTATAGTACTTTCTGTCATTTAGGTAATTACTGATCTCTGTGGTATCATTAGACAAAGCAGCAAACCAATCTGACCTCTGTGCAGAATGGAGGGAAAGAAAAGAACTATACATCAGGTTTGGAACATCAGAATATTAGGAGATGAAAGACATGTCCTCACAGCAGCTGGAGTCAGAGACAAGAGAAATGGCGGACTCCCTCTAGGGTATCCAAAAAAATTATGCAAGAGGAAATTGTGCCCTCTGCATATCAGCTGAATGGACTCTTTTTGGCTATTCCCATAGGGGACAGCTTCAAATTTTTGTAGAAATCCGAGGGAAACTGAAGCTCCTGAAATTTTATAGGTAGTGGCAAAAACCGAGAAATACTGTTCTATTACTCTTTTTAGGCCATTATTTTTACTCCTGGAATGGTTTATTTGGGAGAAATATAGATTATAAATACATATTATTTTAGGAAGCTCTTTTCCTTCAGATTATTTTTTATAAAGATCTCATCTTGAAAAAACACAAGTAAAAGTCAGCCTGAATAAGTTTTTGATAGAATGCATTATTTTGAGTAAATGATTGACAATTTTGTATTATCAGTAAGAGCTGGCTAGAAATAGAAGTCTATTTTCAAGATTCATTAAACTTTGTCTCTCTAATCAATATATGATAGTTGAGTCATTAATGACTAAGTCTTGCCTATATAAGAGGATCTTTTTTTTTTTTAAGATTTTATTGAGGAATTGGGGAAAGGAAACAGCCAACTTGTTGTCCTTCCATCTTAGTTGTGGAGGGCGCAGCTAGCTCAGCTCCAAGTCCAGTAGCCATCTGGCCTCCTGATGGCAGCTCAGGGCAGCTCAGCTCAAGGTGCCATGTTCAATCTTAGTTGCGGGTGGGCATAGCCCACCATCCTATGCGGGAGTCAAACTGGCAACCTTGATGTTAGGAACACGTGCTCTCACCAGCTGAGTCATCCTGCCACCTGTTGGCAGCTCAGCAGCAGCTCAGCTCAGGTGCAGCTCACTGGCCCATGTGGGAATCGGACCGGTGACCCTGTTGCTCAGAGCTTGCGCTCTTAACCAACTGAGCCACTTGGTCAGACCGAGAGGATCTTAAACAAATGAACAAACATATGAGAAATGCCTGCATCCTGTGTCTTGAGTGACAGAATCACAAGGGAGGTACAGTAAAAGGACTTTCCCAGTAATAGCAAAGGTCACCTCATGCTTGTTCATATGATGTTGTAAGCCCAGGTGTGAACCCTTTGGTTTTTCCGTTTGTATAAGCCACTGAAGACAGGGGCACAAAGGTGTAGGGTTAAGGTCAAGGTTACATATCAGCTGACATCATTACTTTTACAATTCACTTCAATTCCATAGTAAAGCACCTTGGGTAGAGAAATGGGAAATTAGGAACCAAAGAGGAAGTGGAGGGGAAAAGATAAATGTCTTATGCCATTTGTTTCCTTGCATTCTCTAGGGACCCATGTTGCTTTTGTTTGTTTGTTTCTTCTCTTTGTTATTTTAGTGCACCTAATGCTGAATACTCATGTGATGCAGCCGATTTTGGTGCCTTAGTGAGGATCAACACTTGCTCCAAATTTCTTTAACTCTAAAGTAATCATCTAAAATATACGAGTATATACAGCTCTCTTTCTCTCTCACTCTGTCGCTCTCTCTCTCTCTCTCTCACACACACACCATATACATATACTTTCATATCAAATTTGCCCCAAGTGCAAAAGTAGACATACACATAGTCATTTTTATTCTAAACTTTGATATTTTGTATTTTCTTATGCTCTTCTATTCTTTGGGCAAAAACAAATTAATAGATAACTTAGTCACTGGACATGGAACCAAATCAGTAATCCCCTTTCAACCGTTTTCTATTATTCGATGAATGCCATGAATTACACTCATGTTTAGGAAAACAAAAAGTTGTTATTCATGGAACTAATCCAAAATTGTTCTCTCTGGTGATGTTTTTCTTGCGTGGCAATGTGTCTGGTATTTGTAATGTGGTGTTCCCAATAGAAAGAATGGGGGGAAATAAAATAAAAATCCTAGAACTTTAGTTTTCAGTCTTTCTGAAAAAATGTTCTTTCCTCCTCATAGAGATAGGATGCCAAGTATCTAAATTATGTATTTAAATATTAAATAGAAAAACAAATGTCCAAACATGATTGAATATCATGCTAATTGTACCAAGATTAGAACTTAATGTTCAGCAAAGGCCATTCCCCTCTTTTCTATTTCACAGTGAAGAAACAACATTTATACACTATCCACCAGTCATCTTCAAATGAATACCGTATCAATTCAGTAAAACAGTCCCAATTATAGCAAAAATGCTTCACCAGTATTATATTGAATTTATTCACGTATGAGCTATTTCATTGTTTAAATAAATAACCCCATGGTTTGAACTGAGCCTTAAATGACAACCTGTGTTTTTAGTATGTTCAACTGTTGTATTACAACTACATTTCAGCTAATGTTCAATTACTTTCTAAGTTTGATATTAAAAAACTTGTTTTGCCCTTAGCACCAAAAGCTGTTTTTCTGCCAGAGTCCTCTCCTCCCCCCAAAAAGGATAAAAACAAACAAACAAAAACCTTCCAACTTTTTACAATAAAGAAGAAAGCATTTACAAATAGGTAAATTTAAAATAAAATCTTAAAGTGATTTCAATGTATTAGTTCAGCAGAAAGAGTAAGTCACGTTTTTTAATGTGTGCTCTGGGCTGTTTTCAGGCTTCTTTGAAATGAGTAGAGGGAGAGATAATTGAGGCTGGGGAATATAATATGCTAGGAAGTGCTCATGTAAAGAACACACTGCCTTTGAGATTCTAGAAGTCTTTTATAGAGTGAAAAATATCATGGGAAATGGGGGGAGGGAGGATTCAGTCAATTTTGTTCCCATTGTGCAATAATCATGATTAAATATGGTTTTATTATCTCTTAATAAAGCTTTAACTTCTACAGCACATAGGTTAAAAGTTAATCTGGAGTAAATTCTTCACCTTGCAAAAAGATGAATTCATTTTTTTTTGTGAAAAATTATTCACCTACAACAATGCAAACTTTTTTTCCTACCCTCAATAGAAAACATACTCATCATCAAACAGGTTTATTTCTTTTCAATTTTTATTAAATTCACACAAGTACATTAGCTGAAAATTGATTTTCATTTCCCTTTCGTTAAACTGATCATCTCCCATACGTTCTATATGAGGACCGAAATGTGTGACTTCCTCTATGTGTGAGTACCATCTCTGAAAGAACTCAAGTAAATTTTGCACAATAAAACAACAAAAAATTGTTCTTCATATTACTTTCATGTCACTCTTTGTGTAACAACAATTGACACTGGTAGTAAAAAGAGAAAAATCAAATAAATATGGGCAATTCTGAACTACCGACTTTTTGAGGGTTAGAAACTGTTTTAACTCATCATTTTAATTCATACTTTATTTTTAGATTTACACAGATGCATATATATATATATATATTTTTTTTTTAATAGGAACATACATGAATATATAAACAAAAAAGCAATAGAAAATTCAAAACCTCTTCAGCCGGTAGCAATCTACTACTATTCTAACAGAGTGTTATACAGGAGTAAATCCAGAGAAAGCGGTCTAGCTAATGAACTATGTACGTGTGCCCAGCATACCAACATATTTCCTATTTTTGCAGAAATAACAAGATAGGTAGGAAGCAGAGCTCTGTCTCCCATTACAGAAGACAGAGAGGGGATGTTTTCTTATGGAAGGCAAAGTGAGAGGATGTGTTGTCAGCTAATCAGACACTCCCTCCCAGAATTTCAAACCTTTAGAGAATGAGGGAAAAAAAGTGCAGGGTCCAGCTGAGATAATTTCTGGCAGATATGGTGGAGTAGCATATCAGCTAATGTCAGAGATGGCAGAAAGTCCCAAACTACAGTGTGCTAAGTTGACAAGTGTTAGAGTCTTGACCTACCTGTGCAGGCCTGGTTTTCCACACTTCCTTTCTATTTCATGATGTGTCCATCCAGGAAACCTTTTTTCTGTTTAGTTAGCCAAAGTGGTTTCTGTCATTTACACCCAAAAATTTCACTCACACAGCACCTTACCATACGCATTGGAATTAACCCATGATGGTTTAGGCATGGCATGGACAAATCCAGGGCTTAAGCAAATATGTTATCCTATTAAAATCAGAACTCACAAAAGTAGAAATATAATTTACATTAACCATGGAAATACATTTGATATTTAGTTTGAAATGTAAAATTGCTGATATTTGATTATTTTGGCCATTCAGTAGTGATTTCATATGGTTCAACTTATTAATAAGAATAACTTATTGAGTCGACTATACACTTTTATGATACTCTTTCTTCTAGGAATCAAAACAAAACAAAACAAAAAACAGATTCTTTTTTCACATTAATATTCTTATCTACCAGAAATTACTGAATTTTTCTGATTGCCTATAAAATATCAAAATATCTGGGTTCCAGGTAGAGTCTTTCATGATTGGAAAGGAAATAAATTTTGACTATAATGTATTTACAGAGAATTACGAGATGGTTTATTTTGAAAAAAATATGCATGCCTATATAACTCACGTATCAAACACACCTTCCCATGAAATCACTAATTTCAGAATGTGGTATTAACTAGCACATCCCCATTAAAGAGATCCCTGGGGATGTTTGTTATAACAAATAGAACAACTCAAAAAAACATGGAAAGTATTTAATTATTATTAATATTCAAAATAAAAATAGCTAATATCTATTGGGTGCCTACTATGCCCTAGGCACTATATTATTCATTTTATATGTATTATCTCATTTAATCCTCAAAGCAAGCCTATCAGAAATATATTATCATTATACTCATTTAACAAATGAAGAATTAAATCTTAGAAAGTTCAGGTAATCTCTTAAAGATCACAGAGTAAAAAATGGCATGGCTAGGATAATAAACAAGGTCTGTCTGACTTTAAAACTCATGATTATATACACTATTATATTAATTTAGCAGATTACCTGAACATTACTACTTATAACCAAATAAAAGGCAAACATGAAGCAAGTTAAGGGTTAAACAGATTGAAATACTTTGATTTTCTTTTTATCCTTTTATATAGTCACGGGATATGGAGTACAGCATAAGTAATAGAGTCAATGTAATTCTAACAGCTATATATGCTGTTAGAGAGGCAATAGATTGGGGGCGTGGGGTTATCACTTTGTGAGGGGTGAATGTCTAACTATTATATTGTTTTGTACACCTGAAACTAATAATAAAAAATTTAACTTAAAAAAAATTATAGTGTGTCCTCAATCCATCTTATTCACTGGATCTGGCTGGCACCATGCAACTTCTGGCTCTTCCCCAAAGTCAAATGACCATGCAAGGTAAACATTTTGAATCAATTCGGGACATCAAGGCAGCCAGGACAGTGCAACTAAAGACATTTATGAAAGAGGACTTCCAGAACTGCTTCAGGGAGTGGCAAGAATGATGGGAGAAGTGTGTTCAAAGCAAGGGGGAGTATTTTGAGGGGGGTTCATAGCAATGTGTCTTTTACTGTAATACATTTATTTTAATTTAAACATTCAAAAGAAAAAAGAAAAAAAGGGACCACTGCAATGGGGTTTTGTAGCAGGTGAGAGGAGAGATTGAGCTCACCTCCAAATACAGCATGAACAAGTGAGAATTTGCAGTCAAATTGCTAGTTAAGGTGGAGGGCTGTGGATCGACAATCACTAAGAGGAAACATCAGGGGTGGGGATTCTTGCTAAACCGACTCAACAGTTTTCTTGCTGAAGGCAGGAGAGGGTGATCAAATATAGAGAATAGAGGATTCTGACTAAACCTATTTAGTAAAGTTCTTGGACAATGCAAAGACTAACATGGAAGTCCAAAGGTCAGAGCTTAGCCCAGAAAATGGCTCAGAGGAGACTGACTAAAGTTTGGTCAAGCAGTCTTTGTCAGTCCTTCCTCTAGTTCAGGGAAAGAAGAAACATCCTTCCTTTGAATAACTAAGCCTACTTTCTCTTTCAGTTCCCTTTCATTCATTAAGAACCAGCGGAACCATGTGTTGAAACTTGCTGGTAGAGAATATTTGCTGAATGCTATAAGCAATTAGTCATCAACAAGAGGAACTTCTATGAAAAAAAAAAACAGAAAAACAAAGATCAATAGTTGGAAACCTGTTTTCTTGACTTCAGAGAGTAGCCGGTCGAGAAGATTTCCAGATATTGAGCTCTAAGTGTCCTTAGATGGTGGTGTGGGGACGGTCTCCTGGAAGTCATCCACAGCAATCCACCCGTGTCGCGTTGCCTGCATCTGCTGAGTACAGGCAAACCTGCCTTTGTATTTATCCTATTACTGACGCATATGCTTTACATCTGAGAGTGGGGGAGAGGGAGAGAAGCAGAGAAAGAGACAGTGGCAGTGATATTTTATGTAAATTTCTATTTCCCCTTCCAAATAAAGACAATACATCAATTGCTTTGTAGCTCCAAAGCCTCTGGTTACTGCCCTCCGGTCCACACAGCCTGACAGTCCAACAAAATACTGAAAACATTCCATTTAGGCCTTTGTTTATTAAATCACTTTGAAACAAATAAAGCAGTTCAACACCAGACTACATTTGTTAACTTCTAATCTATGCTACTGCTGGATTCCAGGGAGTTTGACAATGTGTACCAAAAGAAGATAAGGACAACAGAAAATAGGACAATATAAGTTGCTTACTGTGTAAATGGTCTTTATGTCAACTGCTAGGAGACTCAGCATTCTCAATTTCCATCCATATGTCCAACTTTGAAATCCAAATTTGTAGCAACAAAACAGAAAGCATTTGCCTGAAAATGTTTATAATTGGATGGTACATTAATTGCTTTCAAAAGGATTTTAGTAAAAACATTTTCATATATATAGACACATATAATTTAACACCTTTATCATGTATAGAACGTCCTTGTTAATTAAGGACTGTGATGAGAATGCAGTTGCCGCCATAATAATTACAGACTTTGGAAATTTCAAGTCTGTGCTAGCTCTTTGCTGGGGCAGGAAAAGTATGCTGGAGGAGTATAAAGGAAAAATGCTAAGATGTACCATGAAATTTGTTCCTATTATTCACCTGAGTACACAATATAATATAGGCTCTGAAAATATATTTTAAGAGAGGTTTCTAGGATACAGATGACAATCTACTCTGATGCAAATTAGCAGTCTCATTCATTAGCGGTTGAAAACATATCCAAAAATAAAAACATTCTCTTGTAGGATGATTGTTTTGGTATTATCTTAATTTCCTTCTCTGTGTATGAGAAGAATTGAGGAAAGGTGAATAATAATGAAAGCATACTGTGCACAATGATTGAAGTGGCTGCTTAGAACCTTATTCTACTTGTTTCGCCAAAAGTAATCAATTTCACTTGATTTTTTCCCCCACTCCTGTTTGCAAGATAAAGCTTTTACACTTCAGGTCATGATTACCAAGTTACCAAGTTTCACCTCTTCAGTATGTGTGCCTGAACATGTGTCTGTGTGTGTTTATGTGTATGTATTTGTGTGGATATGGGGTGGGGAAGAGAGAGAGAGAGAGAGAGAGAGAGAGAGAGAGAGAGAGAGAGAGAGAGAGAGAGCGAGCAAAAGAGAGAGAAGAGAGAGAGATAGGAGAGAGAGAAGGAAACAAGCAAGAAAACAGAGAAAAAAAGGTTACCTGCTTTACTTCTAAATTTCAGCCAATATTCATTCTGAAAGAATTTCTCAATTGAGGAGACAATAGCTATGTAAGGAAAGGAATTCATTCCACCATTTAACAAATATTCATTGAATATCTACAATGTGTTTTGTACTTGGAAAGATACATATGTGAAATAAAATAGTCTAAAACAAATCTCTGCCCTTAATAAATGTATATTCTTGTGGTATAGGCAATAAATAAATAATAAATTGTAAAAATATAGTGTGTTATAAATATACTATGTCTTGCTGAGGAAAAATTCAGAAGGTGACTAGAGTCTGCAGTATTGGGAGGCATTAGAATATGCCTGATTGAGAAGGTAACATTGAGCAAATACGTAGAGGTGAATGGATGAGCTTTGCAAATATGGTGGGAAAGAGAATTCTAGTTAGAAGGAATAACTACAACAAATTCCCTGAAGTGGGGGTAAGCATGGTACACCCAAAAACAGCAAGAAGGTCAGTATAGCTTATACAGTAAAACAGGAGAAGGCTTATAGGAGTTGGGATCAGAGGCACCCTAATGAGAGGAAGCAGATTTTGTTATCTGGTACAAGGGATTTAGATTTCATTTTGAATGGAGGAGAACCACTGGCAGATTCTGAGCAGAGGAGTTATAGGGCCCCTCACTAATATATTGAAAGTAGTACTCTGTTTCAGTATTGGAAACAATGATGGAACGGTGGGCTATCTGGCAGGCTGTTGCTGTAAATCAGATGAAAGATGATGGTGTTTTGGACCATGGTGATAACAAAGGTTGTGATGGGAAGTGAGCAAGTTCTGAAATGTTTTGAAAGTAGAAAAAATAGATTTTCCTAATGGAGTTGATACAGAATGTGAATAAAAGGGAGACATTTGAAAGGACTCTAAAGTTATGAAAAGGTAGGCTTTCCATCAACTGAAATCAGAAAGCTTATGGGAGGGAAGCAAGTGTGAGAGAGAAGTTCAGAAGTTTATTTTTGGAAACAGCAAATTTGCTATGTCCATTAGATGCACAAGTGGAGATGCCCAGTGGGCAATTGGATATATGAGTGCAGAGATTTAAATTGGGGAGTTGTTGGCACAGAGATGAATGTATATGTAAAATCTATGAGTCTGAATGAGATCAGAGAGGATGAGAATATAGATAAAAGACGATGAATTACTGAGTTCTGGAGCAAAATTAAGAGGTAAAGAAAACAGGACGAACTATTGTCCAGTTAGGAAACAAGAAATCACTAGAGTATTTTTTAATAGAGATATAATATGGGAATAATCTTACTTATTTTTTGAAACAATGAAAAAACAAGAGGAGGAAGGCACCATTTCCCAAGGACTAGGTACTACAGATGATTTTAAAGCCTCCACAATAGCAAGGGTCTGACTGAGCTGCAGTGCCCACCGCAGCTGCTTCAGAAGCACCCCGCCCCCTGCCCTTTGCTGAATATTACCCTTAAGGAGCCACACACACAACTGTCACTGCCAGAATTGCAGAACTGTTGGAAAGCCCGGCCATAACCTTCAGTCATCCCAAGTCACCCGTTGCTTCCACTAACTCAGCTACATTTGGAACTCTGGTACACCTGCTGGAAGGAATCACCTGTGCTTTGCAGGAGCCCACAGTTACTCACCTACTGCTGCTGAAAGAGAATGGTTTCTACCTGCTGACAGCTTTCTCACCAGGTGCTGGGTGTCCATTAGCAGAAGACAACCATGGAGTCAAAAGGTGAGCAATGTTGAGCAAAAAAGGATCTTATTGTCAAGGAGCTTATAGTAGAGTAGTAAATACTCTATCAAATATTTGTACAAAAACATAATTTCAAAATCTCACGAGTCCTTTGGAGGAAAAGAATAGGAAGTTATAGAAGCATACAGCAGATCTAGTACAGGGGGTCAGGGACAATTTTCCTCAGTGATATTTAAATGGAGACATAAGCTGTACTCTGCATGAATTAATTAAGAAAAAATGGAAGAAGGGAGGACCATATATCTGGACAGACAGCTTGAAGAATTGGGGTCTTCAAACACAGCACAGGGAAACCTTTAAAGGAGTGAGAGATGTACACACTGATATAAAGGAATACCTCTGGTTTTAATATAGAGAAAATATTAAAAGCAGGCAAGAAAGAAGAGATTATCAATGTCTGAAATGTTACCGTTAGTACTATAATTTATCCATATTAGGCTAAGTGGGCTTCAGGGTGTTTGCCCTGGAAGTTGAGCCACTTACAATATTGGATGTATGGAAAAACCAGCTCTTCATTCTACCTCACAGCTTAGGTAGGTAGGGACCTCTGTTCCTAAAACAGCAGTCCTACTCCATGCAGCTCTTCTCTGCCCACAACCCATTCAATATCTCAGAGTAGAGAAAGCTGCACAAACACCCATGATATGTGAATCCTGAAGTAGTGGTAACAAAAAAAGGGCTCCAAAGGCCCTGGAGCTCAGGAAGCTTGCAATTTCCATGTGGCTAAGGAAGGCATGAACTTTGAAGAAAGGGTAACTTGATTAAGAATATCAGATTGATCCCTGGTTAACCATGTGACTTTTTGTAAACTGTTTGATCCTCAAAACTTGGATTTTTTAACTTGAAATACTCTTTATCTTGAAATGTATGTAATAACATCTAATGCAAATGGGTTATCACAAGGATTAACAGGGGATAGTGGGTATTCAGCACCTAGTATAGGTAGAGTAAAGCTCAGGAAGGCAACCCATACATGTTCACGCTCTTCTCTAAAACAATCTGAAAGTCTAGTGATAGACTCTTCAGGTCTATTAATATTACTTCTATATAACAATATCATTACAATTCATTGTACATCTTTTGCCCATAATTGTATTTCATTTTCATGCTTTTTTCATTGTTCAAATTATATCATAAACAGAGCAAGTGGAAACTAGATCTTTTCATTCTTTTAATTAAAGCTAAAACATCTAGGATATGGGATTTATGCTGGACAAGTGCTCAACAAATACTGGTTAATTCATGCATTCATAAAAATTGAAAGCACTTAATCTAGAAAAATGGCTTTATTACTGTTAAATTTAGAAGTCTTGAAATGATAAGATTTTTCTTCTCCAAATAGCCAGCAATATTTTTGTTATCTCCTTCATCAGAGAGAGAAAAATAATAATAATTTACTCTTATAAAAGTCACTGTATGGGAGGTGTTTTATATATATTGTCTCATCATTTCTTCTGTTTTCTGAAGTATGTATTACTGTAGCCATTTCACAGTGAAGTAGACTGAGGAGGTTCAGAGAAGTTCAAGTCTATAGCTTAATGACATTCAGCCAGTAACTGAAAGAGCCAGAATTCCAACAAAGACTGTCTGATTCATGTCCTCTAATTTCTACCCAGTGTTTTCTGAGGCAGCTACTAAGAGGAAGGGGTTCTGAGTTCCCTTAGCTCTCTTTTTTTCTCTCTGAGGCTGATTCTATCCTCCTGGGAGATGAGAATGTAACAAGAGTTGAGAGCTACTCCATAAGCCAATGGCTTTCTTAATGTTATGAAATCCTCAATAGAACTTAATAGAAAACAGGAACACAATACAATAAATAGTATATGTAAAATTTAAAAGTAAGCAAACTTATTCACCATTATTTTTTCCCACTTCTTTCTCCTTTCATCTATTCATCTCAGGAAAAATTGCTCCTATGAGGAGCTAGTAGAAAGTATTTAAGTGTGATGTCTGAATATCTGCTAGCCAAGCAGTAGGAATACCATATATGATGCTTTTATGACAGGCATGTTGCCCCCTGGGTGTTGTTGAAAGCCACAAATGACTTAGTTATTGTGGAATACACTAATAACAGTCTCCTTTTTAGCCCATATAGGCCCATTTGGGAAAATGTGACATTTATCCAGATGTTTAGCCAAACCCACTCTAATTAAGCTGTATATGGTTACAAAGAAAATGCAGTAAAGTGGTTTAAACCAAAAATTGTTTGGAATCTAGTTCAGAAGAGGGCTTGCCTTAGTAATTCTGATGACAATCTGAGACTTGATTAAAATATTATTTCCTGAAACTTAATAAATTTTAATGAAGATGGTAATATTTCAAAACCTTGTCTATATACATCACTACATCTATGTGAGGAGTGTTTTTTAAATTGTGAAATGAAAACTACTTAAAAATGTTGATTCTGGGGCCGGCCAAGTGGTGCGATGGTTAAGAATTGGTTTGGGACGCCAGAGGGCCCCGGTTCGGATCCCACATATGAGGGCCAGTGACACTGCCCTCTACAGCTAAGATGCTGAACAACAGCTCAACCTGGAGCTGGGCTGCCCGTGAGTCACCGGCGACGGCGTAGGCTGCAGTCCCTATGGCAGTAGGTTGCCATGAGCTACCGTGTGTAGCCAGCAGCCAGCGTGAGCGGCCCTCAAGCCGCCGTGAGCGGCCATCCAGAAGCCGGCAACTGATCTGTCTCGCCCAGGAAGAGCGCAATGATGGTGCAAACTTGGGCCAGTGAAGCAACATCCTCCACAACTATACTGAAGAACAAAATGACAGCAACTTGTCTGTTCCCCTTCCCCCAATTCCCCAGCGCTGTTCCCATCCTGCCAATTCCCCAATAAAAATCTTTAAAAAAAAAAGTTGATTCTGTAAATTAATATTAAATTCAGAAAAAGAGATTACAGGAGGTATAAAATGAGACTGAGGTGTTAATTTAAAAGTATGTTCATGAATTCTGCATTCAGGATCCAAAACTTGAAAGATCCTAATGATGATGGTCCACGGTTCTCCATGCTCAGTGAGGTTTCCTTGTTCAGAGACCAGTGGTCAGAAAAAGCACTCATGCTTCTGTGGAAAGCCTTCTGTCTCACCTGTGGTGACAAACTTAATGAGTTTGTATGTCATGAAAACCTTAAACATAGTATTTCTATACTTAGCTCAATTATTTATAAGCATAAGCACACACATACAGATAACACACACACAAGAATGATTACATATGAAATTAAGTTGTTTTTTATCAGGAAAACTTTTCCTTGCCAACTTTACTCCAATATAAAAACAATCATGTTAGAAAAAGTTACTATAATAATCAAGTAAATCTCTATGTTGTAACACATGCAAAGTTGAAAAGCTTAAAAATCATTACAATCTTGTTTTGCAATGGTATATCTGTGCTTTTATGAATAAATGTTTTATAAGAAGGAAAAATGTCTATTTTTTTTTTAGATTTTATTGGGGAATTGGGGGAGGGAACAGCATTGGGGAATTGGGGAAGGGGAACCGACAAGCTGCTGTCCTTTTGTTCTTCAGTCTAGTTGTGGAGGACGATGTCACTTCACTGGCCCATATTGGTATTATCATTGCGCTCTTCCCGGGTGAGGCAGTTGCTCACCAGCCATTGGACAGCCAGTCACGGCAGCTCTTGGCAGCTCACAACTGCTGCCGGCCACTCACGTTAGCTTATGGCAGCCCATTGCAGCTTCACTGCAGCCTATGCCATCACCGGGCACTCACAGCAGCCCAGCTCCAGGTGGAGCTGTTGTTCACCATCTTAGCTGTAGAGGGCGCAGTGTTATTGGCCCCCACGTGGGACCTGAACCAGTGGCCCAGCTGTTCAGAGCTGGCATCCCAAGCCAACTCTTAACCAATGCACCACTTGGCTGGCCTAAAAAAGTCCATCTTTTAAATTCATGTAGTACAATAGTTCTTTTTAGTGGAAAAATACACTATCCCTGCAAATCAATTTCTACTCCTTGTATGGAAGATGATCTGTTTGTAGATGACTCCTTGACACTATCCATTTTGATGCACAGTGGGCAAACATAGTTACAAGGAACTATTCTCTCCCCTGGCATTCTTTTGGTGGTCCAGCAGATAGACTGTGACATCATGGGTAGAGCTGTGCATAGAATGTAAAAGTTATCTCCAGCATTGAACTGAGGTCAGGGAATATTCTGAGTGCTCTGAAACATTCTTAAAGCTTTATACACACCAGGCTATACAATCCATGTACAAATGTGCATATACTTCTAGTCTTAGAATTAACTAGACTTCCACTTTGATGTAGAGTTAAGAGAAAATCTCTTAATGCTGCTGACCTTTTTTATGCACATAGAAAATATCTGTATTGTTTGGATTTGCTTATTTTAAAATAGAATATATATATATATATATATTCTATATCACCATGAAACCAGCATATTCTAAATTTCCCAATTAAATTTTTGAATGATGGGGAGACACAAAATTAGAAAGGGCACAATGCATGGGATGATTTAAGCCCCATGTTCTTCTAACTACTCCTTTAAACTCTTTTTTTCTATAGAAGTATAGGACAGAATGAATTGCTAGTGGCAGAGGCAAATGGAAAAAAGCAACAGAAAATACAATGTGTACTGGATTTTGAGGGAAAAATTGTAAGATAAAATTATTGGCTCTTATAATAGAAAGTCTTTGGTCAAGGTACAGACACTGTCATCATCAGGGTGTATTTTTCTCCATCTCTCTGCTCCATTTCTTCAAATACACCTTTTCCTCACTGAGAGTAACTCCAACCATATTTATCTAGGTTCAAGTGAAGAGTAAAAGAAAACACCATTCTCTCCAGCCTAGATCCTGAATTAATTCTCATTAGCTCTGATTGAGTCATGTGGTTATCCATGAACGATTTACTATGACAGGAAAGATTAAGAGTGTGGCAGGTAGTGCTTCCCCAAAATGAACTAAGGATATAGTTCCAAAAGAAGGTATCAATGGCAGGCACGCAAACATACAACAAATGTTCTTTATATCAAAAACAACTTTGATGCGTTCAGAAACTAAAGGATGCCATCGCTGGTTCATCAAATTGTGAGATCAAAGGAAAGAAGGTTCCAGTGAGTTTGAAAAGCAGATGTTAGATCAGAACAGCTAGAAAACGTAGAAGTTTATGTAAACTATAAGAACATTAAGACTGAGTAACAAAAATTTGATGAACATTCAGTTTGGGTTGTGGTTCTGTAATCTATAAGAAATAAAATTAATGATTCAAGGGACAAAAGTGTTATCTGCTCCTAGCACAGTATCTGGTACCTCAGATGTCCTGAGTGAAGGATACATTTAAAAAAATTAATATAATAATAATTTGCGCTATGAATTGGAGTGGTGGAATAATATAGTTAGGATTCTGATGGAATAAATCAGTAATGAAATTCAAAGCACCCATAAAATTCTGATTTGTCAAAAAAATTTTAGGTTCATGCTTAATTCATACTGTATTAAAGTGTTTGAAGTTGGTTCGAAACTGTTAGGAGAGTTCAAAGTAAATCCCTCCCCCCCCACCCTGCGCGCGCGTGTGCGCGCGCGCGCGCACACACACACACACACACACACACACTTTATTTTGTTTGTTTAGCTACTGACTCCAACTGATTCATCTGTTTATAAATAACTTAAACCAATTAAGAGATAATTCAAAATTTTTTCATATTGAAATTGACTAATAATAAGTATTTAGGTCTTTGAAACTACATTTTCCTTGAATATTCCTTCTTGGAATTAAATTTGAGATCTTTTAGATCAGAGCATAAAAATTATTGGAAATTTGACAACTGGAGCCTACCGGTATGGAAATTTGGAGTAATCTGTGAGAACTCAAGTGTCTGCTCAATGACACCTTTTCTGCAAACACTGAATATCAACCCTTACTCTGGAGCGCAGGACACACTGAGTACTTTTCTTCTCATGTTAGAAAGACTGGAGAGAAAAATTAGTCGTGTACCTACCAGTGGGTGTCTGTTTTCCATCTTGTACTTTGAGGTTTGTATTCTGCCCAGTTTTCTCCCCAATGAAGGGTAAATGATACTTGTTCTCTACTCATGCTGTGCCATCTTCCTAGATCTCATAACCTGACCACCAATCAAACCCACTGCTGGAATGCACACTCTCATGAAATAACACAGTTCAGCATTCCAGAAGCTTCTGAACCTCATTCTTTCTGGCATTTCCACTTTTGTGTCTAGCCACAGAGGACAAAGATCATTACTCTGAAGAAGCAGAGGCTGATAACTGAGTGAAGAATATTTTTAAATGCAATTAGGTGAGTTATTTCATGTAGATAATGTGGTCCTCAAAGTGGGATGACCAGAGATAGTATAGCCATGTTTCAGGAAAGACTTTATAGATACATTGTGTTCAGTCTCTCTGAACCTCAGTTTCCTTGTCCATAAAATGAAGTCAATAATGTTCTTACCTCCTAAGGTGGTTGTGAGGACAATGCGACAATGTACTCAGTCAATGTGCTTAGCCCAATATCTTGCACACACTATTTTCAACAAATATTATCTCTAATCAGAAAAAGATCTAAGAAGCCACCCTTGATATATTTGACTGGTTACGTGTGTGGTGAAGGAGGGTGTTGGGAGAGTCCTAAAAGATGTGGGATTTTAAATAATTTTTGAATCATTGCAGGGAGGAAATTATTTTGCAGCTTATATTTTATGGTAGCATATTAGAAAAGAGATGGCAGAAGGTAGGAAAACCAAGTGTGACCCTGAGGAATGCTCACGGATTTGATGGCTTAGGAAAATAATGTGCCATTTAGCACATTATTAAATATATATCCAAAGTAGAAGCCTATAATATAGGCAAAGCAATCCACTGAAGGCCACTAAAGAAAATTGGAGATTCAAAATAAACAATTAGGTAACAGGAGAAATGTTTATTTAATGAACACTGCCACTGGTATTTGTGAAAGCTTCCCAAAACTTAGAGGTTAAAAGGCTAAAGAAAAAATAAAATAATCTATTTAGGAAAAACTTGAGGAAGAATATATTAATATATTCATATAAATATCTCTAAATGGAGTTTTAAGAACTAGGTTTACATTGGAGCTGATATGGAAAATTCAACTCTAGATTTTAACTAATTTTTTCTTACAATTTAAAATATAAAATATTTAAAAAACCAATTTTATAGCTCTACATTCAAGTTCATTCTTTTGTGGCTTTTGTAATTATCTCTTCACAGTTAAAGGGAACTATCAACTTCATTAAATTTTTCATTAAATTAACATCTGTAATTGAATTAAATTGCACACGTATTTGTCTACCATACTTACTCCTATGTGTTGAGCTGAGCAGTGTGCCAGGTTAGAAAGTTTAAGAGGAACTTAAGAAGTGTCGTCTTAGTTCAGGTGTGCACTCCGGCCAGCTCTGGCGTCTCCTACTCCCCTCTCCCCTTCCTGATCATGGCACGTGAGAAACCATCGGCTCACCACCAGGAGCACCAATACATGCCACATCCATTCCTAGGCCTTTGATATAGTTCATCCTCTTCAACTCTCCAAATTAAAATAACCAGCAAACACTCCCTATCAGTTATTTTACATTTAATCAGAATTTTAGAGAAAATAAGAGTTTTGAATGGAGAGTAGAATGGAAAGTAATTTTATAGTGTGACAGATAGTAATTACTATTAATCAAACCTTTATTCTAGGTCAATAG
This sequence comes from Hipposideros armiger, assembly GCF_001890085.2. Lineage (NCBI taxonomy): Eukaryota > Metazoa > Chordata > Mammalia > Chiroptera > Hipposideridae > Hipposideros > Hipposideros armiger. The sequence goes on from NW_017732214.1 coordinate 354,184, forward strand.
CATATTATTCTTATGTCAACCTGACCTAATCTTAAGATATAGATACAGATTTCACCATATTACACATGAGACAATGAGGTTCAGTGCAGTTAACTAACTTAAAGATAGATGTTAGTAAGTTCAGTTACCAAACTTTGAACGCAGGCATTCTTTTTGTTGTTAAAAAAATTTTTAAGCTGTTTTTCATATAAGAAAAATCACATTGAATGTACAATTCAATAATTTTTTAATTTTACTTTACTTTCTGGTACAACCGCGACCATAAATCAGTTTTAGGACTTTTTTTTTTTTTTTAGCTGAGCCATCCTGCCACCTGTTGGCAGCTCAGTGGCGGCTCAGCTCGGGGTAGGCATTGAACCATTGTTGCTCAGAGCTCACACTCTTGAGCGAGCTCTTAACCAACTGAGTCACTTGGCCGGCCCAGTTTTAGAACATTTTTATACTTTCAATAAGATTCCTCTTGACCGTTTACATTTAATCTTCATTCTCATGCCCAAGTCCCAGCCACTAATCTACTTTCTCTTTATAAATTTGCCTTTTGTGAACATGTGGTCTCTTGTGTCTGACTTCTTTCACTTAATGTAATGTTTTAAAGTTCATTCATGATTTATCATGTATCAATAGTTCATTACTTTTTATTGCTGGATAGTATTCCACTGCATGGGTATTATACCACACCTTATCTATCCATTCATTAGTTGAAGTATAAGAAAAAAAGTAAAAAACAAAAAGGCTTTCCCTTTCTGTTTTTTTGCTATTATGAATAATGCTGCTATGAAGATTTACATGAAAGTCTTCATGTATACATATGTTTTAATTTCTCTTGGGTTGATACCTAGGAGTGAAATTGCTGGGTCACATGGTAGTTTTATGCTTAATTTTTGAGAAACTGATAAGCTGTTTTCTAAAATGGTTGCATTATTTTATATTCCCACCAGGACTGTGACAAGGTTTCTGTTTTCCCACATACTCCACAACAGATCTTATTGTCTGTCTTATTTATTACAGTCATTTTATTGGGTATGAAATAGTATATTATTGTGGTTTCAATTTGCATTTCCCAAATGACATGATATTGAGCATCTTTTTGCACTTATTAATCATTCAAAAATCTTCTTTGGCAAAGTATTTCTTCATATCTTTTGTCCTTTTTTAATTGAGTTGCTTGTCTTATTATTGAGTTCTAAGAGGATTTTGTAAATTCTGAATACAAGTCCTTAACTGAATAGGTGTTTTGCAAGTACTTTCTTCAAATCTATTGCTTGTTTTTTCATTGTCTTAAAGAGGTTCTTTGTAGTGCAAAAGTTCTGAATTTTTATAATGCCCAATTTATCAATATTTTTTTCTTTTATGGACCATGCTTTTTGGTGTCACACAGGAAAAAAAATCAGTCTTAAGGAATTTTTGTTTACTTCTAAAATTTATTCTTTTTTTTAGCTCTTGCATATATATCTATTATCTATTTGAGTTAATTTTTAGTTATAACGTAAGGTGAATGTGTAGATTTATCTTTTTACATGTGGATCTCCAAATTGTCCTTAACCCAGGCATTTCTGATATGAGCGCCAAAGCTATTCACTATGCTAGGTGGGGTAGACAAATATGAGTAGAGATCAGGACTGACTGGATTCCAATAGTGACTTATTTGCCGCTATATGGAACTGGGTAACTAGAAAGAGGAATCTAAAATTGACCTGAGCCAACAACAATTTTCAAGTGTGGTTAGTTCAATTAGTCGATGTTCACCACATAGGCTCTTGCATTCTGACCTACTGTCCCTGCTAATAAAATTAGTTTCATATTTCAGCCAAACATGAATATAAAGGTCTAATAAATGTCCACAAAAATTTGCACAAGAAATTTTATAGCAGCCTGAATCAGAAGAGTCAAAAACTAGAAACAATTCAGATGTTCAACAAGTGAATAAACAATTGTATATATTCATAAGTGGAATATTACTCAGTAATGGAAAAGAGGGAATTACTGATTCACATAACCCTGTGATTGAATCCTCAAAACATTAACCTGAGTAAAAGAAACAAAACACAAGAGTAAATCCTGTTTGATTTCATTTATATGAAACTGCAGCAAAACTAATCTTTAGTGATAGAAATCATAACAGTAGTTGTCTGGTGGATGGAGGGAAAATTGGTTGGGAAGGGATGATAAGGAAACATTTTAAGGTGATGAAATATTCAAATCTTGACAGGAATGTGGATTTTACGGGTATATATTTCTCAGAACCTATCTGACTATAAATTGTAAGTTACAGCTACAAGTTAGAAACTGTAAATTATACCTTATTAAAAGGTATTATACATTTACTTTAAATGCATTTTATAAGGAGGTATTTTAAGATCTGGCCTAGTGTATTTATTTCCTATTACTGCTGCAACAGATTAGCTTAATACTTAAAACAATACAAATTTATTATCTTGCTTTTCTTTAGGTCAGAAGTTTGAAATGAATCTTACTGGGATAAAATCAAGGTGTCAACAGGACTGCATTCCTTCCCAGAGGCTCTAAGGGAGACTCCATGCTTAGCTTCTAGGAGTTGCTCGCATTCCTTGAATCAGGGCCTTTTCCAGCTTCAAAGCCAGCAACAGCCAGCCAAGTTTCTCTCACATCACATCATTTGGACACTGACTCTTTGGTCTCCCTCTTCCAGATTTAAGGGCTCTTGTGATTGATTACCTGGGCTAACCTGGATAATACCTATTTTAAGGTCAGCTGATTAGCAATCTTAATTCTGCTAACTTAATTCCCCCTTACTATGTGATATAACATATGCCCAGGTTCCAAGGATTAGTGTGTAAATATCTTTTGGGAGAGGTCAAAGAGGCAGCATTATTTTGACTACCAAACTTACAAACCTAGCCACCACATCTAACATTGTTTCTACAGGAAAATAAAATATGTGAAATAATCCGAGCCATTTAATCTCCAGCCTTCTACTGGATGCTTACTATTACAAAACTCTAGAAGAATAATCCACAAATAACACACTCTCCCTGGCTCATTAGTATTTTATAAAGCATTCTCAGATCAGCTGTAAGCAATGCAGATTGCTGAATGGACCTTAATGTGTTATCGTGAACCAGTAGTTTTCTCTATGCTCTACTATATATTGCAGAAATACATATTTCTATATTGAAGAAAAATAAATTTTCCATTGTAGAAAATATTGGGTCTCAGATATTTATCCCAAACACCCACCTGGGTATTTAAATTACTCCTCAGTATGAATGGCTGAGAAGCTATAAAGCCAACAGCACAGCCTGGGAGGGGTTATACTGAGCTTCAAGGTGGAGATCTGTTTGAAATTTTCTGACGAAGACCCTTTCACCCATGCCATCAATTAATAAAAGGGTAGGACTAACTCAGGCTTAGTAGATAGAGATAATTCTCCTGAGGTACCTGAGCTGTTTCTGTGAGCTCTACTTTAAGACATAGTCTTGAGATCTGCTCTACCTCATAGTTTTGATGTCTAACTTTCCTTAATCACTATCCTTAGAATTATGTCAACAGGTTTGATTTGACAGAGAAGAACAAAGTGGATTATGTGGTTATGTGTTGTAGTTAAGAACTGATTTTATACTTTTTTATATTTTTAAGTCTTGACATAGTTTCTTGTTTTATTATAGATAAAACAAAAACCTATCATATTTATCCTAAAGGCAATGGCTCTCAATCTAGGCTATTCATGCCTGGGTCATGCCCTCAAACATTCTGATGTAATTGATCTGGGGTCCAACCTATACATCAGTGTTTAAAAGTTCCCTAGATGATTTTAATGTTCATGTAGTATTCAGGAACACTGTTTTAAGGTCTGGGTTAAGAACTACAGAAAGAGAGAGAGAGACCAGGGATGATTATGGATAAGAAAAGCACTAAGTTTGCAAATCCAAGTACGACCTTTATTCATAGCATAGACAAATGATATATTTTATGTGGTAAATTATGTAGCCACACAGCCAATGTTAATTCCTGATAGTAACTTAAAATATTTGTAAAACTGAAATGACTCAATCATGTCTGACAAGATTTCTCAAGTATTTATTGAATCAATATTTCAAACATTATCACAGTATTTCAAGAATACACATTCACAGTATTTGACAAATTTCAAAACATATGGATTTTTCCCACACACTTTTGAGTTAGTTAATATTTCAAAGTTTTAAAATAAATGAGTCTGCATTTTTACAAATTTATAGCTGAAATAGCATGCTAATATTTGTTACAAATTTTAAGTGTGAAGAATAAGGAAGGAACATTTTACAACAGCCGTTTGTTTGTTTGTTTATCTCTTTCATTTCTTCTTGATCCATTGTAAGTCCAGGATTTCCAAAATTTTTACCAGGTACAAATATAGATAGAAAAATGTTTAGTGCTATAAATGAATTACATTCCTGGATAGTAATAGTTTCAGATTTTTGTTGTTGTTGTCTAACTATATATTCTTTTAAGTTCTATTATTTTATTATTACATTCTATTATTTTCTTTTTAAAAAGTGTGTATGTCCTCCAGGGGAAAAATAATATCAAGATAGCAATGAGTAAGAAAAGAGTTTAATTATAACACCTAGTCTCCCGTTGACCCACATGGTTGATTTGCCTTGATTTCATATAATGTGGGCCTTTCCTTAACCTTCCCCACAACAATAATGGGTGCTTTCCTAGGTAATTACACACTGACAAAGGACAACTAACCATAATTTTCATGGACTAGCTCCAACTAAACACTGCTCATGAGCATCCAGTCCAAAACTTGCAACCAGTCTTAAGGGCCTATGGAGAGTCACATGATAAATGGAATTCAAAGGTAAGGTAATCTCACAATCAGTTCTCTGTGGCCCAGACTCCACTCTGTGGAAATTTCCATATTTGTTTTGTTCATGCTTTGAATCAACATCACATCATTGCAGAATCACCGCTCTGACTTCCTAATACTTTAGTAAGGGCTGTTATGCAAGAAGTAAAAACAAAAGCCACTGGGCCTCACTTTTCCTATGACAACAAGTCAAACACTATAACACACCTCTGAGAGGGCTGAAGTGGTTACTGTTACCATTAGCCTTGGAAGATGGAGATTTGTTCCTTCCTATCACATTTCTGATTCCTCTTCTGGCTAAATCAACACTAGTGGTACCTGGGGAAGGATGGAGGATTATTGAAATTGATCAGGTTATGACTCTGATGCTATTGCTGTTCCTAGTGGGGGCTTCTTCCTAAAGAAAATTAAAATGTTCCTGGTACTTGGTGTGCGTGGAAATAGCAAATACATTTTATTTCTTCCCATACACAGAAAATTAGAAAAACGTCTTATAGGGCCACTGGTACAAATGTAATATCTTACATCAAGGATAGAAAAACATTCCAGCTAAATACTTCAACCATCCCACCATCCCACAAAACTTCACGCTCATCCACTATATGGAGGCCATTATGGTGCTATCTGAGGAGTGGGAAGCAGTAAATGAATGTGATACATTGAAAATAAAGTAGAGGGGGGAGGGGGGATGGTAGACAAGGGAAAAGGGGATAAAATATATGGTGATGGAAAGAGAACTGACTCTGGGAGGTGAACACACAAGGTGATATATAGATGATGTATTACAGAATTGTACACATGAAATCTATGTAACTTTGCTAACAATTATCACCCCAATAAACTTTAATTTAAAAAAGAAAGAAATAAAATAAATGAGAAATAAATTCAGAGAAATTGGCAAAGACTGTATCATAACATTTTGGGGGGTTGAGTGGCATTGAACATGTCAAAGAACACCTTTCTCTCTGAAGAACAATCATTCCTCTATTGAAGGACAAGTCATTGTGTCTTACACCACCAAGAGGAAGGTACAATGCCTGGTGTATCACCTGGATTTTTAAGACAAAAATATACTATCTATAGGTGTCCTCCAATTCCCTTACCAAGTTATCCAAAATTGAGTAGAGTTCAGAGAAAGTGTGCAACCCACTGATACCCACCCCAGTTTGAGCAGCTCTGCCACTGTTCTTTTGAGTCAATGAGCCAATGCTGCTAAAAGCTTCTTGGGGAACCCCTCTACCCCTCCTATCCTCCTAGAAGGATTATGTGAAAAACTCTGATAGACTAGTCACAGCGAAAGGTCACTAGGATTTTGGAGGTAGGTCATGTCCCTTTTAGCAATTTATTTCCTCTCTAAAAAATAGCCTGTGGCTTGATTGGAGAGTGCTTGGGAGATCAACTGATCAACTTATCTGAGCTGTGCATCTTGAATTAGGTACTATGTGATCTAATTAGCTGTAAAGTGGGGCTCCTTGCCTGAATATGTCTACAAAGGCTAGATAAGTTCTTTAGGGCACTGCTCACATTCCCAGCATGTCTTTTCCTGCCATAACACTGCCTTCCCTCAATCAATACCAAAGATGAGGACCTCACGAAGATCTCCATTTCAGTTTGAAAATAAAGAAACTAGACAGTAGATTACAGCTGGCTGTGAGCAAGGTGCAGTCACCTGTTGAAAGTGGAAATTATTATATCACAGCCCCATCTAGACAGGGACCCTGAAGAAAAATGGAGAATAGAACCCCTCCCGGTGGGCAGTGGGAGCTGAAGCAGGTACATTTCACTATTATGGTTGAGGTGATTGGCCCTCACTCTCAGGAGTAAGAGGACCCACTACAGGCTCTGGGCCCTCAGGAATAATAATTTGAGTCACCCTAATAGGGGAAAACTGAAAAGCAGAGATACTGAACAAAGACAATATGAACTGGTAGTGGAGGGATTAAGTCAGAAATACCAGCTCTGGCTTACTGGCAATTTACAAAAATTAGGAATATAATCTATTCCTTGTTTGCAGAACATATGATATTTAAATTTTTTCATTCTTTTTAATTCTTCTCTTGTTTTGTACATACAAGGTCAGACAACTAAGTTCGTGAACTCATCCTAGAAAAAGTGCTGCATACCTCATTGCTGAATATCAATGTGGTCACCTTTGAAGTACTTCCCTTGGGAAGCTATGCACCAATGTCAGTGCCTAGCCCACCCTTCAAAGCAATTTTAGAACTTTTTTTCTGGAATGGCCATCAAAGCTGTCATCATATTACCCTTAATGTCCTGAATGTCATCAAAATGTCTTCCTTTCAATATCTCCTTTATCTTCTGGTAAAGAAAGAAGTCATTGGGAGCCAGATCAGGTGAGCAGGGAGAGTGTTCCAATATAGTGATTTGTTTACTGGCTAAAAACTCCCTCACAGACAGCGCCATGTGAGGTGGTGCATTGTCATGATGCAAGAGCCATGAATTGCTGGAGAAAAGTTCAGGCCATCTAACTTTTTCACGCAGCTTTTTCAGTACTTCCAAATAGTAAACTTGGTAAACTGTCCAGTTGGTACAAATTCACGATGAATAATCCCTCTGATATCAAAAAAGGTTAACAACATCATTGCAACAAGTTCGCAAACTTTATTGTCAGACCTTGTATGTATTGATGCATGTTATATACATGACTTGCCTATATAGGTTGCACAGTTTCATTAGGGAACCATTGCAGAAGTAGAGAAAAATGATGACATCCAGAGATATTGAACCAAATGAACAGTAACATTATTTTTCATGTAACAGCTGGATGTTGGGTTGTCTCTCATTAAGAGGGTAAAGTCCATTTCAGGTCTTATATGGGCAAGAATTATGTATATATATATATACATATATATGTTCACACACACATATGATATTCATCTAATCAAAGTGGCAATTAAAGACTTCAAAGGCAAATACAGAAAGTTACATAGTTGTAAATAAAACTTTGCTTTTTTAATAGAGAAGATTCAGTTTTCTTAAGAAATCAAAGACCTGATAAAGACAACATGAAGCACAAGAAATTACATTGATAAAACCCAGAATCTTTATTTTCCAGGTAGACTACTTAAAAGGTAAAGAAAAGCCTTTCACAATCTTATTTCTGTGAAAGCTAGGATATTGATTAAGAAAATGTGGACTCAGTATAAAGTCATAGTAAGACACTGGCATCTAAATTCCTGGGTTTGAAGTCCTATCTCTATCTATCACAAATAACTGAGGGATCCTTCATAAATGTCTTAAGTTTTATCTCACTTTTTAAAAGGAATACTAATAATATGAATACTAAAATTCTTTAATAATTAGGTGTATTTTGAAGATTGAATTAGATAATCACATAAAACACAACACATGACCGGTACATGGATAGAATTCAACAGATGTTAACTGTTAATTGTCTTTAATAATTTTCAAAAAATGACAGAATTTGTAATTAATCATTATAGATTTATTAAGTGCTTATTCTGATAGAAATGCTACATGTTTAAACAAATTTAAAGTGTGTTTCTTACAATCAGAGTGATTCCAATTATTCTAGGAAGGATGGAATAAAGTGTGAAAGTTTAAATGACAATATAGGTGATAATAAAAGGTCAATTTGGTGAGTCAAGAAGTCACAAGATTTTACAGATTGATGCCAGATAAATATTCTTGGTTAAAAAAAAAGGTGTTACTCTGCCATAAGAAAAGATGAAACACTGCCATTTGAAACAAGAATGGGTCTTGAGATTATTATGCTAATGAAATAAGTCTCACAAAAAAAGTCAAGAGCCATATGTGGTTCACTCATGTGTGGGATATAAAATTGAAAGCAAAAAAGGAACGAGACAAACAAACAAAGAAACAAAAACTCAGTAGACACAGACAACAGTTTAGTGGTTACTAGAGGGTAAGGCAGGAGGGAAGGGTGGTGGAAGAGGGTACAAGAAAAAAAGGGGGTTACATTTTTCTTAAATATTTTATTTTAATCAAATTGCACTATTTGGTTTCCTGTATTCAAATAAACTAATTTCTACATGTGTCTTATTTTTCTTTATGTTCTTATAGCAGGGGATCAGTCAAATCAAAATAGTTGTTAAAGAATTTCACACTTTGGGTTTTGAAATTTATTTTCAATTTCCTAAACCAACAACTGAATCTTTAAAATCTGTAAGGCAATATAGTAATCCAAGTGGAAAATGCTTTAAAAGCTCTTTATAGTTGGCAATAAGGCTTTATTAATGACAAATGTTCTCACATGATGGATGTACTTACCATAATACCTATGGACTTATACTGTTACTATGAGTATTTTCTTGAGCAATTCCCTAAGTGAGCATGTGTAATTTAACACATCTAGCATCTCCAAACATACTATCTTATGGATTTGTCAGCAGCATATTTTAATGAGAAAAATGTCCTCCTTAAATCAAATGTAAATTACTTTTATGAAAATAATTTAAAGATATACAACACTTTTTAAAATATAATTTTGCAAGGCACTTGTTTTAAAAAATTGTTAATTAAATCATGTTTCTCATTGACTTACATAATTACATTAGAGATGTGTTCTTATGGGAAGAAATTTAACCCAAGATCAATAAATATCACAATTTTGAAATGCAGATTATTTTAGATCACACATTCAGAGGGAAAAGATTTTGCTAAAAAAAACAAAATTTAAAAAAAATTTATTTGTAAAATATTCTACATTCTTATATATAAGTTATGAATATAGTTAATCACATATTATTTGTCAGGAGCAATTAATATTTTAAATGCTATAAATTCTGTATGCTATAAAATATCTTTATCATTAGCCTCTGCACAAACAATGTGACTGGTCCTTAGTTTACCTTGCTTGCTCTACAGATGCTCACATCTGGTACAAAATGGTGCTCAGAATTATTTCTGTTTCTCTCTTTCTTCTAAATTATTTTATTACTTGTTTATAAATATTTTCATGTATTAAAGATCACATATGTTTTGTTTAATTTTTTCATTGATATCTAGCATTCAACAATATCTTAGCTTTCTATGACTTCCTTCCTAAATTTAGTTTGCATCATAGCAGATGAGTTCCTCCTTCAATTAAAATCAGAAGAGGAAATTTTGGTCACTTAATCTGTGTTCAATAGCTAAGAACACATCTATCTAGCTCAAAATGAGAAAAGTGACAGAGAGATGTTGAATAGACTCATTTCTACTTTATTACTATGGTTTATCTTATGTTTCCAATTTAACTGTAAAACCCATAGTTGGAGTCTCTTGGTGGTACGGTAACATTAGAGAGATTGTTGAAATATACATTTAGTTTTCATGTTCCCTTAAACCCACCCACAAAGGATTTCTCCTTTCTACCATCATAACTTGAGTTCAAGTGGACATTTCCCACCCCCCTAAACTATGTGTCCCAATGATTTAGTATACCTATATATAACATCAATTGTTTCATAACACCAATGATCTATAAGCTTCTACTCTTTTACTTACCCCACTGACCTTCCCAATTACTGACAAGAATTGTCAATTCTTGAACTCAACTCTAATCACCTTCCTACAAACACATCAATGGCTCATCATTGTTTATGGAGTAAAATCTAAACTCTTAAACTTACAACTGAAAGGCTACCATAATCTGATCCTACTTCTCATCCATGCCCCATTTCTCCCTGACATGCCAATCAAACCAGAGCACTCACTCTTCCTTTTCAAACGAAGCATTCCCAACTTTGCTCCTTTGCTTGTGTCAGGCCTGAGCATACTGCCTCCATTTCTTCACATTGCTGTTCTCCAATTTTCCCTCACCACCAATAGGAGCTCTTCTTTGAATATCAAAATGTTTAATTTTTAATGCTCATGTGCATTGTTTATGTCAGTCTTAAATTATTTGAGGCTAACAATTTTCACTAGTGAAATGAAGAGATTAAATTTAGATAATCTCTAAAGTTCCTAAAGATCCAAAATTCTATTCCATGCACTCAAAATGTCATGATAAAATGTGAAAATTTCTGTTAATAAAACTGTTATATTAAAAATTCTGTGTGAGAGATATTTGCCAATGCTTATTTTTTTAGTGATTGCTTTAATACATGAAAAGGTCACTAGATACATGAGTATAGTGCCATGGTCAGGCATCCTCACAGTCTATGAAGTGATCCCCCTGATAAGTCCAGTGCCCATCTGACACCTTACATAATCTTTACAATATTCTTTTTTTTTAAAGATTTTTATTGGGGAATTGGGGGGATGGGAACAGCGCTGGGGAATTGGGGGAAGAGGAACAGACAAGTTGCTGTCGTTTTGTTCTTCGGTCTAGTTGTGGAAGATGTTGCTTCACTGGCCCAAGTTGGCACCATCATTGTGCTCTTCCTGGGGAAGGCAGATCAGTCACCAGCTTCTGGACGGCCGCTCACTGCAGCTGCGGGCCACTCACGCTGGCTGCTGGCTACCCACTGCCACATGGCACAGGGGCTGCAGCCTACGCCATCACTGGGGACTCAGGGCAGCCCAGCTCCAGGTTGAGCTGTTGTTCAGCTTCTTAGCTGTAGAGGGCAGTGTCACTGGCCCTCATATGTGGGATCCAAACCGGGGTCCTCTGGCATCCCAAGTCAGCTCCCAACTATCACGCCACTCGGCCGGCCTTTACAATATTCTTGATTATATTACTCATACTGTATTTCATATCCTTGTGACTATATTATGATTACTAATTTGTACTTTCTAACCCCTTCACCTTCTCTCCCATCCCCTCCACCTCTTATCTAGCAACCATCAGCTTTTTATGCCATATACAAGGATAAATTCAAAATAGATTAAAGACTTAAATGTAAGACCCAAAACCATAAAACTCCTAGAAGAAAAAATAGGGAGTAATTTCACAGACATTACCCTTAGTAATATTTTTACTGATATGTCCCCTCAGGCAAGGGAAACAAAAGAAAAAATAAACATACGGGACTACATCAAACTAAAAAGTTTTTCACAACAAAGGAAATCATCAATAAAACAAAAAGACAACCTACTGACTGGGAGAGGATATTTTGCCAATAATACATCTGATAAGGGGTTAATATCCAAAATTTATTTAAAAATTCATAAAACTCAACACCAAAAAAAACCAAACAACCCAATTAAAAAATGGGCAGAGGACATGAAGAGACATTTCTCTAAAGGGGACATTCCAATGGCCAAAAGACATATAATAAGATGCTCAACGTCACTAATCATTAGAGAAATGCAAGTAAAAACCACAATGAGATACCTCCTCACTGCAGTAAGAATGGCTATCATCAATATATCAACAAACAACAAGTGCTGGCAAGGCTGTGGAGAAAAGGAAACCCTGATGCACTGTTGGTGGGACTGCAGATTGGTGCAGCCACTATGGAAATCAGTATGGAGGTATCTCAAAAAACTGGAAATGGGACTACCTGATGACCCAGCAATTCCACTTTTAGGTATCTATCAAAGAAATCCAAAACACTAGTTCGAGAAAATATATGCACCCTTAAGTTCACTGCAGTGCTAGTCACAATAGCCAAGATATGTAAACAACCATAACGCCCATCGGTAGACAACTGGATTAAGAAACTGTGGTACATTCATACAATGGAGTATAATTCCGCTATAAAGAAGAATGAAATCGTACCATTTGCAATGATATGGAGGAACCTAGAGACTATTATGTTAAGTGAAATAAGTCAGACTGAAAAAGACAAATACCATATGATCTCACTTATATGTGGAATCTAAGTAACAGAATAAATGAAAAAATAAAACAGAAATAGACGCAGAGATATAGTGAAGAGTTTAAATTTTTATTAAACTCTGATACTTTGAACACTTTTTTAAAAGAACTTTGATAGTATTTGGTAGATTTCAGAAGAGAGGTTTGAACCATTAGTATAGGCTCTGTGGGCAAGAAAGATGAGCTGAAAATAACATAATGTCTCCAAGTGAATTTTCATCATCTTCACAACTCATCAGAAGACAGAAGATAGATTTGTGTCCTTTATTCATGTATTTATTCAACCAACAAATATTATTGAACACATACTGTATGCCCAGCAGTGTTTAGCATAAGGTGCCACGGCAGTGAATGAGTAGGCAAAAATCCCTGCCAGGTGGAGTTTTCCCCCTAATAGGAGCACACAGACACAATTAGTAACACATTGTACACTAGGTTACAAGGTGATATGTTCTATAAGAAAGGAAAAAGGGGAGATCTGGGTAATAATGGTGCTATAATCTAAATAAGATAACTGGTGCAGCCCTCACTGATGCTGTCACCCTAGTAAAGCAGCCTCACACATGATATTTGCTGGGCATCCCTCGAAAATGGCAGGACTGTCTAGAAAGGGAAGCCAGTCTCAGGTAGGTGTTTCTCCTGGGCTTGTTGAACTCTTAGCTTTGTGGGATGTGGGGCTCAGTATGAAGAGAAGCAAAACAGGGACCTCTAACAGAGCAGACACAGGGAGAAGTGTCTATGCTTAGGAGTTATCTTGGCCACAGACTTGAAGAAGGTAAGGGGAAGAGAGAGGCGGGAATCTGGGGAGAGAAATTTCGGCTGAGGGAACTGCAAAGGTTCTGAGATGAGAATGCCTGGAAAATGTGAAGAACCAAGAACGGAGGCAGAGTAAGGTAGGGGTGTGCGGGGGTGGGATTGGGGGGGGGTGGAGATGAGATCAGAATGTTATAATGGAGCGACAGAGCATCAGGATTCTGCCAGGGCGTTATAAAGACAGGCTTTTAATCAGAGGAAATTGGGGAGGTGGGAGTTGTTACTAGAGGATTTTGAGCAGAGGAACGTCATGGTCAGTTTTATTTTGTAGAAGAATAATGACAAATAAGAGAAGGTATGAAAGAAGAGCTAGCAAGCATCCTTAGGTATCTCCATTTACTTGGATACTCCTCCAAGGTGTTGGATACCACTTGTTTTTTGTGTAAATACATCTGTAGGGTGGGCAGGAAGAATTTCTGATTCTAATGCCAAGCAGATGCATGATTTTGGAAAAGCCTCTTGGTCTTGATCTCACTGTGCTTTTTTGCCCTTACCTGTAAAATTAACCTGATAGACTAAATAGGCAAATATCACAGCTTTGTGGAAAAATTATTGAAAAGGTACATTAAAAACTTCTTGAATTATTCTGATTTTTCAAACTTATTTTGAGCATATACCCATCCAATTTTAGGTTTTAGGTAACTTTGATAATCAGTAATTTTATTGTGGCAAAAGTTTAACAGTTCATTATAGTATTAAAGAACTTATTGCACTGTTTAAAATAGAGCATTTTCTGGTTGCCTCCTGCCGAGGAAGATATTTCTCTTTTGCCTTCTCTGTGCACTACAAATAAAGTTCATTAATAAACACATAACACATGTTGTTATTGGGAGAAAACTGTGTAATTTACTTAAATTAAGAATGGTATACAGCATATACCACTTTGCTATTAAAAATAGATTAATTGGAGATATCAGAATGCTTACAATTTCAACACTGGTGAGATATTATTATGTCTATAAGCATCATACAGCAGAATGTATAAATTTGTGATGATAGAGTAACTTTTAAAAGAAAATTGACACAGACTTTAGGATTTGATCAATCCTACAAATTTTGCTTGAAAACAGAGTAGTAAATTGAAAAAAAATAATGTGATGGTTTATTTAGCACACTTATGATGAGTCACATCATTGGCAGAGTCAGATATGAATGTGGATGTTAGGAGCATTGCTCACATCTTGGGAGAGTGTATCTATCATCTTCTCACTGAGTGCCCACTAAATGCCCTCTCAATCAGCTGTTTGGCCACCACTTTTAAGCATGCAACTTTCAGTAACTTGTGCATGAATAACAACTTCAAAAGAAAACCCTATTCATTGAACAAGGTAAATAAAATTTGATGAAAATTAAGGCTCTTAACTACTAATCAATATTTCCCTTGGAATTCTATTAGTCTCATGCTGTAATAATAAGTTGACAATAAACTACACAATTATTTTACAATTGCAACTTCAAGACTTTAATCTGAATGGGTTTGTTGGGCCCCACTTCAATTTTGGCTATATGTCATACTAACGAATGCTTTGTGTGTTTTTACTTTATAAAAATTGTTATTAAAAATATAGCTAACAGGGGCCGGCCGAGTGGTTCAGTTGGTTAAGAGCACGAGCTCTGAGCAACAGGGATGCGGGTTTGATTCCCACATGGGCCAGTGACTGCGCCCGAGCTGAGCTGCCAACAGATGGCAAGATGGCTCAGCTGGTGAGAGCACGTGCTCCTAGCAACAAGGTTGCCGGTTCAACTCCTGCATGGAATGGTGGGCTACACCCACCCACAACTAAGTTTGAACATGGCATCTTGAGTTGAGTGGCCTCTTGAGCTGCCTATGGGTGGCCGGATGGTGACTGGACTTCGAGCTGAGCTAGCTGAGCCCTTCACAACTAAGATTGAAGGACAACAACGTGGCTGTTCCCCTTCCCCAATTCCCCAATATGTAAAATCTTAAATATATATATATATATATATATATATATATATATATATATATATATAAATCTTAAATATATATATATATATATATATATTGCTAACATACAATACTATATTAGTTTTAGGTGTACACCATAGTTATTCAACATTTATATACCTAAAGAAGTGATCACCATGATAAGTCCAGCAACCATCTGACACCATACCACACTATCACAATATTATTGATTATATTCCCTATGCTTTACTTTACATCCCCGTGATTATTTTGTAATACCAATTTGTACTTCTTAATCCCTTCACCTTTTTCACCCTGCCCCTTAACCTCCTTCCATCTCCACCCCAACAAATCTAGTACCCATCTGACACTATACATAGCTATTGCAATATGATTGCAATAATGTTACAATATTATTATATATTCCTTATGCTATACCCTACATCCCCATTACTGCTTTGTAAAAACAAGTTTGTACTTCTTAATCTTTTCTTCCTTTTCACCCACCTCCCATGCCCCCTCCAATTTGGCAGCCATCAAAATGTTTTCTGTATCTGAGTTTGTTTCTGTTTTGTTTGTTAATTTTGTTCTTTGAGTTCCACATATAAGTGAAATCACATTGCATTTGTCTTTCACTGTCTTACACTCCACTCAGCACAATACCCTCCAGATCCATCCATGCCACCGCAGATGGCAAGAACCCATTCCCTTCCATGGCCGAACAATATTACATTGTATATATGTACCACCTCCTCCTTATCCATTCATCCATTGACAGACACCCAGGCTGCCTCCACATCTTGGCCATTGTAAACAATGCTGCAATGAACATATACCTGCAATGAACACATGTACCCTAGAAGTAACATTTTGGGTTTCTCTAGATAAATGCCCAGAAGTGGGATTACTGGGTTCTTCTTTGTTTCTTATTATAGTCTTTGTTTTAAAGTCTATTTTGTCTGGTATAAGAATTGCTTCCCCAGCTTTTTCTTGTTTGTGTGTCTTCATTTTCATGAAACATCTTTTTCCATCCTTTTACTTTCAGTCTGTGTGTGTATTTCAATCTGAAGTGATTCTCTTGTAGGCAGCAAATGTAAGGGTCTTGTTTTGTTATCCATTCAGCCCTTCCATGTCTTTCAATTGGAGCATTTAATCCATTTACGTTGACACTAATTGTTGATAGATATGTAGCTGTTCCCATTTTACTATTCATATTTTTGATATTTTCTTTCTTTTTTTTTCTGTCTTACAGAAGTCCCTCTAACATTCTTTGCAATACCAGTTTGGTGATGATGAACTCCTTTAGTTTTCTTGTCTGGGAAGCTCTTTATCTGTCCTTCAATTCTGAATGATAGCTTTGCTGGGTTGAGTAATATTGCTTGTAGGTCCTTGTTTTTCATGGCTTTGAATATTTTGTGCCAATCCCTTTTGGCCTACAAAGTTTCTGTACAAAAATCAACTGACAATCTTATGGGAGCTTCCTTATGAGTTACTAGTTGACTTTCGCTTGCTGCTTTTAAGATTCTCTCTTTACCTTTAACCTTTGCCATTTTAATTATGATGTGTCTAATGTGTGGGTCTCTTTGGGTTTATCTTGTTTAGGACCCTCTGCGCTTCCTGGGCTTGTATGTCTATTTCCTTCACCAGGTAATGAAAGTTTTCAGTCATTATTTTTTCAAAAAAGTTCTCAATCCCTTGCTTTCTCTCTTTTCCTCCTGGTACTCCTATAATGTGAATGTTGTTGTAATTGATGTTGTCCCAGAGGTTCCTTAATCTATATCATTTATTTCTTTTTTTGTTTTTGCTGTTCCATTGGATATTGTCTGCAAAATATCCTTGTCTTCAAAATCACTGATTGGCTCCTCTGCTTCATTTAGTCTGCTGGTGATTCCTTTTAGTGCATTCTTCATTTCAGTTTGTATTCTTCACTTCTGTTGTTTTTTTTTGGGGGGGGGGAGGCTTTGTTTGTTTGCTTGGTTTTTTTAATGGTTTTTATGTCCTTTTTTATACTTGTTATCTCTTTGTTGAAGTTCTTACTGAGCTTCTTCAGCATCTTTATAACCATTGCTTTGAACTCTGTATCTAGTAGGCTGCTTGCTTCCATTGTATTTAGGTTTTTTTTTTTGGAATTTCCTTCTGTTTTCTCATTTGGGATGTATTTCTTTGTTTCCTCATTTTGCCTGCTTCTCTGTGTTTTTTTTTTTCTATGTGTTAGGTAGATCTGCTATGTCACCCAGTCTTGGCCAGGTAGCCTTATGTAGTAAGTGCCCTGTGGGGCCCTGGCACAGTCTCCCTGGCCACCTGTACTGGGTACTCCAGGAGTATCCCTTGTGTGGGTTGTGTGTGCTTTCCTCTTATAGTTGAGCATTGATTGATTGGCACATCAGTGTGTGGGATTGACTCAGGCTGATTGGCTGTGAGCTTTGGCCACATCCACATTTTAGAGGTTGCTGTGATAGGAGTTTACCCCACTGAGTGAGATTTGTGCCAGCAGGCTTTGGTGCTTGTTGAGACTGCCCTTTATGTGTGCTGCTTGTCGGATAAATTAGGTGGTGCTCTGCTGTGGTCTGAAGCCAACTTCCAAGTATGTTGTTCTGGGGTCTATTAGGAGGGTCTTTTGTGCAGGCCCAGGTCAGCCACTGCCTGTGACTGGCAGTAGGAGCTACAAAGTGATCCATGGTTGTTTACTTTCTTTGCTAAACCTGGAGGCATATGGGAGAGGCCATGCTACAAACTTAGGATGTCTGCCACTAGTACTGGGCCTGAGATAGTGCCAAAAAAAAAGCAAGGACACCCTAAGGCTTGTTGCCACCTGCCAGCTCCCTTAATTTTCAGCCACTGATAAAGTCCCATGCTATATGCCAGTTGGGTGAGGCAGGGTCTCAGGGAGTCACTAGAGTGGGAAGAGTTGTGCTAACCAGGTTTGATTCTGGTTTTGTGCCAGTGCTGAGCCAGGAGCTACTCAGGAAAAGTCTCAGAGTACACTGAGGCCAGTTGCCACCTGCCTGGGGCCTGCAGATCTCCAATAGTTCACCAAGAAAGAGTGCAATGTGAGCAGGGCTGGTTGCTTCTTGAGAAAGTGCCTCCAGCATTGAAGGAGTTGGGTGGGGCCAGGTCCCCATGAGTCAGCAAGGTACAGTGAGCAGAGCTCACTAGACCAATTTAGATTCAGATTTGGCCATGGGCATGGGAAAGGGCTAAACACAAGAAAGTTGACACTTGTGTGTCTGCTCTAAAAGAGGAGGAGTCTTTCCCCTGAAACCACACAGCTCAATCTCTCACCAGATGTACTGATGCCCCCTGAGTCACTGTCCCTCTGCCAGAGCCCAGGGTGAGTGCCTGTGAGTGAGTCCTTTAAGAGGATACCTGGGTTTCTCACAGCCTTTCTTCCCACCTGGCCAGTCAGAATCCCCAATGTTTTTCAAAGCCAGATGTTGGGGGGATTCCTCTTCCTGTCTGGGGAGCCTAGTGTGGGGCTGGAGTCCCTTGCTCCTCTGGGAGGAACTTTTATGGATGAGATAGCTCTCCCAATTTCCATCCACCATGTGAAGGTTTGGGGTCAGCTTGTTTCAGGTCTCTGCCCCTTCTACCAGTGTTAGTGTGGCTTTTTCTTTATATCATTAGTTATAAAACTTCTGTTCAGCTAGAATCCAGATGATTCCGTAGGTTTATTTTTCTATAGTTTAGTAATAATTTTAATATATTCATGAAAGGAGGCACCCACAGTGTTTACTACACCATCTTGGATCTCCCTAACAAATGTTTTGTTGTAGTATTTCTTAGCCATCTTTCTCAAGAGACTGGGAAGTCAGAAGAGCAATATCTAATCTACTGTAAAATGAGAAATATATACTAATCGATTGATCGTTTCTTTTCTTTTCTTTTTCTGTTTTTGTTCTTTTTCATGACTGACTATTAGAGCTTTCTTGTTGAAGTTAATCAGGCTAGATTTTAAGAAATGAAATAGGAGACAAAAGGAAGGAATCTAAAAAGGGGAAGGAAACAGTAAGTGGAGAAAGAAAACATTAGTAGAGAAGGCAAAAACTACTATATAAAATGTAACTATGGCTAAAAATAGCTCTCAGGATATTCTTTATTCGTCAGGCTAATCAGGGTGTTAAAACCTTTATATTTTGCCACAGGAAATTGATTCCCACTCACTTCTAGAACAGAAATGCAGATTGGAAAATCATCTCAGATTTTCAGTCATTCCATTGTGTCTCAAACCATATTCTTCACTAGAATTTCAAAATTCTGAATCAGAGTTCACATCTTACATTATAAAGTGTGTTTTTGTGTTAGAGTGTCTTAGTTTTGCAAGTATATCTACCAGTATGACATCATGAAAATATTATATCTGTATCTATTTCCATACCATACTTCATTCATTCACTCATTCATTCACCTACCAGAAATGTTGTATATTTTATACTGTATTTGTATATAATATTGGAATTTGGTTTGATTCAATATTAAATTCTAAAAGTTTTGTTTCTTGCCAAATATTTTTAGCATGGGGGGGAGTTTATTCTGAGAGTTTATTCAGAATAAATAATAAATGACAGAATAGATGATAAAGAAATTTTGTTATTTTCATTTTAGACAGAAACAAAAATAGGAAAAAAATAATTTATTGCTTTACAAGGAAGTCTCTGACTAGCCGCTTTGACTTTTTCAAACCAACTTAATCATATTTAAGACTTAAAATGACCCAGAGATATTTCCTATCACAAAACAAAATAAAATTTTTAAACAGATCAGCGGAAGCAGAATCCAGTATATGTAAAATCTTTATATGCAATAAAGAAAATATCACAATTTAGTGGGAAAAGAATTGACTATTCTAAACACACCATTGGCAAAGCTGGCCATATACTGAGGAAACAAAAGTGAGCTTAGATCCTCATCTCTGACTCTAGATAAAAAAGTTGAAATGGAGTATATATGTGAGAGGCAAAATTTTTTAAAGGAAATAAAATCAATAACATCAGAGCTCATAGAATAACATAGAGCTCATAGGGTTCCGGTTCGGGTCCCACATATGAGGGCCAGTGACACTGCCCTCTGCAGCTAAGATGCTGAACATCAGCTCAACCTGGAGCTGGGCTGCCTTAAGGCGACGGCGTGGGCTGCAGCCCCTGTGGCAGTGGGTTGCCATGGGCTACCGTGTGTGGCCAGCAGCCAGCGTGAGTGGCCAGCAGCCAGTGTGAGCGGCCAGCAGCCGCAGTGAGCGGCCGTCCAGAAGCCGGCGACTGATGTGCCTCGCCCAGGAAGAGCGCAATGATGGTGCCAACTTGGGCCAGTGAAGCAACGTCCTCCACAACTAGACTGAAGAACAAAACGACAGCAACTTGTCTGTTCCCCTTCCCCCAATTCCCCAGCACTGTTCCCATCCCCCCAATTCCCCAATAAAAATCTTAAAAAAAAAAAAGTATATATATATATGCAACTCACTGAAGGAAAAAAGGGGGTGAAGAGAAACACAATACCAAGAAACAAATGTAAAACTTGGTAGTAAATAAACTCATATATGTATATTAATATTATTGTTCAAAGCCCGTTGGGATTATGGTAAAGCTGTCAAAAGCATACAACTATAGCCTTTCTGGAAAACAGTATGATGTTATTCCAGGAGCATTAAAGATAATTGCACTTTTTTTAAGTTTGAAATTTCACCACTGCCACTATCAATGTATCTTTAGAAAGTCATTAGAGATTCTTATAAAGATTTCTATTCATTGATGATTATAACATCATTCCTTTAACAATATAACAGTAAAACTCTTTCTAACTGTATGGCTATTGTAAAATAATGCTATATCTCTACAATGAAAATACCACCATAAAAATTATAGTTCCTGTAAATGTTACATGATATGATAAATATTAATAGTATAATTTGAGTAAAAAACTGAATGCATTTACATAAGATTCTTCATAAATAGGTAGATAGATAGATAAAAGGCTTAAATAAAATAACTAAAAATATTAACAGATTTCTTGATGATGACTTTATAATTGCTTTCTATTTTTTAATTTAAATTTTTACTCTTTACTTTTCTTTATACTTTTCTAAACGCATTTATAATTAATACATATTGCAGTTATAATTGAAAAAGACAAATATTTTAAATAAAAATGTGTTACCCACTTTCTGTTATTTTCTGCCTTCACACCCCAGGACTCCAAGTATGGACTAACAGTGATTGAGCAGAATTAGAAATGAGTGCATTTGACTCTGAAAGAGCTTGATTTTGTTCTCAGACCACACTTTACTCCTACTTCCTTTTCAGTACTCACGTTTACAATTTGTGAACATATCTGGCTCCTGAACTAGACTCATCAAGAGCATGAAACTCTGCTTCCATCCTTATCCAGCTGCCCCCCACTTCCTCCTGTCACAATCTAGTCATTACAGCAGTGAAAGAGATCCTCTTAAAATTTAAATCAGATTAAACCCTCTGCTCAAAACCCTCCAATGGTGTCTCTTTATTCAAAGTAAAAGCTAAAATTCTTACAATGGCTTACAATGCTGTCATGGTCTGACCCACTACTATTATCTCTCAACTTCTAATATTCTCCCCCTCGTTCACCTTATTGCAACTTCTCTAGTCTCTTTCCTGATCTTGAACCTGTCCTGACATGCTCCACTACAGAACCTTAATACTGGATGTTGCTTTTGCCTGAAATACTCACTGAAACCATCCTATTTAAAATTACAACCTCCTAGTTCTCCCCATCCCTTTTATTCTGCTTTATTTTTCTCACTAGCACTCATCACCTAACAAAGGAGGCCAAGAATTGTTTCTTCTGTCTATTATTATCTCCAGTACCTAGAATAGAACTTCACTTGTAGGATGGGCTAAAATAAATTTGTTGACTAAATGAAAATTTATAGCCCTACCTGCTGTCACCAGTCCTGCAACACAAACACAGTATGAATTCAATAAAAGTTTTTGATAAAAAATTAAAAATAACTTTATTTAACTTGTTTCCTCTTATCAGTTTACAACTTGTTTTCTGCTTCCCTTTCTTCCAAAAGGTATACCAAAATGAGACTGAAAGGACAGGAGAGCTAAATTTCTGCATTCAACTGTGTAATACCAAATCTTATTTAAATATAAGTCTGCTTCCTCAGTTGAGATGTAAAATTTAAAATGAAAGAAGCAATTTATTTTAACCATTAAAACTAAAAATATATATTTCTTTTGTAGAACTCTACCAGAGCTCTCTTATCTCAGCAAATACTCTTAAATATTCTTGTTTTTATTTTTCATTTGTAGAATGAATACATACAATACCTGTATTTTCTCAATAATTTATTTCCAGGAAAGCTTTTCTCCCCCACCCAAGATACTGTTATTAAATTAGAAAATTTTGATGACAAATGGAAGTAGCAAAGTTGAAAGCTTGTTTAATAAAAATAAGCAGTGTTTATGCAATAAGAAAAGCCTAAATCAGTCAAGTCTTTCTGCAAATCAGAGTAAATAACTCATATACCTGCAATGTTCAGATTTGCTCTAGTTTCAACAAGACAGTAAAAATATAATCATGACAGAATAAAGAAGTACATAAATAAAGATGCTTATGCACGGTCATGGTCCCCAGCCTAATGCTGTAAAGGGTGGAAGTTGCCCTCAGTGATACTCGGGGCTCCTGGGGCCTGGCAGAGTCCTCCACACACAGGAGTAGCATTGGCTGTCAAGCGTCAGGGAGCCTCCAAATGGTATGGCATGTTGTCTGAGTTAGTAGGACTCACAAAGAGAAAGCTACTTGGAAAGGTGCCTGAATTATCCTCCTTCCAAATCTTAAATCTGGGTCAGTCCTTGTAGGTTGGTCTCACTCATCAGCTCCCTTTTCATTCTATTCCAAAGAAACTTGGACATAATTTACAACTCAGTGAGGCAGCAAAGAGCTTCTCTTTACTCCTTCTAGTAAGGATATGCTCATTCCAAATCCTAAAGGCCAACTAATCAAGATAAGGGTCTTGTCAAGTGCCCAAAAAATCAAATTTCTCAAGAATTAGCAAAGAGCAAGCAGAAGGACATGCCCTAATATGCATCATAGGTCCACATTCTCAGTGATGCTCTTCTTCTTGATTGAGGCTTTAACACGATGGCCACTACCAGGAATTAAGGAACACTACCAGGACAGAATTACAAGGAGATTGATCTTCCTTTACCTGGGAAGGTTCTCCTGACACAATTAGCTTGTTCCTGTTAACAGAAAGTAAACTGTCCAGTTTCAAAGGAGGTACAACTGGAATCTTTTCCTGGATAGATTCACTGAAAGAACATATTGTCTAGTTATGTAATTGGTTATTGTGTGAAAATAACCATATTCTGGACTGTGCTTTCACTGCCAAATTCTAGACAAAATCAACAAATTATTTATTTTATGCTTTGACATTTAACTGTGGAGTTAACTTAAAATTACATAAAAACAGTGGACAATTCCAAAAAAAAAAAAAAAGAATGGTAAGAATAAGATATAGACTCATGAGGGAACCTTTAAGTTTAGTTTGATAGTTTGTTTACATCAGTAAACTTTGACCTGGTTACTGCCTGTCCTCAGGAATGCCATATAAGCTCACTAATTTAAATATAAAAGTGGAATTCTCAAAATCAACAGTATTTTTTTTTTCTTAACACAAGACATTTTTAAACTCTTTATGGCTCTGTGTTTGCCACAGGCAAATGATGTGACCTGTGATTAACTGTACTGTAAAAAACAAAACCACAATCCCCAAGACAACAAAAAGCTAAACATCTGGAGAAAATCTAGTACCCAAAGATGGATTATACAATGTGGTAACAGGTGGTGCTAAGAACTATTAAGCTTATTTTAATAAAAAGGGCAAATATCTCCAATTCCATTTCTTTCAATAAATTCCTTTAAGCAGGTGCAAGGGCAAAGCAGAATGAGTTCTCTTGTGTAAGTATTAAAAAGTCCCTTTTTTTTCCTTTTTAGAATCTTTGAGATGACATTACTGTAATTAAAATATCACTGCATACTATGTTTTGTTTTTGTCATTCAAAAGAAATGTAAATAATACATTATCAAAGTAGCTAAACATCTGAAACAACTGCCCACATGCTGACAGACTAACTGGATGAAAATAAAGCAGGCTAAATGTAAGACTACTTTTCTTTCTAAAAGGGGTTAAAATTTGTTTTAAACTAAATCCAAATAATGAAGATATCTAATGAAAACAGACTTTAAAAATAAAATGAAAATCATGGTTCTTAGACAAGGATCCATTTATCTCAGGCTGGCCACTTAAATTTCTCAGGCCTCAGTATTCTCAGCTCTAAAGTAAAAGTAGGAGGCAATTTGGTCTCTTATTTTAAAATATGGCATAATTCTAAGACTTCTGGTAATTTTCTTAAAAAATGTAAATGCTCAGCTTTCTCATTTTTGGATTCAAGATAGGAAAATAATATGAGATTAAGTCAGCAGGTGGATGTCTGAATAAAGCTGGACTGACAACTCAAAAAATGGAGGTCAAGTTTTAATTACCTGTAAACAATGAAAACTCTGAAGTTAATAGACCCTGAAATCTTGTCTGGGTATTTAAATGCCGTGACTACCTATATCTCTTTTTAATTTTAGTACGTATAAACTAACACATATAAACTGATGTTTTACATTCAATTTTTAATCCATGCCATGCCAAGCTTAGACAATGGGCAGTGGCAACAGAAGCAAGCCATACCTAACCTGTTTTGCAGATTCATACACTGATATGGAAACTTTTGCTGACTAAAGAATTCTGAATTTTTGTGCTTTTTTAAAAAGTTGATATTTCAATACACTTTTCTAAGTTTTATGTCTCAACTGTTTCTGTGACAATTTGAGTCCAAAAGGCACACCGTATAAAATAATTTAATTTCATTAATTTAATTTTTTTCATATCTGAAAAAAACCACTTCTCAAATTAGTTTTAAATGATTGTGTGTTTTCTTTCTTCCAGAAGTCCGTTATCCAAGTACTCTAATTCGTATATCACATAGTTTTAGATCATTTGATTTGCATCCATTACATGACAGTAAAATTATCACTG
The DNA here is from genome assembly GCF_001890085.2 of Hipposideros armiger. Taxonomy (NCBI): domain Eukaryota; kingdom Metazoa; phylum Chordata; class Mammalia; order Chiroptera; family Hipposideridae; genus Hipposideros; species Hipposideros armiger. Next base: position 379,571 of record NW_017732214.1, read on the forward strand.
TAGAGTTTTTTTGTTTTGTTTTTGGTTTTTAGTTCATGTCTTTTATTAAGCCATTACAATTACTTGTTTTCTGGTTGGTTGAAGCAATAGGTCAGACAATATTTGCCACACTTATGTCTGTCAAAGTGGCTGGCCATAAAAAATCCAGCACCACATTCATCTGAAGGGCACTCCCAATGATGGCAGTTGATTTTGCCACTCTCATCCACCTTATAGTATTTCAGAATGGCCAGCTTAGCCTTCTTTATCTTATGCTTATTCTTTTTGAGAGTGGTACTGGCAAGAAGCTGGGAAGATGGACGTAGTTTGTCTGACTACAACATTCAGACAGAGTCCACTCTTCATCTTGAGTTGAGACTTTGTGGTGGTGTAGAGTTTTATTTATTTTCTTACCACTCTATGTGGTGGTAAGAAAATTTGGCTTCAGAAATACTGCTTGCCACATTGATAAATTCTCTATGCATATATTTCTGAAAGAGCACACACCTGCTTCACCACATGACAATTTCTACCAATATATTTCCCCATGAAGCGATAAAAAGAAATTTACACATATATTTGTAAACATGAACTTCAGAAACATTGTAGCTCTCTGGTTCTAAGATATTTTAAGAAGACAGGTTCAAAATCATTTGAGGGCTGGTTCAACTAATTGCTTATGTTTTCAAATTGCCAGAAAGTTATCTCAAAAGTAAACCATAGTGAATCTGATCTTCATTTCATTCTTCTTATATAGCCTCTCCTCTCACAACCTGAGAAACGCACAGTGAGAGTGAGAAAGTTACTATTCAGTGAAGATGATGAGAGGAGCCCTGTGAATTCTTTGAGTGACTCAGACAGCAAGCATTTGGTGGTGTTCAAAAGAACACTGCTGAGATGCAAGACGAGAATGGGTATTGAAAATATTTTTAGATGCAGCCCCTTTCATTTAGAGTTAGTGTTTTTCATTCCAAAGAAGTTGTATTTTATATTAATATAACAAAATATTGCAATATTGCATCCATTTGTTTAATCACAGAGAATGATGGCATACTTTCAGCTGACAATACCATGCCAAAATAACTAGTATATTCAGTGAAAACAAACAAACAAACAAAAACAAAAAACAAAAAATCCACAAGATTTTGCACTGTAGCTTCTCTACTGTCTTTTCTCCAGTCCTCACAGTTACTGCATATCTTTTTCCTTTCCTTCTTTTATTTTCACTTTCTTTTTTCCATCACTCCTGAATGAAACAGGGGGAAAAATATGCTCTCTACCTTCAAGGAGCTTAGAACCCATCAGAGAAAATAGAAAATTAATTAAAAGAAACTGCAATGAACATTATGATAGGGTATGAGATAAAATAGAAACAAAGTTTGATGGGAGCCTAAAGACAACGTCACCACCAGATGAGATCTGAGGGGCCAGGTGGAGCCAGGTGAACAGGGATGGGATCCGAGCTGAATGCACAGAGGCAGAAGAGAATGTGGGCTTTCCAGGTTCTGACAGAAGCTAAGTATGGCTTAAAGGTAGAGATGAAGCTTTGGCTGAGGCTGCTAGCTGTGCGCCAAAATACTTTTGCCTTCTCCCTGGATGTTCATCAGCGCTGTATTTCTGAGCTTCTCATTCTTCATTTAGGTGGTTGTGTGGCCCTTTCCCACCTATAGAATGTGAGCAGAAATCATGTGTGTCACATCTGAGCCAAGGCCAACTCCCCTTTTTCCTTTGCCAGTTACATACAAAAAATTACAAGTCCTGGAAAAGGCAAAGCTGCAACTGGGAAGAACCAAGGTTCCTGAGGCACTGTTCAGAGAATGGCCAGCCAGCAAGACCCTCTTTACGGACTATTAGCTAAACAAATAATACACCTCCATTTATTTTATTTTATTTTTTTTGAGCCATTACTCATTTGATCTGCCTCAACTTGCAGTCCAGGTTAAAGAGTTTGATCTTTATCTTAAGGGTGATAGGGAACCACTGAAGGGATTCAAACTAGGAAATGTCATGATCACAAAACCAGTTATCTTCAATTAGCTCTAAGTATAATGAAGGAACAGTCATTGTTTCTAATAATTTAAGTAATTTCCTCCAGGTTCCTGCTCCTCTCACATGATGAATAATATGTGGCTTGATTTACTCAAATAGTTTTAGTAAATTCCAGTTTTGATAGAATAATAATCATAAATGTCTCAAGCTTGAAAGGACAAAATGGATCATCTTCTCAAAATCCCTTACTGCACAGAAAAAGAAGGACCATAAAAAGTGGGGTGCTTACCCAAGGTCACCTGAGGATGTTAAGAGCAGAGTGGGAGATCAAGAACTACAGCCAAGTTCTCTCTCTCTCACTCTAAGATTCTTTCCACTATCCAGGCTGTTTTCATTCCTTTAGCTCCAGTGCTTGCAACAGATTAGGTTGATCTGGGGAAATGAATTAAAGGAATTAGCCATTGAAAAGTTATAATTTTGGCAATAGCATTTTGTTTTTAAACTTGGAATTATTTGTATGTGATTTTAGGAATATAGAAGAAATACACTTCTTTCTTTGTTTGTTTAATTGATGTTTAACTGATGTTCTTCTTTCTTTGTTTAATTGATGTTTTATTGAACAGAAATAAATGAAATATTTTAACACCTTCCATCTCCTTACAAAAAACATCTCCATCAGTTAAAAAGACAATAATTTTCTATCTTTGTTCTACAATTTTATGTTTTTACAATCGTAAACTCCCTGTATATTCTTTTCTGAACTCATGTTCTGGCCATGAAGGGAAATTCCACAGTGCCTAAACCGTTAGTAGAATATCTGATGAAACTGAATTGACTTTGATTGACATTTTGTTTATGCTGTCACATATTAAGTAAAAGAGCACTATGTCAAGAAAGTTGCTTTTAATTTTGGGGGGGTAACTAAAAGCCTATCACTGCTGGTGGTGAAAGATGATAGAAGTATTTCCATCAGCAAGTATGAGTATAAGAAATTTGCATCTATCAAATAAAAATGAAGGAACATTAGAGTAGCTGACAGACCAGAAAAAGAGAAACTAAAGTAAAACCCATAATGGTACATGTTAAGAAAGTTGTTGGGATGGCTGAGTGGCTCAGATAGTTAACAGCTTGCTCGAGCTCTGAGCAACAGTGGTTCATTTCCTGGCCCAAGCTGAGCTGCCCCTGAGCTGCCAAAAGGTGGCAGGATGGCTCGGCTTAAAAAAAAAAGAAAAAAAATAAAAAGAAAGTTGCACCCAATATGGACATTTTTTTCTTTATTGATATTAATTTGGTGTCTATAAAAATCCAAAGAATGGAAAATCATCTTAGTCCCTAATGGTAAATTGGAAATCAATGAAAATAATATGTTAAAACTAGCCAATTGTACAGTTGCATTTAGCTCTATATCCTCTAATCCTTAAAAAAACAAAAGCACAGAGGCCGGCCGAGTGGCTCAGTTGGTTAACATCTCGCTCAAGAGTGCAAGCTCTGAGCAACAGTGGTTCGAGTCCTGGCCTGAGCTGAGCTGCTGCTGAGCTGCCAACAGGTGGCAGGATGGCTCAGCTAAAAAAAAAAAAAAGCACAATCTATAAGTCATTATAAATAAATAAATAAATAAATCTATAATAAAATAACACATCAATAAGTGTGGATCTTCCATTAATATGCAGAAATCATTTCAAAATAAGCTTGAAATATCAAGTAAATCTAGCCTTTCAACATTGTATGGCTCATAATGATAGGTTCAACAATAGGTTATATATATCCATCTAGACTTAGGAAATGATTTTACAAATGAATACTCATATTAGGGATGGTAAATGAATATTGATGATATGTATGACAGCCAAATCTGAGAGAACAGCAAAGTGACAGAAGGGTAGGGGGTATGGGTTTTAAAAGAAGAGAAGAAGCATGTAATTCAGTCTAACTTTGGGCAAGAAGCTTGTCTGTGTTTTTTGTTCCTTATCTCTAAACTGAACATGATCATAACACTCTTACAAGTTTTATCTGAGAATTAGAAATTTTGCACATGCACACACACACTAAACACATAATGTCTGGCATTGTATCTGGCATACAGTAGGCATCTAAAACATGATAGTTTTATTCCCATCATTATTATTGGTATTATTATTACTATTATTATTATCACCATCATCACATTGAGTTGGCCAAAGTCCCCAATGAGTATATTGATACATTGTTTCTTTTATAGTAAATTGAGTGGCAAGTGATGATAATGAATATTTAATGGAATGGTCACTACTTGGAAAGATATAATTATATTTTATATATACATGTGTATATATTTATACATATACATACATATATAGTCATTACTATCAGGTAGAAGAATAAAAGATTTTAATTTTTCTATTAAAATAAATGACATGCCACAAAGTATGGTCACCAACCATTTGCTTATTTTATAAGGAAAAAGATAATTTGCCACAGCTGTTATCTGAAGTTTCAGCACCTTTTGTTAAAGCTGTATGAAAGTGCTCTTCATCTAACAATGAATAAAAGGTAGTTAACAAAAAAAAAAAGGAAATGCTTCAGTGTATTATTTCATGGTGGCCCTGGAGAGCATTGGACAGAAACTTCAGGATAATCTATAAAAAGCAGAGTGAAGCAAGAGGGTGGTGAAAGGGGCCATGGGGCCATGTGAATCCATGTGGAAAAATGATCAGAGCCGGAGAAGGTTAAATTCTCAGTCCCTGAAGTCTTGCTGTTGTGGCTACAGCCCAAGAAAGTTAATGAAAGAAAGGAGCATTGACAACTCCTGCTGCTTTGACAGGAGCTTACCACCTCATTACTGGCCAGATTCTTACAACCAAAAGAAAAGAATACTCCTGCCAAGGGAAAGAGTAAGAGCTAGAGTGAGTCATCCAAGCAAGACATTGCTGATATTGGGTGAAGATCAAAGTAATATCAAACAAAAGGAACTGGACAAGAAATAGCTGAGCCAAGAGCTGTGACCACAGACCAGACAACTATCCAGACCATGAGCAGGAGAGACGGAAGGGACAAGTTATGCCCCCAGTAATCCCTGCCGAACAGGAAAAAGTAAATGATGTGACACCATCTGCTCACTTTCCCAGAAGAGAGAATTTCAACTCCTCTTGGTTAGCAATGCAAACATTTTCAAAAGCATTACTCTAATTACAAATGATTAGAAATGATTCCTAGAAGTGAAGGCTTAACTCGCAGTGTGCCTGAACTAATGAACACTTTCTGCACATCCCACTATGCTTTGAGCTGACTTTGAAAGCGCTGGCTAGAAATGGATTCTGAGGTTTTTAAATGATCCTCCTAAACAAAATAAGATGTTTTACTTTTTTTTATTTCTCTAAGCATACAAATAGATGCATTTTTTTAAAAAGCACAGTAGGAAATCACAGGGTTCTTTCAGAACTAGCAAATATAGTTTTTGTTGTTGTTTCAGTTGTTGGCATTTGTGTGGATGGGCTTGTGTTTGTACGTGCATGCCAAACTGAGAGGATAAATTACAGATCAACTAAATTAACGTTTAAAGTTAAATTTGTAATAATACTTTATACAAAGATATAATCCTTGGTATAGGTTTAAATTCTAGTAACATCTTTGTAGGAGTAAATCATCATTATACCTCATTAAAAATTGACAATGCCAACTGTTGGTGGAGAAGTGGAGTGACTGGAACTCTTATAATTGCTGGTGGGTATAAATTGGAAAGCTGTTTGATAGACAAAAATAGGCTTTGTTGTTATTGCTGTATAAGGATTTTGCTTATAACTGTTACTTAAGATATTTTCAAGATTTTCCTTATCTCCCTATCATGTTCTTTGTATAGAAGAGAGCAAATAAATGTTAAATAACATCAACAGAAAATGAAATCATGGACATCAAGGAAACAGCATATTTTAAAGTCAAGAGTCATAAACATGAAAATAAACACATTATCTTAAGTACTTATTATATATATATACACATATATATATATACACACACACACATACTATTTTTTGCCTACAAATAATTCTTGAGGTTTCCTACTTATTGCTAAACCACATACAAAATCATGTTTTAAATTGTTTAATCATTACATTTCTACAAGAAAACCCTCATACAGCAATAACAACAATGCATGTTGTTTTGAGGTTGTCCTTTGATATTTGCTTCTCTATTAAGTCACTTAGAATATTTAGAGTTACACAGAATTTTTTTCTTTCTCAGAATTAATTAAAAGAAACCTTTATAGAGGCCGGCCGAGTGGCGCGATGGTTAAGAACTCGCTTGGGATGCCAGAGGGCCCCGGTTCGGATCCCACATATGAGGGCCAGTGACACTGCCCTCCACAGCTAAGATGCTGAACGACAGCTCAGCCTGGAGCTGGGCTGCCATGAGTCGCCGGCGACGGCGTAGGCTGCACTCCCTGTGGCAGTGGGTTGCTATGGGCTACCGTATGTAGCCAGCAGCCAGCGTGAGCGGCCAGCAGCCGCAGTGAGCGGCCGTCCAGAAGCCAGCGACTGATCTGCCTTGCCCGGGAAGAGCGCAATGATGGTGCCAACTTGGGCCAGTGAAGCAACATCCTCCACAACTAGATTGAAGAACAAAAGGACAGCAACTTGTCTGTTCCCCTTCCCCAAATCCCCAGCACTGTTCCCATCCCCCCAATTTCCCAATAAAAATCTTTAAAAAAAAAAAAAAAGAAAAAGAAACCTTTATATTTAATAATACCAATTTCCTCCTTTTACACTTTACCTTGACTAGGTGAGTACAAACTATAACTGAGTGCATGGGAATTTCTAATTTGCATTATGGCACATGAAGTTGACAGGCTACCTATAATTACTTATTTATTCAAGTTATGAGATAACAGGTATAATGAATGATGATTATTTCAAAAAATAATAATAAATTTTGGAAATCCATTGTGGGTGGCTTAGGTTTAAGCCCTCTTGCTCTCACTTTTCTTCCCTCTTGATCATTGCATTTTTAATATTACTGAAGAAATGTCACTTAAAACATAGTATAAGAAACTAGAAACCTTTCTCAGGGGGTAAAAAATAAAATGATAAATCCTTTTCTATTAAATTTATTAGGGTAACATTGATTAATAATATTACATAAGGTTGGAAGTTTACAATTCTATAATACATCATGTGTATATTGCATTGTGTTCACCCAAAACCTAGTCTTCCATCACCATATATTTAACACACTTTATCCTTTTCACTCTCCTCCCACCCTCCTTCTCCTCTAGTAACCTTCTCCTCTGTGTCTATGAGGTTTTTTGTTTGTTTGTTCATTTGTTGCTTTTAATTTTATATCCCACATATTAGTGAAATCATATGGTTGTGGTCCTTTTCCATCTTACTTATTTCACTTGGCATGATACTCTCAAGATCTATCCATATTGTCACAAACGACAGTATTTCATCCTTTCTTATGGCTGAGTAATGTTCCATTGTACATACGTACCACATTTCTTTAGCTAGTCATCCATTGAAGGACACTTATGTTGTTTCCATGTCTTGGCTACTGTGAATAATGCTGCAATGAACATAAGGATATATACATCTGTATGAATAAATGTTTTCAAATTTTCTGGGTAGATACCCAGAAAAGTGATTGCTAGGTCATATGGTAGCTCTATTCTTAAGTTTTTGAGGAACATCCATACTGTTTTCCATAGTGGCTGTACCAGTTTACATTCCCACCAACAGTGTATGAAGGCTCCTTCTTCCCCAACACATGTTATTTTTGTCTTGTTGATAATAGACATTCTAACAGGTGTGAGATGTTATCTCATTGTGGTTTGATTTGCATTTCCCTCTCCTTTATTCAACATAGTACTGGAGGTCCTAGACAGAGAAATCAGGCAAGAGAAAGAAATAAAAGGCACCCAATTTGGGAATGAAGAAGTAAAATCATCACTTGCAAAAGATGACATGATTCTACGTATAGAAAATCCTAAAGACTCCACTGAAAGACTGTTAGAAACAATAAACCAATACAGCAAAGATGCAGCATACAAAATTAGTGTAAAAATCCATTGTGTTCCTATATACTAACAATAAAATTTCAGAAAAAAGAAATAAAAAAATTCTTTTTGCAATTGAAACAAAAAAGAATAAAATATCTAAGTATAAATTTAACAAAAGCAGTGAAGGACCTATACATTAAAACCTACAAGACGTTGTTGAAAGAAATTAAAGTAGGAACAGAGAAATAGAAAGATATTCCATGTTTTTATGGACTGGAAAAATCAACATAGTTAAAATGGCCACATTATCTAAAGCAACACACAGATTTAATGCAATACTCATTAAAACCCTGATTGCATTTTTCAAAGAAATAGAGCCAAAAAGTCATCAACTTTCTATGGAACCACAAAAGACCCTAAATAACAAAACAATCCTAAGAGAAATGAACAAAGCCAGAGATATGACACTCTCTGGCTTTAAATTATACTACAAATCTACAATAATCAAAACAGTATGGCACTGGGAAAAAATAGACACACAGACCAAAGGAACAGAATGGAAAGCCCAGAGATAAATGCTTCTTTTATCAATTCTATAATATTATAAAGAGAATATTATATCAGAAAAGTAGTTCTCACAGATATTTTCTAAGATTGTGTTGATGTTGGTTTGTTTCTATTTTTTAATGTATGTGGAATATGAATGTGCTTTCTACATATAAAATATTGAAGTTTAAAAGTGAATATTCAGTGTCTTAAACTCTTGAAAAATTCATGATTTCTTTCAAAAGTTTTCAGGTGCTTTAATAGAAAACCTTTTTTAAGGGTGATTTTTGTTGTAAATTATTTTCTGAGTTTTGCAGATTCCAAACCATGCAACGAATGTAATAGGATGGTATCTTTGTTGCCCAACTGATTTAAAATAACGTTTAAATTCATTTATTGTATAAAAGCTGTGGCTCTGCAATGTAAAAACACCATTCAGTCATCTTGCCTGAGGAATCAATTATTGAAATGTGTCAGGACTTAACTCTCAGGACACCTTGAAGGATAAATTAGGAAGCCATGAATGTGAGCTTTGCTTTTCACAAGCTATGGGTATTGAGAGTAAAGAGTCTTTCAATGGTAGTGAGTGTTTTGAATACTTATTTTTTCTAGGTTTATTTAGAAGGTATTGGTGACTAGCCTTACCAATACTAGGCCACCAAGATGAGACATCTGCAACAAAAAAGATAAAACCATAAAATCTATTTTCTGCAAAATGTCTTGTATTTTCAGTGATGATCATCTTGACAAGCTTGCTTCAGAATTAGCCCTGGTTCTCCAGGTGGCTTCTAGGCATAATTGTATATTCTTCATATTCAGTGTGCACTCAGCTGGGGCTGGCAATGATAATTTTTATGGTATTAATGAAATGTAACAGATGGATTTGGGACAAAAGGTACACAGTCTGAAGATGCAGTACATATTAACTAAAACTTGAAAGCAGATATATTCTATACTTCTTATCCATAAATATCACAGTGTAATATAGAGATTTGGGGCCATTCTTTCAGATTCAAGCAAAAATTCAACTGACCTATCAGATAGACTACCAAAATGATTTTTATTGAGATCTTATGTGAGTTTCAGATGAACCACATTCCCCAGCTTTCCTGCTGATAACAGATTTTCCAAGTAACATTTAATGATCTGAATCTCACTGAAGAATGCTTACAGCAACCTGCCACAAAAAGGAAGTCTACCATGTACTCTAATTTTAGTTGCCTATCAGGAGAGAATCACTAAATTCCTACTCTCCAGAATTCCATGAAGAACAGATGCTTCTGTTATCTAATACAATATTGCCCTAGTTCCCTGTCCTGACCCTTGGAAGAATGAGCCAGAGGCCTGGATACAATTATGTGTTCTAAAATGCGTCTTAGGAAATAAAGTTTTTAAGTGAGCAAGGTTTGAAAATATCTGCCAGATGTTTTCAGAATGGATTGAAAAAATCAACATTCAACAAGACTGAAAATGGAAGATTTTGGAGCAAAACATTAAGACCTATGCCAAATTCATAATTTCTTTTAAAAGAAAATGAATTAGCTGTCACACCCCAGATGGATGAACATAAGGCAAACTAATCTCCAGGCAGTGAGCAAGTCTTTGGGGAAGGCCCTCTCCCACCCTGTCCCATGCATCAACAGATCCTTCTGTCCAGGTCTACACCCAGCAGGCATCTCACCTGCCCTCTACCTACCCCCTCAGCTAGGCTCCATCAGTTCTAAGGGGACTACACAATGGCATTTCATATAAGGTATGGTCATTTATTAGCTATTCCAGATTTCTATTTCTCTTTAAATAATTTTATCACACATGCACATAATGTCAAGCATTATGTGTTGTGGTGTTTTTTTTAAATACCAGCTACAGAGAGCATTTTATTAGTGCTGCCTTAGAATAGGAATCAAAATCATAATTGTAGCCATAATCATACTAAACAACTCCTTACAGTAATTTCTCTAACCCAATCTCTTGGTTTCACACTAACGTAGCTTTTATTTATTATGCACCTATTGTGTGTCAGATGTGGGGATAGAACAAGAGAATGTGGGATACACTCTCATGGAGCTTATATTCTAGAGGAGGAGACAAGCATATAAGAAAATGAATAAAGAAAGATCAGGTGATATGAGCTGTGAAGGCAACAAAACTGGGAGATGCTATTCAGCACAGAGAACAACTGGATTGAGAGGAAAAGGAGGACTACTTTAGGCTGGATCATCTGAAAGACCTCTCTGGAATGCAGAATCTAAGTAATTTCTGAATGGGGAGGAGGAGGCAGCCATGGCCTGATCTGGCTAAGTTAATGTCAAGCAAAGGAAAGATCATGAAATAACCCTGGGTCAACTTCATGCTTTGTGTGTCCTAAGGATAGACAGATGGCCAGTGAGTGCAGACAGCCCAAGAAATCTTGGTATGAGATTAAATAAGAAGAACACAAAGGTCACAGTGAAATTATGAAGAGCTTTATGGATCTGAAATTCAAAATTTGATGAAGCTACAGATGGATTCTGTGCTCAGGTATAACATGATGTAACTTGTCTCTCTGTGTGTGCAGAATGGACTGTAAAGGGAGTGAAGCATGGAAGGTGAGCATAATTTGGAGGCTAGGTGGCAAATATTGGAGGCTTGTACCAAGGGCAGTAGAGGAAATGGGTAGGGTGCATCCTGTAGGAAGGGCTAATAAGACTTACTGTCTAATTGGTTTTAGGAGGCGAGTGCCTCAAAATTTCAGAGATTCTTGTGTAATGACTACCTTTAAGAAATGCAATTAGTGACAGTTATGTGCTCAATCTTCTATGTACATATTTTCTTTATTTCTATGTACATACTTTTTGCATTTCTCTTCCTAATTCCAGGCAAAAGTAATAAAGGTTAAGATTTTATGTTTGCAGTGAAGGAAACAAAAAATACATATAAACATTCTAATCACATGAAAGTCTTGTCAAGTTATAGTTATAAATTGCTTCAGTGTCTGGGCATCACTTCAGGGATGACAAGAGAATCTCTTTATTAAAAACAGAGAACAGTCTATATAAGTGAAGGGAACAAAAACCTGTCATTTTAAAGATAAAAAGTAATAAGGTAATACATTTGGAGAACAGAAGATTTATTTGTCCCTAATAAGCACATATATTCAAACCAATCTCAAGACATAACCAATACAAAACGAACAAAAAAAGTTAATGACAATGACTAAATCTTAACAATAGTAGGGAGAATGTCCCAGGAATTTCAACAATCTAGGATAAACAAAATAACTGAAGATGTATTTTTCTATATGAGCATAAATTTGTTCATGATCTTTTCTCAAACAAAGGCTTACATAAAAAGAAGGGAAAAATAGATTAGCTATTTAAATGTGGGGTGGACATAGAACAGCAGGGGTGAATCAGGTGGGGAAGAGAGAAAATTAGGGAAAGAAAATCTCCTTATACATTCAATCATTTCTTTCTTGACTCTAGAATTAAATGGGAAAACTGCTTAGAAAGCTAAAAGTGAATATCACTTTGGTCATTTTTTTATTAATACCTGTAGATGACTAAACTCTTTATTAGGTTGAATCACTTTTCTGTAACTTTAAAAATGACTAAAACTTTAAAACACATTTCCAGCCAAGATGGCAGAGTAGGTAAACACTGTGCTTGCCTCCTCTCATGAGCACATCAAAATTACAACTAAACTACAGAACAACCATCATTGATAATCACCTGAAGTCTGGCTGAACAGAAGTCCTACAACTAAGGACATATGGAAGAAGCCACCTCAAGGCTGGTAAGAGGGGCAGAGACATGGAATGTACGCGTCCTACACCTGCTTGTGACCATTAAAAATCAAGAGGGATATCTCTGGTGTTGTGGTCTCCCATGGAGGAGAAAGGGGGTCCCTGCCCCACACCAGGCTCCCCAGCCCAGGGTTCCAGTGTCAGAGAGAAAAATCCCCATAAATTCTGGCTGTGAAAACCAGCAGATATGGTGGTTGAGTGAGATAGAGGACAGCTGGAGTCCCAGAAACTCCTCCTAAAGGGCCCACAAATGACTACTTCACTGACTGACTCACTCACTCTGAGCTCCAGCATTGGGGCAGTATATAAAAAGTTGCCAGGGACATACAGGGAGAAACTGAATTGTCTGGTTCATGGTGAGGGATGGGGGCAGTGTTCTCCCAGATAGAAATGTTGGCAAAGTCAATTATTTCTTTGTTGAGTCCTACCCCTCCCAGTATGCAGACAAAGGTGGCTGCCATATCTGTCTCCATTACACTGGCAAACAATGTTGGCTCAGCCATGGTAATGCCCTGAGACCCACCCCACCCAACTGGCAGATCCACCCAAGCTGCTTTCAGTGGCTTCTCCATGCAAACAGCCTGTCTTGGCTCATGCTGCAAACTTTTCTAAAATCTCTTGAAGGTTACAAACACAAAAAGACAGCATCTGGCCTCAGCATGTCTCATACCTCTTATTGAGCAGCCCTAATTCTGGAACTTGTTGCAGCAGCCCTTGGCTTCATTCATGGCTTGGACACTCAGGTGGTGGCCAACTGAAAATTGCTTTGTGGTTCATGCCAGATGGCTCCAGGCAGGGCACAGGCTGGAGCTGAACTTAGACTGTGGCAGGTCTCCTTCCAAGAGTCCTTAGGGCTGGGACACCCAATGGCCAACTTCTGACCAAGCCCAAGCACCTTTCAGCTGCCTCCACAGGTGACACAACAAGAGCAGGCACAAGAGCCCTGCTAAAGGGAATTCTGCTCAACAGTGTCAGCCCTTACACAACAACTCATCCCCTGTGGTTGCAGCCAGTCCTCATAACCAATCAGACTGGGGGTCAATTTTTCCCATTCACACTCAAAGAGCAACCAAGGCTCAACTACAACAAGATGGCACACATAATCCACTAAGTGGACACACCTGGATCACCTGCTCAGCTGACCAGGGAGACTGTGCTGCTGGGCCCCACAGGACACTTACATAAAACTACTCTACTAAGACCAGGAGGTACATCAGCCCTACATGAACATAGAAGCAAACACAGAGAGGCAGCCAAAATAGGGAGACAAAGAAGCATATCTCCCCTGCCACCCCCCCAAAAAAAAAGCTCCAGAAAGAAAACTAAACAAAATGGAGACAAGCAATCTACCAGACACAGAGTTTAATACACTGGTTATAAGGATGCTCAATGATCTTAGGAAGTACTTCAACAAAGAAATAGGAAACATAAAAATGTAGATGAAAAACATAAAAACAACCAGTCAGAAATGAAGACTATAATAACTGAAATAAAAAAATACATTAGGAATGTGCAGGCAGCATGGAGAACTGCTGAGCTGGAGAGAAGCTGCCTCCGAGATGGAGTTGGTTCTTATGACTGAAGGGACTCAATGTGGGTTAACATGCCCTTAGACGGGAATCCTGTGAACAGAAGTCCTGCACAAGGTTTCTCCTCGGTCACATCTATTTGAAGCTCAGCTGTGGACACAGCTACAGTTTCTTACTTCCTGGAGTCTTTTCAGGCCCACAGCAAATGGCCTTAGGAAGACATCTCCCACTTATTTGATATGCCCAGGCTCTGAATCCCAAATTAAACTCAACTAGGATACCACTGGAGCCAAACTGAATCCTAACTAATACAGAATTTGGCATGTGGAAGGAGGGTGCAACAATACAACTTAAGAACGCATGACCCGGGGGAGGAGAAAATGGCCGCGGTAAGGAAGTCACTGAATTAGTTCACGCAAACCACGGCAGCGAAAACACAACTCTGCGGGACACGCTGAGCAGCAAAGGGACTCCCATATGGGCTACTTAGAGGTGGGCAGACCCGGCGGGTTCGGGAATTGGGAGGCGAGGCGCATGGAGACACAGGCAGCGCCCAGTCTTCTGAGTTCGGGGATCTCAGCAGATCAGAAACTTCCCTCACCTGTCCTCCGGCCCACGCGCGCTGGGACGGAGTCCTCAGGCCGCGCGCGAAGTAGATCTGAGGAGGACGCGTGGGAGGAGGCAGACTGCTCGCACCCACGGAGGCTGGGACGGGGATTCTCAGTAGATTGGAGAGCGATCACTGCTCACTCTCTACCCCGCTGGTGCGCGCTAAGGCAGAATCCTCGGGCCGCGCGCATCACAGATCGGAGGAGGAGGAAGAGGAGGGCGTGTAATTGAGACAGATTGCTCGAGCCCATGGTGGCTGAGACGCCGGATCTCAGTAGATTGGAGTTCTCACGGCTCTCCCCCTACCCCTCCAGCATGCGCGCGCTAAGGCAGAATCCTTAGGCAGCGCGCAACAGACCTTGGGCATAGTCTGTATGCTCACGTGGCTGCAGCAGAGCTGTGGGATTCCAGGACAAGGCAGACGGTTTCTGCAGCATCTGGACATGCTCAGCCTCTGGTGCTGACCGTCCCGCCTGGTGTTCGTCAGGATTCACAGGGCGCAGTGACTGGGGCAGAAATCCCAACCCAGGAGGAACAGAGGGAAACAAGAAGCGTGGAGACGCAGCCCACCTACTTCAGTGGTGGAGAGAAAAGCAGCTTAACCAGGGGGTGCCTGGTTGAAAGGGGCATTTGTTTTGGTTTTTTTTGGTTTTGGGTTTTTTTTCTCTCTTTCTTTTTATCCCAGATAGGGAAGATAAACTGCATAGAAAAGTGCACACTCCCACCCTCCCTTAGAATCCTTGTCCCCCTCCTGACCAGATCTGGAAATCGATCTCTGAAGAGAGAAAT